>NW_028327193.1:1620921-1945106 GCF_987537825.1 Furipterus horrens | reverse complement strand
TCTAACAGAATACTCACTCAGCGAGAGTTCTACCAGAATATGGATTCTGATTATTTGAAAATAATACTCACTCAGCCTGTGTTCTAACAGAATATGGACTCAGTCTATGTTTAGAGAATACTCACTCAGCCTGTGTTCTAAATAATATGGACTCAGTTTATTTTTAATAATAACCACTCAGCCTGTGTTCTAACAGAATACCCACCGAGCCAGAGTTTTAACAAAATACTAACTCAGCATGTGTTCTAACAGGATATTGACTCAGTCTATGTTTAAAGAATACTCACTCACCTAAGTGTTCTAACAGAACACTCACTCAGCCTGTGTTCTAACAGAATACTAACTCAGCCTGCGTTTTAACAGAATGTGGATTCAGATCAAAAATTACTAACTCAGTCTGTGTTCTAACAGAATGTGGACTCAGATTTTGTTCAAAAATTACTCTGTCTGTGTTCTAACAGAATATGGACTCAGCCTGTGTTCTAACAGAATACTCACACAACCTGTGTTCTAACAGAATACTCACTCAGCCAGTGTTTTAAGAGAATATGGATTCAGATTATTTTCAAAGAATACTCACTCAGCCTGTGTTGGAACAAAATATGGACTCAGTTTATTTTTATATATTACCCACTCAGGCTGTGTTTTAACAGAATGTGGACTCAGATTTTGATCAAAAATTATTAACTGAGTCTGTTTTCTAACAGAATATGGATGCAGTCTATGTTTAAAGAATACTCACTTAACCTGTGTTCTAATAGATTACACACTCAGCCTGGTTTTTAATAAAATACTGATGAAGCCAGTGTACTAAGAGGAGATTGACTCAGATTATTTTCAAAGAATACTCAATGAGCCTGTTTACTAACAGAATAGTCACTCAGCCTGTGTTCTAACAGAATACTCACTCAGCGAGGGTTCTACCAGAATATGGATTCAGATTATTTTAAAATAATACTCACTCCGCCTGTGTTCTAACAGAATATGGACTCAGTCTATGTTTAAAGAATACTCACTCAGCCTGTGTTCTAACAGAATACTAATTCAGCCTGTGTTTTAACAGAATGTGGACTCAGATTTTATTAAAAGAATACTCACTCAGTCTGTGTTATAAAGAATATGGACTCAGTTTATTTTTAAATAATATCCACTCAGCCTGTGTTCTAACAGAATACTCACTCAGCCTGGGTTTTAACAAAATACTAACTCAGCAAGTGTTCTAACAGGATATTGACTCAGATTGTTTTCAAAGAATACTCATTCAGCCAGTGTTCTACCAGAATATGGATTCAGATTATTTTCAAAGAATACTCACTCAGCCTGTGTTCTAACAGAATGTGGACTAAGATATTGATCCAAAATTACTAACTCAGTCTGTATTCTAGCAGAATTAGGACGCAGTCTATGTTTAAAGAATACTCACTCAGCCTGTGTTCTAAAAGAATAGGCACTCAGCCTGGTTTTTAATAAAATATTCACGCAGCCAGTGTACTAACAGGATATTGACTCAGAGTATTTTCAAAGAATACTCAATGAGCCTGTTTACTAACAGAATACTCACTCAGCCTGTGTTCTAACAGAATACTCACTCAGCGAGAGTTCTACCAGAATATGGATTCTGATTATTTGAAAATAATACTCACTCAGCCTGCGTTTTAACAGAATGTGGATTCAGATCAAAAATTACTAACTCAGTCTGTGTTCCAATAGAATGTGGACTCAGATTTTGTTCAAAAATTACACTGTCTGTGTTCTAACAGAATATGGACTCAGCCTGTGTTCTAACAGAATACTCACACAGCCTGTGTTCGAACAAAATATGGACTCAGTTTATTTTTATATATTACCCACTCAGGCTGTGTTTTAACAGAATGTGGACTCAGATTTTGATCAAAAATTATTAACTCAGTCTGTTTTCTAACAGAATATAGACGCAGTCTATGTTTAAAGAATACTCACTCAACCTGTGTTCTAACAGAATACTCACTCAGCCTGGGTTTTAACAAATACTAACTCAGCAAGTTTTCTAACAGGATATTGACTCAGATTGTTTTCAAAGAATACTCACTCAGCCAGTGTTCTAACAGAATGTGGACTCAGATATTGATCAAAAATTACTAACTCAGTCTGTGTTCCAGCAGAATTAGGACGCAGTCTATGTTTAAAGAATACTCACTCAGCCTGTGTTCTAAAAGAATAGGCACTCAGCCTGGTTTTTAATAAGATATTCACGCAGCCAGTGTACTAACAGGATATTGACTCAGAGTATTTTCAAAGAATACTCAATGAGCCTGTTTACTAACAGAATACTCACTCAGCCTGTGTTCTAACAGAATACTCATTCAGCGAGAGTTCTACCAGAATATGGATTCTGATTATTTGAAAATAATACTCACTCAGCCTGTGTTCTAACAGAATGTGGACTCAGTCTATATTTAAAGAATACTCACTCACCTCAGTGTTCTAACAGAACACTCACTCAGCCTGTGTTCTAACAGAATACTAACTCAGCCTGCGTTCTAACAGAATGTGGATTCAGATCAAAAATTACTAACTCAGTCTGTGTTCTAACAGAATGTGGACTCAGATTTTGTTCAAAGATTACTCTGTCTGTGTTCTAACAGAAAATGGACTCAGCCTGTGTTCTAACAGAATACTCACACAGCCTGTGTTCTAACAGAATACTAACTAAGTCAGTGTTTTAAGAGAATATGGATTCAGATTATTTTCAGAGAATACTCACTCAGCCTGTGTTCGAACAAAATATGGACTCAGTTTATTTTTATATATTACCCACTCAGGCTGTGTTTTAACAGAATGTGGACTCAGATTTTGATCAAAAATTATTAACTCAGTCTGTTTTCTAACAGAATATGGACGCAGTCTATGTTTAAAGTATACTCACTGAGCCTGTGTTCTAATAGAATACACACTCAGCCTGGTTTTTAATAAAATACTCACTCAGCCAGTGTACTAACAGGATATTGACTCAGATTATTTTCAAAGAATACTCAATGAGCCTGTTTACTAACAGAATACTCACTCAGCCTGTGTTCTAACAGAATACTCACTCAGCGAGGGTTCTACCAGATTATGGATTCAAATTATTTTAAAATAATACTCACTCCGCCTGTGTTCTAACAGAATATGGAATCAGTGTATGTTTAAAGAATACTCACACAGCCTGTGTCCTAACAGAATACTCACTCAGCGAGAGTTCTACCAGAATATGGATTCAGATTATTTTAAAATAATACTCACTCCGCCTGTGTTCTAACAGAATATGGACTCAGTCTATGTTTAAAGAATACTCACACAGCCTGTGTTCTAACAGAATACTAATTCAGCCTCTGTTTTAACAGAATGTGGACTCATATTTTATTAAAAGAATACTCACTCAGTCTGTGTTTTAAAGAATATGGACTCAGTTTATTTTTAAATAATACCCACTCAGCCTGTGTTCTAACAGAATACTCACTCAGCCTGGGTTTTAACAAAATACTAACTCAGCAAGTGTTCTAACAGTATATTGACTCAGATTGTTTTCAAAGAATACTCACTCAGCCTGTGTTCTACCAGAATATGGATTCAGATTATTTTCAAAGAATACTCACTCATCATGTGTTCTAACAGAATGTGGACTCAGAATTTGATCAAAAATTATTAACTCAGTCTGTTTTCTAACAGAATATGGACTCAGTCTATGTTTAGAGAATAATCACTCAGCCTGTGTTCTAAATAATATGGACTCAGTTTATTTTTAATAATAAACACTCCGCCTGTGTTCTAACAGAATACCCACCGAGCCTGGGTTTTAACAAAATACTAACTCAGCAAGTGTTCTAACAGGATATTGACTCAGATTATTTTCAAAGAATACTCACTCAGCCTGTGTTCTAACAGAATACTCACTCAGCCAGTGTTTTAAGAGAATATTGACTCAGATTATTTTCAAAGAATACTCACTCAGCCTGTTTTCTAACAGAATATGTACTCAGTCTATATTTAAAGAATACTCACACACCTAAGTGTTCTAACAGAACACTCACTCAGCCTGTGTTCTAACAGAATACTAACTCAGCCTGTGTTTTAACAGAATGTGGATTCAGATCAAAAATTACTAACTCAGTCTGTGTTCTAACAGAATATGGACTCAGTCTATGTTTAAAGAATACTCACACAGCCTGTGTTCTAACAGAATACTAGTTAAGCCTGTGTTTTAACAGAATGTGGACTAAGATTTTATTAAAAGAATACTCACTCAGTCTGTGTTATAAAAATATGGACTCAGTTTATTTTTAAATAATACCCACTCAGCCTGTGTTCTAACAGAATACTCACTCATCCTGGGTTTTAACAAATACTAACTCAGCAAGTGTTCTAACAGGATATTGACTCAGATTGTTTTCAAAGAATACTCACTCAGCCAGTGTTCTACCAGAATATGGATTCAGATTATTTTCAAAGAATACTCACTCAGCCTGTGTTCTAACAGAATGTGGACTCAGATATTGATCAAAAATTACTAACTCAGTCTGTGTCCTAGCAGAATTAGGACGCTGTCTATGTTTAAAGAATACTCACTCAGCCTGTGTTCTAAAAGAATAGGCACTCAGCCTGGTTTTTAATAAGATATTCACGCAGCCAGTGTACTAACAGGATATTGACTCAGAGTATTTTCAAAGAATACTCAATGAGCCTGTTTACTAACAGAATACTCACTCAGCCTGTGTTCTAACAGAATACTCACTCAGCGAGAGTTCTACCAGAATATGGATTCTGATTATTTGAAAATAATACTCACTCAGCCTGTGTTCTAACAGAATGTGGACTCAGTCTATATTTAAAGAATACTCACTCACCTCAGTGTTCTAACAGAACACTCACTCAGCCTGTGTTCTAACAGAGTACTAACTCAGCCTGCGTTCTAACAGAATGTGGATTCAGATCAAAAATTACTAACTCAGTCTGTGTTCTAACAGAATGTGGATTCAGATTTTGTTCAAAGATTACTCTGTCTGTGTTCTAACAGAATATGGACTCAGCCTGTGTTCTAACAGAATACTCACACAGCCTGTGTTCTAACAGAATACTAACTAAGTCAATGTTTTAAGAGAATATGGATTCAGATTATTTTCAAAGAATACTCACTCAGCCAGTGTTTTAAGAGAATATGGATTCAGATTATTTTCAAAGAATACTCACTCAGCCTGTGTTGGAACAAAATATGGACTCGGTTTATTTTTATATATTACCCAGTCAGGCTGTGTTTTAACAGAATGTGGACTCAGAATTTGATCTAAAATTATTAACTCAGTCTGTTTTCTAACAGAATATGGACTCAGTCTAGGTTTAGAGAATACTCACTCAGCCTGTGTTCTAAATAATATGGACTCAGTTTATTTTTATATAATAACCGCTCAGCCTGTGTTCTAACAGAATACCCACCGAGCCTGGGTTTTAACAAAATACTAACTCAGCAAGTGTTCTAACAGGATATTGACTCAGATTATTTTCAAAGGGTACTCACTCAGCCTGTGTTCTAACAGGATATGGACTCAGTCTATACTTAAAGAATACTCACTCACCTAAGTGTTCTAACAGAACACTCACTCAGCCTGTGTTCTAACAGAATACTAACTCAGCCTGCGTTTTAACAGAATGTGGATTCAGATCAAAAATTACTAACTCAGTCTGTGTTCTAATAGAATGTGGACTCAGATTTTGTTCAAAAATTACACTGTCTGTGTTCTAACAGAATATGGACTCAGCCTGTGTTCTAACAGAATACTCACACAGCCTGTGTTCTAACAGAATACTCACTCAGCCAGTGTTTTAAGAGAATATGGATTCAGATTATTTTCAAAGAATACTCACTCAGCCTGTGTTCGAACAAAATATGGACTCAGTTTATTTTTATATATTACCCACTCTGGCTGTGTTTTAACAGAATGTGGACTCAGATTTTGATCAAAATTATTAACTCAGTCTGTTTTCTAACAGAATATGGACGCAGTCTATGTTTAAAAAATACTCACTCAGCCTGTGTTCTAATAGAATACACACTCAGCCTGGTTTTTAATAAAATACTCACGCAGCCAGTGTACTAACAGGATATTGACTCAGATTATTTCAAAGAATACTCAATGAGCCTGTTTACTAACAGAATACTCACTCAGCCTGTGTTCTAACAGAATACTCACTCAGCGAGAGTTCTACCAGAATATGGATTCTGATTATTTGAAAATATTACTCACTCACCCTGTGTTCTAACAGAATGTGGACTCAGTCTCTATTTAAAGAATACTCACTCACCGAAGTGTTCTAACAGAACACTCACTCAGCCTGTGTTCTAACAGAATACTCACTCAGCGAGGGTTCTACCAGATTATGGATTCAAATTATTTTAAAATAATACTCACTCCGCCTGTGTTCTAACAGAATATGGAATCAGTGTATGTTTAAAGAATACTCACACAGCCTGTGTCCTAACAGAATACTCACTCAGCGAGAGTTCTACCAGAATATGGATTCAGATTATTTTAAAATAATACTCACTCCGCCTGTATTCTAACAGAATATGGACTCAGTCTATGTTTAAAGAATACTCACACAGCCTGTGTTCTAACAGAATACTAATTCAGCCTCTGTTTTAACAGAATGTGGACTCATATTTTATTAAAAGAATACTCACTCAGTCTGTGTTTTAAAGAATATGGACTCAGTTTATTTTTAAATAATACCCACTCAGCCTGTGTTCTAACAGAATACTCACTCAGCCTGGGTTTTAACAAAATACTAACTCAGCAAGTGTTCTAACAGTATATTGACTCAGATTGTTTTCAAAGAATACTCACTCAGCCTTTGTTCTACCAGAATATGGATTCAGATTATTTTCAAAGAATACTCACTCATCCTGTGTTCTAACAGAATGTGGACTCAGAATTTGATCAAAAATTTTTAACTCAGTCTGTTTTCTAACAGAATATGGACTCAGTCTATGTTTAGAGAATAATCACTCAGCCTGTGTTCTAAATAATATGGACTCAGTTTATTTTTAATAATAAACACTCCGCCTGTGTTCTAACAGAATACCCACCGAGCCTGGGTTTTAACAAAATACTAACTCAGCAAGTGTTCTAACAGGATATTGACTCAGATTATTTTCAAAGAATACTCACTCAGCCTGTGTTCTAACAGAATACTCACTCAGCCAGTGTTTTAAGAGAATATTGACTCAGATTATTTTCAAAGAATACTCACTCAGCCTGTTTTCTAACAGAATATGTACTCAGTCTATATTTAAAGAATACTCACTCACCTAAGTGTTCTAACAGAACACTCACTCAGCCTGTGTTCTAACAGAATACTAACTCAGCCTGTGTTTTAACAGAATGTGGATTCAGATCAAAATTACTAACTCAGTCTGTGTTCTAACAGAATATGGACTCAGTCTATGTTTAAAGAATACTCACACAGCCTGTGTTCTAACAGAATACTAGTTAAGCCTGTGTTTTAACAGAATGTGGACTAAGATTTTATTAAAAGAATACTCACTCAGTCTGTGTTATAAAAATATTAACTCAGTTTATTTTTAAATAATACCCACTCAGCCTGTGTTCTAACAGAATACTCACTCATCCTGGGTTTTAACAAATACTAACTCAGCAAGTGTTCTAACAGGATATTGACTCAGATTGTTTTCAAAGAATACTCACTCAGCCAGTGTTCTACCAGAATATGGATTCAGATTATTTTCAAAGAATACTCACTCAGCCTGTGTTCTAACAGAATGTGGACTCAGATATTGATCAAAAATTACTAACTCAGTCTGTGTCCTAGCAGAATTAGGACGCTGTCTATGTTTAAAGAATACTCACTCAGCCTGTGTTCTAAAAGAATAGGCACTCAGCCTGGTTTTTAATAAGATATTGACGCAGCCAGTGTACTAACAGGATATTGACTCAGAGTATTTTCAAAGAATACTCAATGAGCCTGTTTACTAACAGAATACTCACTCAGCCTGTGTTCTAACATAATACTCACTCAGCGAGAGTTCTACCAGAATATGGATTCTGATTATTTGAAAATAATACTCACTCAGCCTGTGTTCTAACAGAATGTGGACTCAGTCTATATTTAAAGAATACTCACTCACCTCAGTGTTCTAACAGAACACTCACTCAGCCTGTGTTCTAACAGAGTACTAACTCAGCCTGCGTTCTAACAGAATGTGGATTCAGATCAAAAATTACTAACTCAGTCTGTGTTCTAACAGAATGTGGATTCAGATTTTGTTCAAAGATTACTCTGTCTGTGTTCTAACAGAATATGGACTCAGCCTGTGTTCTAACAGAATACTCACACAGCCTGTGTTCTAACAGAATACTAACTAAGTCAATGTTTTAAGAGAATATGGATTCAGATTATTTTCAAAGAATACTCACTCAGCCAGTGTTTTAAGAGAATATGGATTCAGATTATTTTCAAAGAATAATCACTCAGCCTGTGTTGGAACAAAATATGGACTCGGTTTATTTTTATATATTACCCAGTCAGGCTGTGTTTTAACAGAATGTGGACTCAGAATTTGATCAAAAATTATTAACTCAGTCTGTTTTCTAACAGAATATGGACTCAGTCTAGGTTTAGAGAATACTCACTCAGCCTGTGTTCTAAATAATATGGACTCAGTTTATTTTTATATAATAACCGCTCAGCCTGTGTTCTAACAGAATACCCACCGAGCCTGGGTTTTAACAAAATACTAACTCAGCAAGTGTTCTAACAGGATATTGACTCAGATTATTTTCAAAGGGTACTCACTCAGCCTGTGTTCTAACAGGATATGGACTCAGTCTATACTTAAAGAATACTCACTCACCTAAGTGTTCTAACAGAACACTCACTCAGCCTGTGTTCTAACAGAATACTAACTCAGCCTGCGTTTTAACAGAATGTGGATTCAGATCAAAAATTACTAACTCAGTCTGTGTTCTAATAGAATGTGGACTCAGATTTTGTTCAAAAATTACACTGTCTGTGTTCTAACAGAATATGGACTCAGCCTGTGTTCTAACAGAATACTCACACAGCCTGTGTTCTAACAGAATACTCACTCAGCCAGTGTTTTAAGAGAATATGGATTCAGATTATTTTCAAAGAATACTCACTCAGCCTGTGTTCGAACAAAATATGGACTCAGTTTATTTTTATATATTAACCACTCTGGCTGTGTTTTAACAGAATGTGGACTCAGATTTTGATCAAAATTATTAACTCAGTCTGTTTTCTAACAGAATATGGACGCAGTCTATGTTTAAAGAATACTCACTCAGCCTCTGTTCTAATAGAATACACACTCAGCCTGGTTTTTAATAAAATACTCACGCAGCCAGTGTACTAACAGGATATTGACTCAGATTATTTCAAAGAATACTCAATGAGCCTGTTTACTAACAGAATACTCACTCAGCCTGTGTTCTAACAGAATACTCACTCAGCGAGAGTTCTACCAGAATATGGATTCTGATTATTTGAAAATATTACTCACTCAGCCTGTGTTCTAACAGAATGTGGACTCAGTCTCTATTTAAAGAATACTCACTCACCGAAGTGTTCTAACAGAACACTCACTCAGCCTGTGTTCTAACAGAATACTAACTCAGCCTGCGTTTTAACAGAATGTGGATTCAGATCAAAAATTACTAACTCAGTCTGTGTTCTAATAGAATGTGGACTCAGATTTTGTTCAAAAATTACACTGTCTGTGTTCTAACAGAATATGGACTCAGCCTGTGTTCTAACAGAATACTCACACAGCCTGTGTTCTAATAGAATACTAACTAAGCCAGTGTTTTAAGAGAATATGGATTCAGATTATTTTCAGAGAATACTCACTCAGCCTGTGTTCGAACAAAATATGGACTCAGTTTATTTTTATATATTACCCACTCAGGCTGTGTTTTAACAGAATGTGGACTCAGATTTTGATCAAAAATTATTAACTCAGTCTGTTTTCTAACAGAATATGGACGCAGTCTATGTTTAAAGTATACTCACTGAGCCTGTGTTCTAATAGAATACACACTCAGCGAGGGTTCTACCAGATTATGGATTCAAATTATTTTAAAATAATACTCACTCCGCCTGTGTTCTAACAGAATATGGAATCAGTGTATGTTTAAAGAATACTCACACAGCCTGTGTCCTAACAGAATACTCACTCAGCGAGAGTTCTACCAGAATATGGATTCAGATTATTTTAAAATAATACTCACTCCGCCTGTGTTCTAACAGAATATGGACTCAGTCTATGTTTAAAGAATACTCACACAGCCTGTGTTCTAACAGAATACTAATTCAGCCTCTGTTTTAACAGAATGTGGACTCATATTTTATTAAAAGAATACTCACTCAGTCTGTGTTTTAAAGAATATGGACTCAGTTTATTTTTAAATAATACCCACTCAGCCTGTGTTCTAACAGAATACTCACTCAGCCTGGGTTTTAACAAAATACTAACTCAGCAAGTGTTCTAACAGTATATTGACTCAGATTGTTTTCAAAGAATACTCACTCAGCCTGTGTTCTACCAGAATATGGATTCAGATTATTTTCAAAGAATACTCACTCATCCTGTGTTCTAACAGAATGTGGACTGAGAATTTGATCAAAAATTATTAACTCAGTCTGTTTTCTAACAGAATATGGACTCAGTCTATGTTTAGAGAATAATCACTCAGCCTGTGTTCTAAATAATATGGACTCAGTTTATTTTTAATAATAAACACTCCGCCTGTGTTCTAACAGAATACACACCGAGCCTGGGTTTTAACAAAATACTAACTCAGCAAGTGTTCTAACAGGATATTGACTCAGATTATTTTCAAAGAATACTCACTCAGCCTGTGTTCTAACAGAATACTCACTCAGCCAGTGTTTTAAGAGAATATTGACTCAGATTATTTTCAAAGAATACTCACTCAGCCTGTTTTCTAACAGAATATGTACTCAGTCTATATTTAAAGAATACTCACTCACCTAAGTGTTCTAACAGAACACTCACTCAGCCTGTGTTCTAACAGAATACTAACTCAGCCTGTGTTTTAACAGAATGTGGATTCAGATCAAAATTACTAACTCAGTCTGTGTTCTAACAGAATATGGACTCAGTCTATGTTTAAAGAATACTCACACAGCCTGTGTTCTAACAGAATACTAGTTAAGCCTGTGTTTTAACAGAATGTGGACTAAGATTTTATTAAAAGAATACTCACTCAGTCTGTGTTATAAAAATATGGACTCAGTTTATTTTTAAATAATACCCACTCAGCCTGTGTTCTAACAGAATACTCACTCATCCTGGGTTTTAACAAATACTAACTCAGCAAGTGTTCTAACAGGATATTGACTCAGATTGTTTTCAAAGAATACTCACTCAGCCAGTGTTCTACCAGAATATGGATTCAGATTATTTTCAAAGAATACTCACTCAGCCTGTGTTCTAACAGAATGTGGACTCAGATATTGATCAAAAATTACTAACTCAGTCTGTGTCCTAGCAGAATTAGGACGCTGTCTATGTTTAAAGAATACTCACTCAGCCTGTGTTCTAAAAGAATAGGCACTCAGCCTGGTTTTTAATAAGATATTCACGCAGCCAGTGTACTAACAGGATATTGACTCAGAGTATTTTCAAAGAATACTCAATGAGCCTGTTTACTAACAGAATACTCACTCAGCCTGTGTTCTAACAGAATACTCACTCAGCGAGAGTTCTACCAGAATATGGATTCTGATTATTTGAAAATATTACTCACTCAGCCTGTGTTCTAACAGAATGTGGACTCAGTCTCTATTTAAAGAATACTCACTCACCGAAGTGTTCTAACAGAACACTCACTCAGCCTGTGTTCTAACAGAATACTAACTCAGCCTGCGTTTTAACAGAATGTGGATTCAGATCAAAAATTACTAACTCAGTCTGTGTTCTAATAGAATGTGGACTCAGATTTTGTTCAAAAATTACACTGTCTGTGTTCTAACAGAATATGGACTCAGCCTGTGTTCTAACAGAATACTCACACAGCCTGTGTTCTAATAGAATACTAACTAAGCCAGTGTTTTAAGAGAATATGGATTCAGATTATTTTCAGAGAATACTCACTCAGCCTGTGTTCGAACAAAATATGGACTCAGTTTATTTTTATATATTACCCACTCAGGCTGTGTTTTAACAGAATGTGGACTCAGATTTTGATCAAAAATTATTAACTCAGTCTGTTTTCTAACAGAATATGGACGCAGTCTATGTTTAAAGTATACTCACTGAGCCTGTGTTCTAATAGAATACACACTCAGCGAGGGTTCTACCAGATTATGGATTCAAATTATTTTAAAATAATACTCACTCCGCCTGTGTTCTAACAGAATATGGAATCAGTGTATGTTTAAAGAATACTCACACAGCCTGTGTCCTAACAGAATACTCACTCAGCGAGAGTTCTACCAGAATATGGATTCAGATTATTTTAAAATAATACTCACTCCGCCTGTGTTCTAACAGAATATGGACTCAGTCTATGTTTAAAGAATACTCACACAGCCTGTGTTCTAACAGAATACTAATTCAGCCTCTGTTTTAACAGAATGTGGACTCATATTTTATTAAAAGAATACTCACTCAGTCTGTGTTTTAAAGAATATGGACTCAGTTTATTTTTAAATAATACCCACTCAGCCTGTGTTCTAACAGAATACTCACTCAGCCTGGGTTTTAACAAAATACTAACTCAGCAAGTGTTCTAACAGTATATTGACTCAGATTGTTTTCAAAGAATACTCACTCAGCCTGTGTTCTACCAGAATATGGATTCAGATTATTTTCAAAGAATACTCACTCATCCTGTGTTCTAACAGAATGTGGACTGAGAATTTGATCAAAAATTATTAACTCAGTCTGTTTTCTAACAGAATATGGACTCAGTCTATGTTTAGAGAATAATCACTCAGCCTGTGTTCTAAATAATATGGACTCAGTTTATTTTTAATAATAAACACTCCGCCTGTGTTCTAACAGAATACACACCGAGCCTGGGTTTTAACAAAATACTAACTCAGCAAGTGTTCTAACAGGATATTGACTCAGATTATTTTCAAAGAATACTCACTCAGCCTGTGTTCTAACAGAATACTCACTCAGCCAGTGTTTTAAGAGAATATTGACTCAGATTATTTTCAAAGAATACTCACTCAGCCTGTTTTCTAACAGAATATGTACTCAGTCTATATTTAAAGAATACTCACTCACCTAAGTGTTCTAACAGAACACTCACTCAGCCTGTGTTCTAACAGAATACTAACTCAGCCTGTGTTTTAACAGAATGTGGATTCAGATCAAAATTACTAACTCAGTCTGTGTTCTAACAGAATATGGACTCAGTCTATGTTTAAAGAATACTCACACAGCCTGTGTTCTAACAGAATACTAGTTAAGCCTGTGTTTTAACAGAATGTGGACTAAGATTTTATTAAAAGAATACTCACTCAGTCTGTGTTATAAAAATATGGACTCAGTTTATTTTTAAATAATACCCACTCAGCCTGTGTTCTAACAGAATACTCACTCATCCTGGGTTTTAACAAATACTAACTCAGCAAGTGTTCTAACAGGATATTGACTCAGATTGTTTTCAAAGAATACTCACTCAGCCAGTGTTCTACCAGAATATGGATTCAGATTATTTTCAAAGAATACTCACTCAGCCTGTGTTCTAACAGAATGTGGACTCAGATATTGATCAAAAATTACTAACTCAGTCTGTGTCCTAGCAGAATTAGGACGCTGTCTATGTTTAAAGAATACTCACTCAGCCTGTGTTCTAAAAGAATAGGCACTCAGCCTGGTTTTTAATAAGATATTCACGCAGCCAGTGTACTAACAGGATATTGACTCAGAGTATTTTCAAAGAATACTCAATGAGCCTGTTTACTAACAGAATACTCACTCAGCCTGTGTTCTAACAGAATACTCACTCAGCGAGAGTTCTACCAGAATATGGATTCTGATTATTTGAAAATAATACTCACTCAGCCTGTGTTCTAACAGAATGTGGACTCAGTCTATATTTAAAGAATACTCACTCACCTCAGTGTTCTAACAGAACACTCACTCAGCCTGTGTTCTAACAGAGTACTAACTCAGCCTGCGTTCTAACAGAATGTGGATTCAGATCAAAAATTACTAACTCAGTCTGTGTTCTAACAGAATGTGGATTCAGATTTTGTTCAAAGATTACTCTGTCTGTGTTCTAACAGAATATGGACTCAGCCTGTGTTCTAACAGAATACTCACACAGCCTGTGTTCTAACAGAATACTAACTAAGTCAATGTTTTAAGAGAATATGGATTCAGATTATTTTCAAAGAATACTCACTCAGCCAGTGTTTTAAGAGAATATGGATTCAGATTATTTTCAAAGAATACTCACTCAGCCTGTGTTGGAACAAAATATGGACTCGGTTTATTTTTATATATTACCCAGTCAGGCTGTGTTTTAACAGAATGTGGACTCAGAATTTGATCAAAAATTATTAACTCAGTCTGTTTTCTAACAGAATATGGACTCAGTCTAGGTTTAGAGAATACTCACTCAGCCTGTGTTCTAAATAATATGGACTCAGTTTATTTTTATATAATAACCGCTCAGCCTGTGTTCTAACAGAATACCCACCGAGCCTGGGTTTTAACAAAATACTAACTCAGCAAGTGTTCTAACAGGATATTGACTCAGATTATTTTCAAAGGGTACTCACTCAGCCTGTGTTCTAACAGGATATGGACTCAGTCTATACTTAAAGAATACTCACTCACCTAAGTGTTCTAACAGAACACTCACTCAGCCTGTGTTCTAACAGAATACTAACTCAGCCTGCGTTTTAACAGAATGTGGATTCAGATCAAAAATTACTAACTCAGTCTGTGTTCTAATAGAATGTGGACTCAGATTTTGTTCAAAAATTACACTGTCTGTGTTCTAACAGAATATGGACTCAGCCTGTGTTCTAACAGAATACTCACACAGCCTGTGTTCTAACAGAATACTCACTCAGCCAGTGTTTTAAGAGAATATGGATTCAGATTATTTTCAAAGAATACTCACTCAGCCTGTGTTCGAACAAAATATGGACTCAGTTTATTTTTATATATTACCCACTCTGGCTGTGTTTTAACAGAATGTGGACTCAGATTTTGATCAAAATTATTAACTCAGTCTGTTTTCTAACAGAATATGGACGCAGTCTATGTTTAAAGAATACTCACTCAGCCTGTGTTCTAATAGAATACACACTCAGCCTGGTTTTTAATAAAATACTCACGCAGCCAGTGTACTAACAGGATATTGACTCAGATTATTTTCAAAGAATACTCAATGAGCCTGTTTACTAACAGAATACTCACTGAGCCTGTGTTCTAACAGAATACTCACTCAGCGAGGGTTCTACCAGATTATGGATTCAGATTATTTTAAAATAATACTCACTCCGCCTGTGTTCTAACAGAATATGGACTCAGTCTATCTTTAAAGAATACTCACTCAGCCTGTGTCCTAACAGAATACTCACTCAGCGAGAGTTCTACCAGAATATGGATTCAGATTATTTTAAAATAATACTCACTCCGCCTGTGTTCTAACAGAATATGGACTCAGTCTATGTTTAAAGAATACTCACACAGCCTGTGTTCTAACAGAATACTAATTCAGCCTCTGTTTTAACAGAATGTGTACTCATATTTTATTAAAAGAATACTCACTCAGTCTGTGTTATAAAGAATATGGACTCAGTTAATTTTTAAATAATATCCACTCAGCCTGTGTTCTAACAGAATACTCACTAAGCCTGGGTTTTAACAAAATACTAACTCAGCAAGTGTTCTAACAATATATTGACTCAGATTGTTTTCAAAGAATACTCACTCAGCCTGTGTTCTAACAGAATGTGGACTCAGTCTATATTTAAAGAATACTCACTCACCTCAGTGTTCTAACAGAACACTCACTCAGCCTGTGTTCTAACAGAATACTAACTCAGCCTGCGTTCTAACAGAATGTGGATTCAGGTCAAAAATTACTAACTCAGTCTGTGTTCTAACAGAATGTGGACTCAGATTTTGTTCAAAGATTACTCTGTCTGTGTTCTAACAGAATATGGACTCAGCCTGTGTTCTAACAGAATACTCACACAGCCTGTGTTCTAACAGAATACTAACTAAGCCAGTGTTTTAAGAGAATATGGATTCAGATTATTTTCAGAGAATACTCACTCAGCCTGTGTTCGAACAAAATATGGACTCAGTTTATTTTTATATATTACCCACTCAGGCTGTGTTTTAACAGAATGTGGACTCAGAATTTGATCAAAAATTATTAAGTCAGTCTGTTTTCTAACAGAATATGGACTCAGTCTATGTTGAGAGAATACTCACTCAGCCTGTGTTCTAAATAATATGGACTCAGTTTATTTTTAATAATAACCGCTCAGCCTGTGTTCTAACAGAATATGGACTCAGTCAATATTTAAAGAATACTCACTCACCTAAGTGTTCCAACAGAACACTCACTCAGCCTGTGTTCTAACAGAATACTAACTCAGCCTGCGTTTTAACAGAATGTGGATTCAGATCAAAAATTGCTAACTCAGTCTGTGTTCTAACAGAATGTGGACTCAGATTTTGTTCAAAAATTACTCTGTCTGTGTTCTAACAGAATATGGACTCAGCCTGTGTTCTAACAGAATACTCACACAGCCTGTGTTCTAACAGAATACTCACTCAGCCAGTGTTTTAAGAGAATATGGATTCAGATTATTTTCAAAGAATACTCACTCAGCCTGTGTTCGAACAAAATATGGACTCAGTTTATTTTTATATATTACCCACTCAGGCCGTGTTTTAACAGAATGTGGACTCAGATTTTGATCAAAAATTATTAACTCAGTCTGTTTTCTAACAGAATATGGACGCAGTCTATGTTTAAAGAAAACTCACTCAGCCTGTGTTCTAATAGAATACACACTCAGCCTGGTTTTTAATAAAATACTCACGCAGCCAGTGTACTAACAGGATATTGACTCAGATTATTTTCAAAGTATACTCACTCAGCCTGTGTACTAACAGAGTACTGACTAAGCTAGAGTTCTACCAGAATATGGATTCTGATTATTTGAAAATAATACTCACTCAGCCTGTGTTCTAACAGAATACTAATTCAGCCTGTGTTTTAACAGAATGTGGACTCAGATTTTATTAAAAGAATACTCACTCAGTCTGTGTTATAAAGAATATGGACTCAGTTTATTTTTAAATAATATCCACTCAGCCTGTGTTCTAACAGAATACTCACTCAGCCTGGGTTTTAACAAAATACTAACTCAGCAAGTGTTCTAACAGGATATTGACTCAGATTGCTTTCAAAGAATACTCACTCAGCCAGTGTTCTACCAGAATATGGATTCAGATTACTTTCAAAGAATACTCACTCAGCCTGTGTTCTAACAGAATGTGGACTCAGATATTGATCAAAAATTATTAACTCAGTCTGTGTTCTGGCAGAATTAGGACGCAGTCTATGTTTAAAGAATACTCACTCAGCCTGTGTTCTAATAGAATACGCACTCAGCCTGGTTTTTAATAAAATATTCATGCAGCCAGTGTACTAACAGGATATTGATTCAGAGTATTTTCGAAGAATACTCAATGAGCCTGTGTACTACCAGAATACTCACTCAGCCTGTGTTCTTACAGAATAATCACTCAGCGAGAGTTCTACCAGAATATGGATTCTGATTATTTGAAAATAATACTCACTCAGCCTGTTTTCTAACAGAATATGGACGCAGTCTATGTTTAAAGAAAACTCACTCAGCCTGTGTTCTAATAGAATACACACTCAGCCTGGTTTTTAATAAAATACTCACGCAGCCAGTGTACTAACAGGATATTGACTCAGATTATTTTCAAAGAATACTCAATGAGCCTGTTTACTAACAGAATACTCACTCAGCCTGTGTTCTAACAGAATACTCACTCAGCGAGAGTTCTACCAGAATATGGATTCAGATTATTTTAAAATAATACTCACTCAGCCTGTGTTCTAACAGAATATGGACTCAGTCTATGTTTAAAGAATACTCACTCAGCCTGTGTTCTAACAGAATACTCACTCAGCGAGAGTTCTACCAGAATATGGATTCAGATTATTTTAAAATAATACTCACTCCGCCTGTGTTCTAACAGAATATGGACTCAGTCTATGTTTAAAAAATACTCACTCAGTCTGTGTTCTAACAGAATACTAATTCAGCCTGTGTTTTAACAGAATGTGGACTCAGATTTTATAAAAGAATACTCACTCAGTCTGTGTTATAAAGAATATGGACTCAGTTTATTTTTAAATAATACCCACTCAGCCTGTGTTCTAACAGAATATGGACTCAGTCAATATTTAAAGAATACTCACTCACCTAAGTGTTCCAACAGAACACTCACACAGCCTGTGTTCTAACAGAATACTAACTCAGCCTGCGTTTTAACAGAATGTGGATTCAGATCAAAAATTGCTAACTCAGTCTGTGTTCTAACAGAATGTGGACTCAGATTTTGTTCAAAAATTACTCTGTCTGTGTTCTAACAGAATATGGACTCAGCCTGTGTTCTAACAGAACACTCACACAGCCTGTGTTCTAACAGAATACTCACTCAGCCAGTGTTTTAAGAGAATATGGATTCAGATTATTTTCAAAGAATACTCACTCAGCCTGTGTTCGAACAAAATATGGACTCAGTTTATTTTTATATATTACCCACTCAGGCTGTGTTTTAACAGAATGTGGAATCAGATTTTGATCAAAAATTATTAACTCGGTCTGTTTTCTAACAGAATATGGACGCAGTCTATGTTTAAAGAAAACTCACTCAGCCTGTGTTCTAATAGAATACACACTCAGCCTGGTTTTTAATAAAATACTCACGCAGCGAGTGTACTAACAGGATATTGACTCAGATTATTTTCAAAGAATACTCAATGAGCCTCTTTACTAACGGAATACTCACTCAGCCTGTGTTCTAACAGAATACTCACTCAGCGAGAGTTCTACCAGAATATGGATTCAGATTATTTTAAAATAATACTCACTCAGCCTGTGTTCTAACAAATATGGACTCAGTCTATGTTTAAAGAATACTCACTCAGCCTGTGTTCTAACAGAATACTCACTCAGCGAGAGTTCTACCAGAATATGGATTCAGATTATTTTAAAATAATACTCACTCAGCCTGTGTTCTAACAGAATATGGACTCAGTGTATGTTTAAAGAATACTCACTCAGCCAGTGTTCTAACAGAATACTAATTCAGCCTCTGTTTTAACAGAATGTGGACTCAGATTTTATTAAAAGAATACTCACTCAGTCTGTGTTATAAAGAATATGGACTCAGTTTATTTTTAAATAATATCCACTCAGCCTGTGTTCTAACAGAATACTCACTCAGCCTGGGTTTTAACAAAATACTAACTCAGCAAGTGTTCTAACAGGATATTGACTCAGATTGCTTTCAAAGAATACTCACTCAGCCAGTGTTCTACCAGAATATGGATTCAGATTACTTTCAAAGAATACTCACTCAGCCTGTGTTCTAACAGAATGTGGACTCAGATATTGATCAAAAATTATTAACTCAGTCTGTGTTCTGGCAGAATTAGGACGCAGTCTATGTTTAAAGAATACTCACTCAGCCTGTGTTCTAATAGAATACGCACTCAGCCTGGTTTTTAATAAAATATTCATGCAGCCAGTGTACTAACAGGATATTGATTCAGAGTATTTTCGAAGAATACTCAATGAGCCTGTGTACTACCAGAATACTCACTCAGCCTGTGTTCTTACAGAATAATCACTCAGCGAGAGTTCTACCAGAATATGGATTCTGATTATTTGAAAATAATACTCACTCAGCCTGTTTTCTAACAGAATATGGACGCAGTCTATGTTTAAAGAAAACTCACTCAGCCTGTGTTCTAATAGAATACACACTCAGCCTGGTTTTTAATAAAATACTCACGCAGCCAGTGTACTAACAGGATATTGACTCAGATTATTTTCAAAGAATACTCAATGAGCCTGTTTACTAACAGAATACTCACTCAGCCTGTGTTCTAACAGAATACTCACTCAGCGAGAGTTCTACCAGAATATGGATTCAGATTATTTTAAAATAATACTCACTCAGCCTGTGTTCTAACAGAATATGGACTCAGTCTATGTTTAAAGAATACTCACTCAGCCTGTGTTCTAACAGAATACTCACTCAGCGAGAGTTCTACCAGAATATGGATTCAGATTATTTTAAAATAATACTCACTCCGCCTGTGTTCTAACAGAATATGGACTCAGTCTATGTTTAAAAAATACTCACTCAGTCTGTGTTCTAACAGAATACTAATTCAGCCTGTGTTTTAACAGAATGTGGACTCAGATTTTATAAAAGAATACTCACTCAGTCTGTGTTATAAAGAATATGGACTCAGTTTATTTTTAAATAATACCCACTCAGCCTGTGTTCTAACAGAATATGGACTCAGTCAATATTTAAAGAATACTCACTCACCTAAGTGTTCCAACAGAACACTCACACAGCCTGTGTTCTAACAGAATACTAACTCAGCCTGTGTTTTAACAGAATGTGGATTCAGATCAAAAATTGCTAACTCAGTCTGTGTTCTAACAGAATGTGGACTCAGATTTTGTTCAAAAATTACTCTGTCTGTGTTCTAACAGAATATGGACTCAGCCTGTGTTCTAACAGAACACTCACACAGCCTGTGTTCTAACAGAATACTCACTCAGCCAGTGTTTTAAGAGAATATGGATTCAGATTATTTTCAAAGAATACTCACTCAGCCTGTGTTCGAACAAAATATGGACTCAGTTTATTTTTATATATTACCCACTCAGGCTGTGTTTTAACAGAATGTGGAATCAGATTTTGATCAAAAATTATTAACTCGGTCTGTTTTCTAACAGAATATGGACGCAGTCTATGTTTAAAGAAAACTCACTCAGCCTGTGTTCTAATAGAATACACACTCAGCCTGGTTTTTAATAAAATACTCACGCAGCGAGTGTACTAACAGGATATTGACTCAGATTATTTTCAAAGAATACTCAATGAGCCTCTTTACTAACGGAATACTCACTCAGCCTGTGTTCTAACAGAATACTCACTCAGCGAGAGTTCTACCAGAATATGGATTCAGATTATTTTAAAATAATACTCACTCAGCCTGTGTTCTAACAAATATGGACTCAGTCTATGTTTAAAGAATACTCACTCAGCCTGTGTTCTAACAGAATACTCACTCAGCGAGAGTTCTACCAGAATATGGATTCAGATTATTTTAAAATAATACTCACTCAGCCTGTGTTCTAACAGAATATGGACTCAGTGTATGTTTAAAGAATACTCACTCAGCCAGTGTTCTAACAGAATACTAATTCAGCCTCTGTTTTAACAGAATGTGGACTCAGATTTTATTAAAAGAATACTCACTCAGTCTGTGTTATAAAGAATATGGACTCAGTTTATTTTTAAATAATACCCACTCAGCCTGTTTTCTAACAGAATACTAACTCAGCCTGGGTTTTAACAAATACTAACTCAGCAAGTGTTCTAACAGGATATTGACTCAGATTGTTTTCAAAGAATACTCACTCAGCCAGTGTTCTACCAGAATATGGATTCAGATTATTTTCAAAGAATTCTCACTCAGCCTGTGTTCTAACAGAATGTGGACTCAGATATTGATCAAAAATTACTAACTCAGTCTGTGTTCTAGCAGAATTAGGACGCAGTCTATATTTAAAGAATACTCACTCACCTCAGTGTTCTAACAGAACACTCACTCAGCCTGTGTTCTAACAGAATACTAACTCAGCCTGTGTTCTAACAGAATGTGGATTCAGATCAAAAATTACTAAGTCTGTGTTCTAACAGAATGTGGACTCAGATTTTGTTCAAAAATTACTCTGTCTGTGTTCTAACAGAATATGGACTCAGCCTGTGTTCTAACAGAATACTCACACAGCCTGTGTTCTAACAGAATACTAACTAAGCCAGTGTTTTAAGAGAATATGGATTCAGATTATTTTCAGAGAATACTCACTCAGCCTGTTTTCGAACAAAATATGGACTCAGTTTATTTTTATATATTACCCACTCAGGCTGTGTTTTAACAGAATGTGGAATCAGATTTTGATCAAAAATTATTAACTCAGTCTGTTTTCTAACAGAATATGGACGCAGTCTATGTTTAAAGAAAACTCACTCAGCCTGTGCTCTAATAGAATACACACTCAGCCTGGTTTTTAATAAAATACTCACGCAGCCAGTGTACTAACAGGATATTGACTCAGATTATTTTCAAAGAATACTCAATTAGCCTCTTTACTAACAGAATACTCACTCAGCCTGTGTTCTAACAGAATACTCACTCAGCTAGAGTTCTACCAGAATATGGATTCAGATTATTTTAAAATAATACTCACTCAGCCTGTGTTCTAACAGAATACTCACTCAGCGAGAGTTCTACCAGAATATGGATTCAGATTATTTTAAAATAATACTCACTCCGCCTGTGTTCTAACAGAATATGGACTCAGTGTATGTTTAAAGAATACTCACTCAGCCTGTGTTCTAACAGAATACTAATTCAGCCTGTGTTTTAACAGAATGTGGACTAAGATTTTATTACAAGAATACTCACTCAGCCTGTGTTCTAACAGAATACTCACTCAGCTAGAGTTCTACCAGAATATGGATTCAGATTATTTTAAAATAATACTCACTCAGCCTGTGTTCTAACAGAATATGGACTCAGTCTATGTTTAAAGAATACTCACTCAGCCTGTGTTCTAACAGAATACTCACTCAGCGTGAGTTCTACCAGAATATGGATTCAGATTATTTTAAAATAATACTCACTCCGCCTGTGTTCTAACAGAATATGGACTCAGTGTATGTTTAAAGAATACTCACTCAGCCTGTGTTCTAACAGAATACTAATTCAGCCTGTGTTTTAACAGAATGTGGACTCAGATTTTATTAAAAGAATACTCACTCAGTCTGTGTTATAAAGAATATGGACTCAGTTTATTTTTAAATAATACCCACTCAGCCTGTGTTCTAACAGAATACTCACTCAGCCTGGGTTTTAACAAATACTAACTCAGCAAGTGTTCTAACAGGATATTGACTCAGATTGTTTTCAAAGAATACTCACTCAGCCAGTGTTCTACCAGAATATGGATTCAGATTATTTTCAAAGAATTCTCACTCAGACTGTGTTCTAACAGAATGTGGACTCAGATATTGATCAAAAATTACTAACTCAGTCTGTGTTCTAGCAGAATTAGGACGCAGTCTATGTTTAAAGAATACTCACTCAGCCTGTGTTCTAACAGAATGTGGACTCAGTCTATATTTAAAGAATACTCACTCACCTCAGTGTTCTAACAGAACACTCACTCAGCCTGTGTTCTAACAGAATACTAACTCAGCCTGCGTTCTAACAGAATGTGGATTCAGATCAAAAATTAGTAACTCAGTCTGTGTTCTAACAGAATATGGACTCAGCCTGTGTTCTAACAGAATACTCACACAGCCTGTGTTCTAACAGAATACTAACTAAGCCAGTGTTTTAAGAGAATATGGATTCAGATTATTTTCAGAGAATACTCACTCAGCCTGTGTTCGAACAAAATATGGACTCAGTTTATTTTTATATATTACCCACTCAGGCTGTGTTTTAACAGAATGTGGAATCAGATTTTGATCAAAAATTATTAACTCAGTCTGTTTTCTAACAGAATATGGACGCAGTCTATGTTTAAAGAAAACTCACTCAGCCTGTGCTCTAATAGAATACACACTCAGCCTGGTTTTTAATAAAATACTCACGCAGCCAGTGTACTAACAGGATATTGACTCAGATTATTTTCAAAGAATACTCAATTAGCCTCTTTACTAACAGAATACTCACTCAGCCTGTGTTCTAACAGAATACTCACTCAGCTAGAGTTCTACCAGAATATGGATTCAGATTATTTTAAAATAATACTCACTCAGCCTGTGTTCTAACAGAATACTCACTCAGCGAGAGTTCTACCAGAATATGGATTCAGATTATTTTAAAATAATACTCACTCCGCCTGTGTTCTAACAGAATATGGACTCAGTGTATGTTTAAAGAATACTCACTCAGCCTGTGTTCTAACAGAATACTAATTCAGCCTGTGTTTTAACAGAATGTGGACTAAGATTTTATTACAAGAATACTCACTCAGCCTGTGTTCTAACAGAATACTCACTCAGCTAGAGTTCTACCAGAATATGGATTCAGATTATTTTAAAATAATACTCACTCAGCCTGTGTTCTAACAGAATATGGACTCAGTCTATGTTTAAAGAATACTCACTCAGCCTGTGTTCTAACAGAATACTCACTCAGCGTGAGTTCTACCAGAATATGGATTCAGATTATTTTAAAATAATACTCACTCCGCCTGTGTTCTAACAGAATATGGACTCAGTGTATGTTTAAAGAATACTCACTAAGCCTGTGTTCTAACAGAATACTAACTCAGCCTGCGTTTTAACAGAATGTGGATTCAGATCAAAAATTACTAACTCAGTCTGTGTTCTAATAGAATGTGGACTCAGATTTTGTTCAAAAATTACACTGTCTGTGTTCTAACAGAATATGGACTCAGCCTGTGTTCTAACAGAATACTCACACAGCCTGTGTTCTAACAGAATACTAACTAAGCCAGTGTTTTAAGAGAATATGGATTCAGATTATTTTCAGAGAATACTCACTCAGCCTGTGTTCGAACAAAATATGGACTCAGTTTATTTTTATATATTACCCACTCAGGCTGTGTTTTAACAGAATGTGGACTCAGATTTTGATCAAAAATTATTAACTCAGTCTGTTTTCTAACAGAATATGGACGCAGTCTATGTTTAAAGTATACTCACTGAGCCTGTGTTCTAATAGAATACACACTCAGCCTGGTTTTTAATAAAATACTCACTCAGCCAGTGTACTAACAGGATATTGACTCAGATTATTTTCAAAGAATACTCAATGAGCCTGTTTACTAACAGAATACTCACTCAGCCTGTGTTCTAACAGAATACTCACTCAGCGAGGGTTCTACCAGATTATGGATTCAAATTATTTTAAAATAATACTCACTCCGCCTGTGTTCTAACAGAATATGGAATCAGTGTATGTTTAAAGAATACTCACACATCCTGTGTCCTAACAGAATACTCACTCAGCGAGAGTTCCACCAGAATATGGATTCAGATTATTTTAAAATAATACTCACTCCGCCTGTGTTCTAACAGAATATGGACTCAGTCTATGTTTAAAGAATACTCACACAGCCTGTGTTCTAACAGAATACTAATTCAGCCTCTGTTTTAACAGAATGTGGACTCATATTTTATTAAAAGAATACTCACTCAGTCTGTGTTTTAAAGAATATGGACTCAGTTTATTTTTAAATAATACCCACTCAGCCTGTGTTCTAACAGAATACTCACTCAGCCTGGGTTTTAACAAAATACTAACTCAGCAAGTGTTCTAACAGTATATTGACTCAGATTGTTTTCAAAGAATACTCACTCAGCCTGTGTTCTACCAGAATATGGATTCAGATTATTTTCAAAGAATACTCACTCATCCTGTGTTCTAACAGAATGTGGACTGAGAATTTGATCAAAAATTATTAACTCAGTCTGTTTTCTAACAGAATATGGACTCAGTCTATGTTTAGAGAATAATCACTCAGCCTGTGTTCTAAATAATATGGACTCAGTTTATTTTTAATAATAAACACTCCGCCTGTGTTCTAACAGAATACCCACCGAGCCTGGGTTTTAACAAAATACTAACTCAGCAAGTGTTCTAACAGGATATTGACTCAGATTATTTTCAAAGAATACTCACTCAGCCTGTGTTCTAACAGAATACTCACTCAGCCAGTGTTTTAAGAGAATATTGACTCAGATTATTTTCAAAGAATACTCACTCAGCCTGTTTTCAAACAGAATATGTACTCAGTCTATATTTAAAGAATACTCACTCACCTAAGTGTTCTAACAGAACACTCACTCAGCCTGTGTTCTAACAGAATACTAACTCAGCCTGTGTTTTAACAGAATGTGGATTCAGATCAAAAATTACTAACTCAGTCTGTGTTCTAACAGAATATGGACTCAGTCTATGTTTAAAGAATACTCACACAGCCTGTGTTCTAACAGAATACTAGTTAAGCCTGTGTTTTAACAGAATGTGGACTAAGATTTTATTAAAAGAATACTCACTCAGTCTGTGTTATAAAAATATGGACTCAGTTTATTATTAAATAATACCCACTCAGCCTGTGTTCTAACAGAATACTCACTCATCCTGGGTTTTAACAAATACTAACTCAGCAAGTGTTCTAACAGGATATTGACTCAGATTGTTTTCAAAGAATACTAACTCAGCCAGTGTTCTACCAGAATATGGATTCAGATTATTTTCAAAGAATACTCACTCAGCCTGTGTTCTAACAGAATGTGGACTCAGATATTGATCAAAAATTACTAACTCAGTCTGTGTCCTAGCAGAATTAGGACGCTGTCTATGTTTAAAGAATACTCACTCAGCCTGTGTTCTAAAAGAATAGGCACTCAGCCTGGTTTTTAATAAGATATTCACGCAGCCAGTGTACTAACAGGATATTGACTCAGAGTATTTTCAAAGAATACTCAATGAGCCTGTTTACTAACAGAATACTCACTCAGCCTGTGTTCTAACAGAATACTCACTCAGCGAGAGTTCTACCAGAATATGGATTCTGATTATTTGAAAATAATACTCACTCAGCCTGTGTTCTAACAGAATGTGGACTCAGTCTATATTTAAAGAATACTCACTCACCTCAGTGTTCTAACAGAACACTCACTCAGCCTGTGTTCTAACAGAGTACTAACTCAGCCTGCGTTCTAACAGAATGTGGATTCAGATCAAAAATTACTAACTCAGTCTGTGTTCTAACAGAATGTGGATTCAGATTTTGTTCAAAGATTACTCTGTCTGTGTTCTAACAGAATATGGACTCAGCCTGTGTTCTAACAGAATACTCACACAGCCTGTGTTCTAACAGAATACTAACTAAGTCAATGTTTTAAGAGAATATGGATTCAGATTATTTTCAAAGAATACTCACTCAGCCAGTGTTTTAAGAGAATATGGATTCAGATTATTTTCAAAGAATACTCACTCAGCCAGTGTTTTAAGAGAATATGGATTCAGATTATTTTCAAAGAATACTCACTCAGCCTGTGTTGGAACAAAATATGGACTCGGTTTATTTTTATATATTACCCAGTCAGGCTGTGTTTTAACAGAATGTGGACTCAGAATTTGATCAAAAATTATTAACTCAGTCTGTTTTCTAACAGAATATGGACTCAGTCTAGGTTTAGAGAATACTCACTCAGCCTGTGTTCTAAATAATATGGACTCAGTTTATTTTTATATAATAACCGCTCAGCCTGTGTTCTAACAGAATACCCACCGAGCCTGGGTTTTAACAAAATACTAACTCAGCAAGTGTTCTAACAGGATATTGACTCAGATTATTTTCAAAGGGTACTCACTCAGCCTGTGTTCTAACAGGATATGGACTCAGTCTATACTTAAAGAATACTCACTCACCTAAGTGTTCTAACAGAACACTCACTCAGCCTGTGTTCTAACAGAATACTAACTCAGCCTGCGTTTTAACAGAATGTGGATTCAGATCAAAAATTACTAACTCAGTCTGTGTTCTAATAGAATGTGGACTCAGATTTTGTTCAAAAATTACACTGTCTGTGTTCTAACAGAATATGGACTCAGCCTGTGTTCTAACAGAATACTCACACAGCCTGTGTTCTAACAGAATACTCACTCAGCCAGTGTTTTAAGAGAATATGGATTCAGATTATTTTCAAAGAATACTCACTCAGCCTGTGTTCGAACAAAATATGGACTCAGTTTATTTTTATATATTACCCACTCTGGCTGTGTTTTAACAGAATGTGGACTCAGATTTTGATCAAAATTATTAACTCAGTCTGTTTTCTAACAGAATATGGACGCAGTCTATGTTTAAAGAATACTCACTCAGCCTGTGTTCTAATAGAATACACACTCAGCCTGGTTTTTAATAAAATACTCACGCAGCCAGTGTACTAACAGGATATTGACTCAGATTATTTTCAAAGAATACTCAATGAGCCTGTTTACTAACAGAATACTCACTGAGCCTGTGTTCTAACAGAATACTCACTCAGCGAGGGTTCTACCAAATTATGGATTCAGATTATTTTAAAATAATACTCACTCCGCCTGTGTTCTAACAGAATATGGACTCAGTCTATGTTTAAAGAATACTCACTCAGCCTGTGTCCTAACAGAATACTCACTCAGCGAGAGTTCTACCAGAATATGGATTCAGATTATTTTAAAATAATACTCACTCCGCCTGTGTTCTAACAGAATATGGACTCAGTCTATGTTTAAAGAATACTCACACAGCCTGTGTTGTAACAGAATACTAATTCAGCCTCTGTTTTAACAGAATGTGTACTCATATTTTATTAAAAGAATACTCACTCAGTCTGTGTTATAAAGAATATGGACTCAGTTTATTTTTAAATAATATCCACTCAGCCTGTGTTCTAACAGAATACTCACTAAGCCTGGGTTTTAACAAAATACTAACTCAGCAAGTGTTCTAACAATATATTGACTCAGATTGTTTTCAAAGAATACTCACTCAGCCAGTGATCTACCAGAATATGGATTCAGATTATTTTCAAAGAATACTCACTCAGCCTGTGTTCTAACAGAATAATCACTCAGCGAGAGTTCTACCAGAATATGGATTCTGATTATTTGAAAATAATACTCACTCAGCCTGTGTTCTAACAGAATGTGGACTCAGTCTATATTTAAAGAATACTCACTCACCTCAGTGTTCTAACAGAACACTCACTCAGCCTGTGTTCTAACAGAATACTAACTCAGCCTGCGTTCTAACAGAATGTGGATTCAGATCAAAAATTACTAACTCAGTCTGTGTTCTAACAGAATGTGGACTCAGATTTTGTTCAAAGATTACTCTGTCTGTGTTCTAACAGAATATGGACTCAGCCTGTGTTCTAACAGAATACTCACACAGCCTGTGTTCTAACAGAATACTAACTAAGCCAGTGTTTTAAGAGAATATGGATTCAGATTATTTTCAAAGAATACTCACTCAGCCAGTGTTCTACCAGAATATGGATTCAGATTATTTTCAAAGAAAACTCACTCAGCCTGTGTTCTAACAGAATGTGGACTCGGTTTATTTTTATATATTACCCACTCAGGCTGTGTTTTAACAAAATGTGGACTCAGAATTTGATCAAAAATTATTAACTCAGTCTGTTTTCTAACAGAATATGGACTCAGTCTATGTTTAGAGAATACTCACTCAGACTGTATTCTAAATAATATGGACTCAGTTTATTTTTATATAATAACCGCTCAGCCTGTGTTCTAACAGAATCCACACCGAGCCTGGGTTTTAACAAAATACTAACTCAGCAAGTGTTCTAACAGTATATTGACTCAGATTATTTTCAAAGAGTACTCACTCAGCCTGTGTTCTAACAGAATATTGACTCAGTCTATATTTAAAGAATACTCACTCACCTAAGTGTTCTAACAGAACACTCACTCAGCCTGTATTCTAACAGAATACAAACTCAGCCTGCGTTTTAACAGAATGTGGATTCAGAACAAAAATTACTAACTCAGTCTGTGTTCTAACAGAATGTGGACTCAGATTTTGTTCAAAAATTACTCTGTCTGTGTTCTAACAGAATATGGACTCAGCCTGTGTTCTAACAGAATACTCACACAGCCTGTGTTCTAACAGAATACTCACTCAGCCAGTGTTTTAAGAGAATATGGATTCAGATTACTTTCAAAGAATACTCACTCAGCCTGTGTTCGAACAAAATATGGACTCAGTTTATTTTTATATATTACCCACTCAGGCTGTGTTTTAACAGAATGTGGACTAAGATTTTGATCAAAAATTATTAACTCAGTCTGTTTTCTAACAGAATATGGACGGAGTCTATGTTTAAAGAATACTCACTCAGCCTGTGTTCTAATAGAATACACACTCAGCCTGGTTTTTAATAAAATACTGACGCAGCCAGTGTACTAACAGGAGATTGACTCAGAATATTTTCAAAGAATACTCAATGAGCCTGTTTACTAACAGAATACTCACTCAGCCTGTGTTCTAACAGAATACTCACTCAGCGAGAGTTCTACCAGAATATGGATTCAGAATATTTTAAAATAATACTAACTCCGCCTGTGTTCTAACAGAATATGGACTCAGTCTATGTTTAAAGAATACTCACTCAGCCTGTGTTCTAACAGAATACTAATTCAGCCTGTGTTTTAACAGAATGTGGACTCAGATTTTATTAAAAGAATACTCACTCAGTCTGTGTTATAAAGAATATGGACTCAGTTTATTTTTAAATAATATCCACTCAGCCTGTGTTCTAACAGAATACTCACTCAGCCTGGGTTTTAACAAAATACTAACTCAGCAAGTGTTCTAACAGGATATTGACTCAGATTGCTTTCAAAGAATACTCACTCAGCCAGTGTTCTACCAGAATATGGATTCAGATTACTTTCAAAGAATACTCACTCAGCCTGTGTTCTAACAGAATGTGGACTCAGATATTGATCAAAAATTATTAACTCAGTCTGTGTTCTGGCAGAATTAGGACGCAGTCTATGTTTAAAGAATACTCACTCAGCCTGTGTTCTAATAGAATACGCACTCAGCCTGGTTTTTAATAAAATATTCATGCAGCCAGTGTACTAACAGGATATTGATTCAGAGTATTTTCGAAGAATACTCAATGAGCCTGTGTACTACCAGAATACTCACTCAGCCTGTGTTCTTACAGAATAATCACTCAGCGAGAGTTCTACCAGAATATGGATTCTGATTATTTGAAAATAATACTCACTCAGCCTGTGTTCTAACAGAATGTGGACTCAGTCTATATTTAAAGAATACACACTCACCTCAGTGTTATAACAGAACACTCACTCAGCCTGTGTTCTAACAGAATACTAACTCAGCCTGCGTTCTAACAGAATGTGGATTCAGATCAAAAATTACTAACTCAGTCTGTGTTCTAACAGAATGTGGACTCGGTTTATTTTTATATATTACCCACTCAGGCTGTGTTTTAACAGAATGTGGACTCAGAATTTGATCAAAAATTATTAACTCAGTCTGTTTTCTAACAGAATATGGACTCAGTCTATGTTGAGAGAATACTCACTCAGCCTGTGTTCTAAATAATATGGACTCAGTTTATTTTTAATAATAACCGCTCAGCCTGTGTTCTAACAGAATACCCACTGAGCCTGGGTTTTAACAAAATACTAACTCAGCTAGTGTTCTAACAGGATATTTACTCAGATTACTTTCAAAGAGTACTCACTCAGCCTGTGTTCTAACAGAATACTAACTCAGCCTGCGTTTTAACAGAATGTGGATTCAGATCAAAAATTACTAACTCAGTCTTTGTTCTAACAGAATGTGGACTCAGATATTGATCAAAAATTACTAACTCAGTCTGTGTTCTAGCAGAATTAGGACGCAGTCTATGTTTAAAGAATACTCACTCAGCCTGTGTTCTAACAGAATACTAACTCAGCCTGTGTTCTAACAGAATGTGGATTCAGGTCAAAAATTACTAACTCAGTCTGTGTTCTAACAGAATGTGGACTCAGATTTTGTTCAAAGATTACTCTGTCTGTGTTCTAACAGAATATGGACTCAGCCTGTGTTCTAACAGAATACTCACACAGCCTGTGTTCTAACAGAATACTAACTAAGCCAGTGTTTTAAGAGAATATGGATTCAGATTATTTTCAGAGAATACTCACTCAGCCTGTGTTCGAACAAAATATGGACTCAGTTTATTTTTATATATTACCCACTCAGGCTGTGTTTTAACAGAATGTGGACTCAGAATTTGATCAAAAATTATTAAGTCAGTCTGTTTTCTAACAGAATATGGACTCAGTCTATGTTGAGAGAATACTCACTCAGCCTGTGTTCTAAATAATATGGACTCAGTTTGTTTTTAATAATAACCGCTCAGCCGGTGTTCTAACAGAATATGGACTCAGTCAATATTTAAAGAATACTCACTCACCTAAGTGTTCCAACAGAACACTCACTCAGCCTGTGTTCTAACAGAATACTAACTCAGCCTGCGTTTTAACAGAATGTGGATTCAGATCAAAAATTGCTAACTCAGTCTGTGTTCTAACAGAATGTGGACTCAGATTTTGTTCAAAAATTACTCTGTCTGTGTTCTAACAGAATATGGACTCAGCCTGTGTTCTAACAGAATACTCACACAGCCTGTGTTCTAACATAATACTCACTCAGCCAGTGTTTTAAGAGAATATGGATTCAGATTATTTTCAAAGAATACTCACTCAGCCTGTGTTCGAACAAAATATGGACTCAGTTTATTTTTATATATTACCCACTCAGGCCGTGTTTTAACAGAATGTGGACTCAGATTTTGATCAAAAATTATTAACTCAGTCTGTTTTCTAACAGAATATGGACGCAGTCTATGTTTAAAGAAAACTCACTCAGCCTGTGTTCTAATAGAATACACACTCAGCCTGGTTTTTAATAAAATACTCACGCAGCCAGTGTACTAACAGGATATTGACTCAGATTATTTTCAAAGTATACTCACTCAGCCTGTGTACTAACAGAGTACTGACTAAGCTAGAGTTCTACCAGAATATGGATTCTGATTATTTGAAAATAATACTCACTCAGCCTGTGTTCTAACAGAATGTGGACTCAGTCTATATTTAAAGAATACTCACTCACCTCAGTGTTCTAACAGAACACTCACTCAGCCTGTGTTCTAACAGAATACTAACTCAGCCTGCGTTCTAACAGAATGTGGATTCAGATCAAAAATTACTAACTCAGTCTGTGTTCTAACAGAATGTGGACTCAGATTTTGTTCAAAGATTACTCTGTCTGTGTTCTAACAGAATATGGACTCAGCCTGTGTTCTAACAGAATACTCACACAGCCTGTGTTCTAACAGAATATGGACTCAGTCAATATTTAAAGAATACTCACTCACCTAAGTGTTCCAACAGAACACTCACTCAGCCTGTGTTCTAACAGAATACTAACTCAGCCTGCGTTTTAACAGAATGTGGATTCAGATCAAAAATTGCTAACTCAGTCTGTGTTCTAACAGAATGTGGACTCAGATTTTGTTCAAAAATTACTCTGTCTGTGTTCTAACAGAATATGGACTCAGCCTGTGTTCTAACAGAATACTCACACAGCCTGTGTTCTAACAGAATACTCACTCAGCCAGTGTTTTAAGAGAATATGGATTCAGATTATTTTCAAAGAATACTCACTCAGCCTGTGTTCGAACAAAATATGGACTCAGTTTATTTTTATATATTACCCACTCAGGCCGTGTTTTAACAGAATGTGGACTCAGATTTTGATCAAAAATTATTAACTCAGTCTGTTTTCTAACAGAATATGGACGCAGTCTATGTTTAAAGAAAACTCACTCAGCCTGTGTTCTAATAGAATACACACTCAGCCTGGTTTTTAATAAAATACTCACGCAGCCAGTGTACTAACAGGATATTGACTCAGATTATTTTCAAAGTATACTCACTCAGCCTGTGTACTAACAGAGTACTGACTAAGCTAGAGTTCTACCAGAATATGGATTCTGATTATTTGAAAATAATACTCACTCAGCCTGTGTTCTAACAGAATGTGGACTCAGTCTATATTTAAAGAATACTCACTCACCTCAGTGTTCTAACAGAACACTCACTCAGCCTGTGTTCTAACAGAATACTAACTCAGCCTGCGTTCTAACAGAATGTGGATTCAGATCAAAAATTACTAACTCAGTCTGTGTTCTAACAGAATGTGGACTCAGATTTTGTTCAAAGATTACTCTGTCTGTGTTCTAACAGAATATGGACTCAGCCTGTGTTCTAACAGAATACTCACACAGCCTGTGTTCTAACAGAATATGGACTCAGTCAATATTTAAAGAATACTCACTCACCTAAGTGTTCCAACAGAACACTCACTCAGCCTGTGTTCTAACAGAATACTAACTCAGCCTGCGTTTTAACAGAATGTGGATTCAGATCAAAAATTGCTAACTCAGTCTGTGTTCTAACAGAATGTGGACTCAGATTTTGTTCAAAAATTACTCTGTCTGTGTTCTAACAGAATATGGACTCAGCCTGTGTTCTAACAGAATACTCACTCAGCCAGTGTTTTAAGAGAATATGGATTCAGATTATTTTCAAAGAATACTCACTCAGCCTGTGTTCGAACAAAATATGGACTCAGTTTATTTTTATATATTACCCACTCAGGCTGTGTTTTAACAGAATGTGGACTCAGATTTTGATCAAAAATTATTAACTCAGTCTGTTTTCTAACAGAATATGGACGCAGTCTATGTTTAAAGAAAACTCACTCAGCCTGTGTTCTAATAGAATACACACTCAGCCTGGTTTTTAATAAAATACTCACGCAGCCAGTGTACTAACAGGATATTGACTCAGATTATTTTCAAAGTATACTCACTCAGCCTGTGTACTAACAGAGTACTGACTAAGCTAGAGTTCTACCAGAATATGGATTCTGATTATTTGAAAATAATACTCACTCAGCCTGTGTTCTAACAGAATGTGGACTCAGTCTATATTTAAAGAATACTCACTCACCTCAGTGTTCTAACAGAACACTCACTCAGCCTGTGTTCTAACAGAATACTAACTCAGCCTGCGTTCTAACAGAATGTGGATTCAGATCAAAAATTACTAACTCAGTCTGTGTTCTAACAGAATGTGGACTCAGATTTTGTTCAAAGATTACTCTGTCTGTGTTCTAACAGAATATGGACTCAGCCTGTGTTCTAACAGAATACTCACACAGCCTGTGTTCTAACAGAATACTAACTAAGCCAGTGTTTTAAGAGAATATGGATTCAGATTATTTTCAAAGAATACTCACTCAGCCAGTGTTCTACCAGAATATGGATTCAGATTATTTTCAAAGAAAACTCACTCAGCCTGTGTTCTAACAGAATGTGGACTCGGTTTATTTTTATATATTACCCACTCAGGCTGTGTTTTAACAAAATGTGGACTCAGAATTTGATCAAAAATTATTAACTCAGTCTGTTTTCTAACAGAATATGGACTCAGTCTATGTTTAGAGAATACTCACTCAGCCTGTGTTCTAAATAATATGGACTCAGTTTATTTTTATATAATAACCGCTCAGCCTGTGTTCTAACAGAATCCACACCGAGCCTGGGTTTTAACAAAATACTAACTCAGCAAGTGTTCTAACAGTATATTGACTCAGATTATTTTCAAAGAGTACTCACTCAGCCTGTGTTCTAACAGAATATTGACTCAGTCTATATTTAAAGAATACTCACTCACCTAAGTGTTCTAACAGAACACTCACTCAGCCTGTATTCTAACAGAATACAAACTCAGCCTGCGTTTTAACAGAATGTGGATTCAGAACAAAAATTACTAACTCAGTCTGTGTTCTAACAGAATGTGGACTCAGTCTATATTTAAAGAATACACACTCACCTCAGTGTTATAACAGAACACTCACTCAGCCTGTGTTCTAACAGAATACTAACTCAGCCTGCGTTCTAACAGAATGTGGATTCAGATCAAAAATTACTAACTCAGTCTGTGTTCTAACAGAATGTGGACTCGGTTTATTTTTATATATTACCCACTCAGGCTGTGTTTTAACAGAATGTGGACTCAGAATTTGATCAAAAATTATTAACTCAGTCTGTTTTCTAACAGAATATGGACTCAGTCTATGTTGAGAGAATACTCACTCAGCCTGTGTTCTAAATAATATGGACTCAGTTTATTTTTAATAATAACCGCTCAGCCTGTGTTCTAACAGAATACCCACTGAGCCTGGGTTTTAACAAAATACTAACTCAGCTAGTGTTCTAACAGGATATTTACTCAGATTACTTTCAAAGAGTACTCACTCAGCCTGTGTTCTAACAGAATACTAACTCAGCCTGCGTTTTAACAGAATGTGGATTCAGATCAAAAATTACTAACTCAGTCTTTGTTCTAACAGAATGTGGACTCAGATATTGATCAAAAATTACTAACTCAGTCTGTGTTCTAGCAGAATTAGGACGCAGTCTATGTTTAAAGAATACTCACTCAGCCTGTGTTCTAACAGAATGTGGACTCAGTCTATATTTAAAGAATACTCACTCACCTCAGTGTTCTAACAGAACACTCACTCAGCCTGTGTTCTAACAGAATACTAACTCAGCCTGTGTTCTAACAGAATGTGGATTCAGGTCAAAAATTACTAACTCAGTCTGTGTTCTAACAGAATGTGGACTCAGATTTTGTTCAAAGATTACTCTGTCTGTGTTCTAACAGAATATGGACTCAGCCTGTGTTCTAACAGAATACTCACACAGCCTGTGTTCTAACAGAATACTAACTAAGCCAGTGTTTTAAGAGAATATGGATTCAGATTATTTTCAGAGAATACTCACTCAGCCTGTGTTCGAACAAAATATGGACTCAGTTTATTTTTATATATTACCCACTCAGGCTGTGTTTTAACAGAATGTGGACTCAGAATTTGATCAAAAATTATTAAGTCAGTCTGTTTTCTAACAGAATATGGACTCAGTCTATGTTGAGAGAATACTCACTCAGCCTGTGTTCTAAATAATATGGACTCAGTTTGTTTTTAATAATAACCGCTCAGCCGGTGTTCTAACAGAATATGGACTCAGTCAATATTTAAAGAATACTCACTCACCTAAGTGTTCCAACAGAACACTCACTCAGCCTGTGTTCTAACAGAATACTAACTCAGCCTGCGTTTTAACAGAATGTGGATTCAGATCAAAAATTGCTAACTCAGTCTGTGTTCTAACAGAATGTGGACTCAGATTTTGTTCAAAAATTACTCTGTCTGTGTTCTAACAGAATATGGACTCAGCCTGTGTTCTAACAGAATACTCACACAGCCTGTGTTCTAACATAATACTCACTCAGCCAGTGTTTTAAGAGAATATGGATTCAGATTATTTTCAAAGAATACTCACTCAGCCTGTGTTCGAACAAAATATGGACTCAGTTTATTTTTATATATTACCCACTCAGGCCGTGTTTTAACAGAATGTGGACTCAGATTTTGATCAAAAATTATTAACTCAGTCTGTTTTCTAACAGAATATGGACGCAGTCTATGTTTAAAGAAAACTCACTCAGCCTGTGTTCTAATAGAATACACACTCAGCCTGGTTTTTAATAAAATACTCACGCAGCCAGTGTACTAACAGGATATTGACTCAGATTATTTTCAAAGTATACTCACTCAGCCTGTGTACTAACAGAGTACTGACTAAGCTAGAGTTCTACCAGAATATGGATTCTGATTATTTGAAAATAATACTCACTCAGCCTGTGTTCTAACAGAATGTGGACTCAGTCTATATTTAAAGAATACTCACTCACCTCAGTGTTCTAACAGAACACTCACTCAGCCTGTGTTCTAACAGAATACTAACTCAGCCTGCGTTCTAACAGAATGTGGATTCAGATCAAAAATTACTAACTCAGTCTGTGTTCTAACAGAATGTGGACTCAGATTTTGTTCAAAGATTACTCTGTCTGTGTTCTAACAGAATATGGACTCAGCCTGTGTTCTAACAGAATACTCACACAGCCTGTGTTCTAACAGAATATGGACTCAGTCAATATTTAAAGAATACTCACTCACCTAAGTGTTCCAACAGAACACTCACTCAGCCTGTGTTCTAACAGAATACTAACTCAGCCTGCGTTTTAACAGAATGTGGATTCAGATCAAAAATTGCTAACTCAGTCTGTGTTCTAACAGAATGTGGACTCAGATTTTGTTCAAAAATTACTCTGTCTGTGTTCTAACAGAATATGGACTCAGCCTGTGTTCTAACAGAATACTCACACAGCCTGTGTTCTAACAGAATACTCACTCAGCCAGTGTTTTAAGAGAATATGGATTCAGATTACTTTCAAAGAATACTCACTCAGCCTGTGTTCGAACAAAATATGGACTCAGTTTATTTTTATATATTACCCACTCAGGCTGTGTTTTAACAGAATGTGGACTCAGATTTTGATCAAAAATTATTAACTCAGTCTGTTTTCTAACAGAATATGGACGGAGTCTATGTTTAAAGAATACTCACTCAGCCTGTGTTCTAATAGAATACACACTCAGCCTGGTTTTTAATAAAATACTGACGCAGCCAGTGTACTAACAGGAGATTGACTCAGAATATTTTCAAAGAATACTCAATGAGCCTGTTTACTAACAGAATACTCACTCAGCCTGTGTTCTAACAGAATACTCACTCAGCGAGAGTTCTACCAGAATATGGATTCAGAATATTTTAAAATAATACTAACTCCGCCTGTGTTCTAACAGAATATGGACTCAGTCTATGTTTAAAGAATACTCACTCAGCCTGTGTTCTAACAGAATACTAATTCAGCCTGTGTTTTAACAGAATGTGGACTCAGATTTTATTAAAAGAATACTCACTCAGTCTGTGTTATAAAGAATATGGACTCAGTTTATTTTTAAATAATATCCACTCAGCCTGTGTTCTAACAGAATACTCACTCAGCCTGGGTTTTAACAAAATACTAACTCAGCAAGTGTTCTAACAGGATATTGACTCAGATTGCTTTCAAAGAATACTCACTCAGCCAGTGTTCTACCAGAATATGGATTCAGATTACTTTCAAAGAATACTCACTCAGCCTGTGTTCTAACAGAATGTGGACTCAGATATTGATCAAAAATTATTAACTCAGTCTGTGTTCTGGCAGAATTAGGACGCAGTCTATGTTTAAAGAATACTCACTCAGCCTGTGTTCTAATAGAATACGCACTCAGCCTGGTTTTTAATAAAATATTCATGCAGCCAGTGTACTAACAGGATATTGATTCAGAGTATTTTCGAAGAATACTCAATGAGCCTGTGTACTACCAGAATACTCACTCAGCCTGTGTTCTAACAGAATAATCACTCAGCGAGAGTTCTACCAGAATATGGATTCTGATTATTTGAAAATAATACTCACTCAGCCTGTGTTCTAACAGAATGTGGACTCAGTCTATATTTAAAGAATACTCACTCACCTCAGTGTTCTAACAGAACACTCACTCAGCCTGTGTTCTAACAGAATACTAACTCAGCCTGCGTTCTAACAGAATGTGGATTCAGATCAAAAATTACTAACTCAGTCTGTGTTCTAACAGAATGTGGACTCAGATTTTGTTCAAAGATTACTCTGTCTGTGTTCTAACAGAATATGGACTCAGCCTGTGTTCTAACAGAATACTCACACAGCCTGTGTTCTAACAGAATACTAACTAAGCCAGTGTTTTAAGAGAATATGGATTCAGATTATTTTCAAAGAATACTCACTCAGCCAGTGTTCTACCAGAATATGGATTCAGATTATTTTCAAAGAAAACTCACTCAGCCTGTGTTCTAACAGAATGTGGACTCGGTTTATTTTTATATATTACCCACTCAGGCTGTGTTTTAACAAAATGTGGACTCAGAATTTGATCAAAAATTATTAACTCAGTCTGTTTTCTAACAGAATATGGACTCAGTCTATGTTTAGAGAATACTCACTCAGCCTGTGTTCTAAATAATATGGACTCAGTTTATTTTTATATAATAACCGCTCAGCCTGTGTTCTAACAGAATCCACACCGAGCCTGGGTTTTAACAAAATACTAACTCAGCAAGTGTTCTAACAGTATATTGACTCAGATTATTTTCAAAGAGTACTCACTCAGCCTGTGTTCTAACAGAATATTGACTCAGTCTATATTTAAAGAATGCTCACTCACCTAAGTGTTCTAACAGAACACTCACTCAGCCTGTATTCTAACAGAATACAAACTCAGCCTGCGTTTTAACAGAATGTGGATTCAGAACAAAAATTACTAACTCAGTCTGTGTTCTAACAGAATGTGGACTCAGATTTTGTTCAAAAATTACTCTGTCTGTGTTCTAACAGAATATGGACTCAGCCTGTGTTCTAACAGAATACTCACACAGCCTGTGTTCTAACAGAATACTCACTCAGCCAGTGTTTTAAGAGAATATGGATTCAGATTACTTTCAAAGAATACTCACTCAGCCTGTGTTCGAACAAAATATGGACTCAGTTTATTTTTATATATTACCCACTCAGGCTGTGTTTTAACAGAATGTGGACTCAGATTTTGATCAAAAATTATTAACTCAGTCTGTTTTCTAACAGAATATGGACGGAGTCTATGTTTAAAGAATACTCACTCAGCCTGTGTTCTAATAGAATACACACTCAGCCTGGTTTTTAATAAAATACTGACGCAGCCAGTGTACTAACAGGAGATTGACTCAGAATATTTTCAAAGAATACTCAATGAGCCTGTTTACTAACAGAATACTCACTCAGCCTGTGTTCTAACAGAATACTCACTCAGCGAGAGTTCTACCAGAATATGGATTCAGAATATTTTAAAATAATACTAACTCCGCCTGTGTTCTAACAGAATATGGACTCAGTCTATGTTTAAAGAATACTCACTCAGCCTGTGTTCTAACAGAATACTAATTCAGCCTGTGTTTTAACAGAATGTGGACTCAGATTTTATTAAAAGAATACTCACTCAGTCTGTGTTATAAAGAATATGGACTCAGTTTATTTTTAAATAATATCCACTCAGCCTGTGTTCTAACAGAATACTCACTCAGCCTGGGTTTTAACAAAATACTAACTCAGCAAGTGTTCTAACAGGATATTGACTCAGATTGCTTTCAAAGAATACTCACTCAGCCAGTGTTCTACCAGAATATGGATTCAGATTACTTTCAAAGAATACTCACTCAGCCTGTGTTCTAACAGAATGTGGACTCAGATATTGATCAAAAATTATTAACTCAGTCTGTGTTCTGGCAGAATTAGGACGCAGTCTATGTTTAAAGAATACTCACTCAGCCTGTGTTCTAATAGAATACGCACTCAGCCTGGTTTTTAATAAAATATTCATGCAGCCAGTGTACTAACAGGATATTGATTCAGAGTATTTTCGAAGAATACTCAATGAGCCTGTGTACTACCAGAATACTCACTCAGCCTGTGTTCTAACAGAATAATCACTCAGCGAGAGTTCTACCAGAATATGGATTCTGATTATTTGAAAATAATACTCACTCAGCCTGTGTTCTAACAGAATGTGGACTCAGTCTATATTTAAAGAATACTCACTCACCTCAGTGTTCTAACAGAACACTCACTCAGCCTGTGTTCTAACAGAATACTAACTCAGCCTGCGTTCTAACAGAATGTGGATTCAGATCAAAAATTACTAACTCAGTCTGTGTTCTAACAGAATGTGGACTCAGATTTTGTTCAAAGATTACTCTGTCTGTGTTCTAACAGAATATGGACTCAGCCTGTGTTCTAACAGAATACTCACACAGCCTGTGTTCTAACAGAATACTAACTAAGCCAGTGTTTTAAGAGAATATGGATTCAGATTATTTTCAAAGAATACTCACTCAGCCAGTGTTCTACCAGAATATGGATTCAGATTATTTTCAAAGAAAACTCACTCAGCCTGTGTTCTAACAGAATGTGGACTCGGTTTATTTTTATATATTACCCACTCAGGCTGTGTTTTAACAAAATGTGGACTCAGAATTTGATCAAAAATTATTAACTCAGTCTGTTTTCTAACAGAATATGGACTCAGTCTATGTTTAGAGAATACTCACTCAGACTGTATTCTAAATAATATGGACTCAGTTTATTTTTATATAATAACCGCTCAGCCTGTGTTCTAACAGAATCCACACCGAGCCTGGGTTTTAACAAAATACTAACTCAGCAAGTGTTCTAACATTATATTGACTCAGATTATTTTCAAAGAGTACTCACTCAGCCTGTGTTCTAACAGAATATTGACTCAGTCTATATTTAAAGAATACTCACTCACCTAAGTGTTCTAACAGAACACTCACTCAGCCTGTATTCTAACAGAATACAAACTCAGCCTGCGTTTTAACAGAATGTGGATTCAGAACAAAAATTACTAACTCAGTCTGTGTTCTAACAGAATGTTGACTCAGATTTTGTTCAAAAATTACTCTGTCTGTGTTCTAACAGAATATGGACTCAGCCTGTGTTCTAACAGAATACTCACACAGCCTGTGTTCTAACAGAATACTCACTCAGCCAGTGTTTTAAGAGAATATGGATTCAGATTACTTTCAAAGAATACTCACTCAGCCTGTGTTCGAACAAAATATGGACTCAGTTTATTTTTATATATTACCCACTCAGGCTGTGTTTTAACAGAATGTGGACTCAGATTTTGATCAAAAATTATTAACTCAGTCTGTTTTCTAACAGAATATGGACGGAGTCTATGTTTAAAGAATACTCACTCAGCCTGTGTTCTAATAGAATACACACTCAGCCTGGTTTTTAATAAAATACTGACGCAGCCAGTGTACTAACAGGAGATTGACTCAGAATATTTTCAAAGAATACTCAATGAGCCTGTTTACTAACAGAATACTCACTCAGCCTGTGTTCTAACAGAATACTCACTCAGCGAGAGTTCTACCAGAATATGGATTCAGAATATTTTAAAATAATACTAACTCCGCCTGTGTTCTAACAGAATATGGACTCAGTCTATGTTTAAAGAATACTCACTCAGCCTGTGTTCTAACAGAATACTAATTCAGCCTGTGTTTTAACAGAATGTGGACTCAGATTTTATTAAAAGAATACTCACTCAGTCTGTGTTATAAAGAATATGGACTCAGTTTATTTTTAAATAATATCCACTCAGCCTGTGTTCTAACAGAATACTCACTCAGCCTGGGTTTTAACAAAATACTAACTCAGCAAGTGTTCTAACAGGATATTGACTCAGATTGCTTTCAAAGAATACTCACTCAGCCAGTGTTCTACCAGAATATGGATTCAGATTACTTTCAAAGAATACTCACTCAGCCTGTGTTCTAACAGAATGTGGACTCAGATATTGATCAAAAATTATTAACTCAGTCTGTGTTCTGGCAGAATTAGGACGCAGTCTATGTTTAAAGAATACTCACTCAGCCTGTGTTCTAATAGAATACGCACTCAGCCTGGTTTTTAATAAAATATTCATGCAGCCAGTGTACTAACAGGATATTGATTCAGAGTATTTTCGAAGAATACTCAATGAGCCTGTGTACTACCAGAATACTCACTCAGCCTGTGTTCTAACAGAATAATCACTCAGCGAGAGTTCTACCAGAATATGGATTCTGATTATTTGAAAATAATACTCACTCAGCCTGTGTTCTAACAGAATGTGGACTCAGTCTATATTTAAAGAATACTCACTCACCTCAGTGTTCTAACAGAACACTCACTCAGCCTGTGTTCTAACAGAATACTAACTCAGCCTGCGTTCTAACAGAATGTGGATTCAGATCAAAAATTACTAACTCAGTCTGTGTTCTAACAGAATGTGGACTCAGATTTTGTTCAAAGATTACTCTGTCTGTGTTCTAACAGAATATGGACTCAGCCTGTGTTCTAACAGAATACTCACACAGCCTGTGTTCTAACAGAATACTAACTAAGCCAGTGTTTTAAGAGAATATGGATTCAGATTATTTTCAAAGAATACTCACTCAGCCAGTGTTCTACCAGAATATGGATTCAGATTATTTTCAAAGAAAACTCACTCAGCCTGTGTTCTAACAGAATGGGGACTCGGTTTATTTTTATATATTACCCACTCAGGCTGTGTTTTAACAAAATGTGGACTCAGAATTTGATCAAAAATTATTAACTCAGTCTGTTTTCTAACAGAATATGGACTCAGTCTATGTTTAGAGAATACTCACTCAGACTGTATTCTAAATAATATGGACTCAGTTTATTTTTATATAATAACCGCTCAGCCTGTGTTCTAACAGAATCCACACCGAGCCTGGGTTTTAACAAAATACTAACTCAGCAAGTGTTCTAACAGTATATTGACTCAGATTATTTTCAAAGAGTACTCACTCAGCCTGTGTTCTAACAGAATATTGACTCAGTCTATATTTAAAGAATGCTCACTCACCTAAGTGTTCTAACAGAACACTCACTCAGCCTGTATTCTAACAGAATACAAACTCAGCCTGCGTTTTAACAGAATGTGGATTCAGAACAAAAATTACTAACTCAGTCTGTGTTCTAACAGAATGTGGACTCAGATTTTGTTCAAAAATTACTCTGTCTGTGTTCTAACAGAATATGGACTCAGCCTGTGTTCTAACAGAATACTCACACAGCCTGTGTTCTAACAGAATACTCACTCAGCCAGTGTTTTAAGAGAATATGGATTCAGATTACTTTCAAAGAATACTCACTCAGCCTGTGTTCGAACAAAATATGGACTCAGTTTATTTTTATATATTACCCACTCAGGCTGTGTTTTAACAGAATGTGGACTCAGATTTTGATCAAAAATTATTAACTCAGTCTGTTTTCTAACAGAATATGGACGGAGTCTATGTTTAAAGAATACTCACTCAGCCTGTGTTCTAATAGAATACACACTCAGCCTGGTTTTTAATAAAATACTGACGCAGCCAGTGTACTAACAGGAGATTGACTCAGAATATTTTCAAAGAATACTCAATGAGCCTGTTTACTAACAGAATACTCACTCAGCCTGTGTTCTAACAGAATACTCACTCAGCGAGAGTTCTACCAGAATATGGATTCAGAATATTTTAAAATAATACTAACTCCGCCTGTGTTCTAACAGAATATGGACTCAGTCTATGTTTAAAGAATACTCACTCAGCCTGTGTTCTAACAGAATACTAATTCAGCCTGTGTTTTAACAGAATGTGGACTCAGATTTTATTAAAAGAATACTCACTCAGTCTGTGTTATAAAGAATATGGACTCAGTTTATTTTTAAATAATATCCACTCAGCCTGTGTTCTAACAGAATACTCACTCAGCCTGGGTTTTAACAAAATACTAACTCAGCAAGTGTTCTAACAGGATATTGACTCAGATTGCTTTCAAAGAATACTCACTCAGCCAGTGTTCTACCAGAATATGGATTCAGATTACTTTCAAAGAATACTCACTCAGCCTGTGTTCTAACAGAATGTGGACTCAGATATTGATCAAAAATTATTAACTCAGTCTGTGTTCTGGCAGAATTAGGACGCAGTCTATGTTTAAAGAATACTCACTCAGCCTGTGTTCTAATAGAATACGCACTCAGCCTGGTTTTTAATAAAATATTCATGCAGCCAGTGTACTAACAGGATATTGATTCAGAGTATTTTCGAAGAATACTCAATGAGCCTGTGTACTACCAGAATACTCACTCAGCCTGTGTTCTAACAGAATAATCACTCAGCGAGAGTTCTACCAGAATATGGATTCTGATTATTTGAAAATAATACTCACTCAGCCTGTGTTCTAACAGAATGTGGACTCAGTCTATATTTAAAGAATACTCACTCACCTCAGTGTTCTAACAGAACACTCACTCAGCCTGTGTTCTAACAGAATACTAACTCAGCCTGCGTTCTAACAGAATGTGGATTCAGATCAAAAATTACTAACTCAGTCTGTGTTCTAACAGAATGTGGACTCAGATTTTGTTCAAAGATTACTCTGTCTGTGTTCTAACAGAATATGGACTCAGCCTGTGTTCTAACAGAATACTCACACAGCCTGTGTTCTAACAGAATACTAACTAAGCCAGTGTTTTAAGAGAATATGGATTCAGATTATTTTCAAAGAATACTCACTCAGCCAGTGTTCTACCAGAATATGGATTCAGATTATTTTCAAAGAAAACTCACTCAGCCTGTGTTCTAACAGAATGTGGACTCGGTTTATTTTTATATATTACCCACTCAGGCTGTGTTTTAACAAAATGTGGACTCAGAATTTGATCAAAAATTATTAACTCAGTCTGTTTTCTAACAGAATATGGACTCAGTCTATGTTTAGAGAATACTCACTCAGACTGTATTCTAAATAATATGGACTCAGTTTATTTTTATATAATAACCGCTCAGCCTGTGTTCTAACAGAATCCACACCGAGCCTGGGTTTTAACAAAATACTAACTCAGCAAGTGTTCTAACAGTATATTGACTCAGATTATTTTCAAAGAGTACTCACTCAGCCTGTGTTCTAACAGAATATTGACTCAGTCTATATTTAAAGAATGCTCACTCACCTAAGTGTTCTAACAGAACACTCACTCAGCCTGTATTCTAACAGAATACAAACTCAGCCTGCGTTTTAACAGAATGTGGATTCAGAACAAAAATTACTAACTCAGTCTGTGTTCTAACAGAATGTGGACTCAGATTTTGTTCAAAAATTACTCTGTCTGTGTTCTAACAGAATATGGACTCAGCCTGTGTTCTAACAGAATACTCACACAGCCTGTGTTCTAACAGAATACTCACTCAGCCAGTGTTTTAAGAGAATATGGATTCAGATTACTTTCAAAGAATACTCACTCAGCCTGTGTTCGAACAAAATATGGACTCAGTTTATTTTTATATATTACCCACTCAGGCTGTGTTTTAACAGAATGTGGACTCAGATTTTGATCAAAAATTATTAACTCAGTCTGTTTTCTAACAGAATATGGACGGAGTCTATGTTTAAAGAATACTCACTCAGCCTGTGTTCTAATAGAATACACACTCAGCCTGGTTTTTAATAAAATACTGACGCAGCCAGTGTACTAACAGGAGATTGACTCAGAATATTTTCAAAGAATACTCAATGAGCCTGTTTACTAACAGAATACTCACTCAGCCTGTGTTCTAACAGAATACTCACTCAGCGAGAGTTCTACCAGAATATGGATTCAGAATATTTTAAAATAATACTAACTCCGCCTGTGTTCTAACAGAATATGGACTCAGTCTATGTTTAAAGAATACTCACTCAGCCTGTGTTCTAACAGAATACTAATTCAGCCTGTGTTTTAACAGAATGTGGACTCAGATTTTATTAAAAGAATACTCACTCAGTCTGTGTTATAAAGAATATGGACTCAGTTTATTTTTAAATAATATCCACTCAGCCTGTGTTCTAACAGAATACTCACTCAGCCTGGGTTTTAACAAAATACTAACTCAGCAAGTGTTCTAACAGGATATTGACTCAGATTGCTTTCAAAGAATACTCACTCAGCCAGTGTTCTACCAGAATATGGATTCAGATTACTTTCAAAGAATACTCACTCAGCCTGTGTTCTAACAGAATGTGGACTCAGATATTGATCAAAAATTATTAACTCAGTCTGTGTTCTGGCAGAATTAGGACGCAGTCTATGTTTAAAGAATACTCACTCAGCCTGTGTTCTAATAGAATACGCACTCAGCCTGGTTTTTAATAAAATATTCATGCAGCCAGTGTACTAACAGGATATTGATTCAGAGTATTTTCGAAGAATACTCAATGAGCCTGTGTACTACCAGAATACTCACTCAGCCTGTGTTCTAACAGAATAATCACTCAGCGAGAGTTCTACCAGAATATGGATTCTGATTATTTGAAAATAATACTCACTCAGCCTGTGTTCTAACAGAATGTGGACTCAGTCTATATTTAAAGAATACTCACTCACCTCAGTGTTCTAACAGAACACTCACTCAGCCTGTGTTCTAACAGAATACTAACTCAGCCTGCGTTCTAACAGAATGTGGATTCAGATCAAAAATTACTAACTCAGTCTGTGTTCTAACAGAATGTGGACTCAGATTTTGTTCAAAGATTACTCTGTCTGTGTTCTAACAGAATATGGACTCAGCCTGTGTTCTAACAGAATACTCACACAGCCTGTGTTCTAACAGAATACTAACTAAGCCAGTGTTTTAAGAGAATATGGATTCAGATTATTTTCAAAGAATACTCACTCAGCCAGTGTTCTACCAGAATATGGATTCAGATTATTTTCAAAGAAAACTCACTCAGCCTGTGTTCTAACAGAATGTGGACTCGGTTTATTTTTATATATTACCCACTCAGGCTGTGTTTTAACAAAATGTGGACTCAGAATTTGATCAAAAATTATTAACTCAGTCTGTTTTCTAACAGAATATGGACTCAGTCTATGTTTAGAGAATACTCACTCAGACTGTATTCTAAATAATATGGACTCAGTTTATTTTTATATAATAACCGCTCAGCCTGTGTTCTAACAGAATCCACACCGAGCCTGGGTTTTAACAAAATACTAACTCAGCAAGTGTTCTAACAGTATATTGACTCAGATTATTTTCAAAGAGTACTCACTCAGCCTGTGTTCTAACAGAATATTGACTCAGTCTATATTTAAAGAATGCTCACTCACCTAAGTGTTCTAACAGAACACTCACTCAGCCTGTATTCTAACAGAATACAAACTCAGCCTGCGTTTTAACAGAATGTGGATTCAGAACAAAAATTACTAACTCAGTCTGTGTTCTAACAGAATGTGGACTCAGATTTTGTTCAAAAATTACTCTGTCTGTGTTCTAACAGAATATGGACTCAGCCTGTGTTCTAACAGAATACTCACACAGCCTGTGTTCTAACAGAATACTCACTCAGCCAGTGTTTTAAGAGAATATGGATTCAGATTACTTTCAAAGAATACTCACTCAGCCTGTGTTCGAACAAAATATGGACTCAGTTTATTTTTATATATTACCCACTCAGGCTGTGTTTTAACAGAATGTGGACTCAGATTTTGATCAAAAATTATTAACTCAGTCTGTTTTCTAACAGAATATGGACGGAGTCTATGTTTAAAGAATACTCACTCAGCCTGTGTTCTAATAGAATACACACTCAGCCTGGTTTTTAATAAAATACTGACGCAGCCAGTGTACTAACAGGAGATTGACTCAGAATATTTTCAAAGAATACTCAATGAGCCTGTTTACTAACAGAATACTCACTCAGCCTGTGTTCTAACAGAATACTCACTCAGCGAGAGTTCTACCAGAATATGGATTCAGAATATTTTAAAATAATACTAACTCCGCCTGTGTTCTAACAGAATATGGACTCAGTCTATGTTTAAAGAATACTCACTCAGCCTGTGTTCTAACAGAATACTAATTCAGCCTGTGTTTTAACAGAATGTGGACTCAGATTTTATTAAAAGAATACTCACTCAGTCTGTGTTATAAAGAATATGGACTCAGTTTATTTTTAAATAATATCCACTCAGCCTGTGTTCTAACAGAATACTCACTCAGCCTGGGTTTTAACAAAATACTAACTCAGCAAGTGTTCTAACAGGATATTGACTCAGATTGCTTTCAAAGAATACTCACTCAGCCAGTGTTCTACCAGAATATGGATTCAGATTACTTTCAAAGAATACTCACTCAGCCTGTGTTCTAACAGAATGTGGACTCAGATATTGATCAAAAATTATTAACTCAGTCTGTGTTCTGGCAGAATTAGGACGCAGTCTATGTTTAAAGAATACTCACTCAGCCTGTGTTCTAATAGAATACGCACTCAGCCTGGTTTTTAATAAAATATTCATGCAGCCAGTGTACTAACAGGATATTGATTCAGAGTATTTTCGAAGAATACTCAATGAGCCTGTGTACTACCAGAATACTCACTCAGCCTGTGTTCTAACAGAATAATCACTCAGCGAGAGTTCTACCAGAATATGGATTCTGATTATTTGAAAATAATACTCACTCAGCCTGTGTTCTAACAGAATGTGGACTCAGTCTATATTTAAAGAATACTCACTCACCTCAGTGTTCTAACAGAACACTCACTCAGCCTGTGTTCTTACAGAATACTAACTCAGCCTGCGTTCTAACAGAATGTGGATTCAGATCAAAAATTACTAACTCAGTCTGTGTTCTAACAGAATGTGGACTCAGATTTTGTTCAAAGATTACTCTGTCTGTGTTCTAACAGAATATGGACTCAGCCTGTGTTCTAACAGAATACTCACACAGCCTGTGTTCTAACAGAATACTAACTAAGCCAGTGTTTTAAGAGAATATGGATTCAGATTATTTTCAAAGAATACTCACTCAGCCAGTGTTCTACCAGAATATGGATTCAGATTATTTTCAAAGAAAACTCACTCAGCCTGTGTTCTAACAGAATGTGGACTCGGTTTATTTTTATATATTACCCACTCAGGCTGTATTTTAACAAAATGTGGACTCAGAATTTGATCAAAAATTATTAACTCAGTCTGTTTTCTAACAGAATATGGACTCAGTCTATGTTTAGAGAATACTCACTCAGACTGTATTCTAAATAATATGGACTCAGTTTATTTTTATATAATAACCGCTCAGCCTGTGTTCTAACAGAATCCACACCGAGCCTGGGTTTTAACAAAATACTAACTCAGCAAGTGTTCTAACAGTATATTGACTCAGATTATTTTCAAAGAGTACTCACTCAGCCTGTGTTCTAACAGAATATTGACTCAGTCTATATTTAAAGAATACTCACTCACCTAAGTGTTCTAACAGAACACTCACTCAGCCTGTATTCTAACAGAATACAAACTCAGCCTGCGTTTTAACAGAATGTGGATTCAGAACAAAAATTACTAACTCAGTCTGTGTTCTAACAGAATGTGGACTCAGATTTTGTTCAAAAATTACTCTGTCTGTGTTCTAACAGAATATGGACTCAGCCTGTGTTCTAACAGAATACTCACACAGCCTGTGTTCTAACAGAATACTCACTCAGCCAGTGTTTTAAGAGAATATGGATTCAGATTACTTTCAAAGAATACTCACTCAGCCTGTGTTCGAACAAAATATGGACTCAGTTTATTTTTATATATTACCCACTCAGGCTGTGTTTTAACAGAATGTGGACTCAGATTTTGATCAAAAATTATTAACTCAGTCTGTTTTCTAACAGAATATGGACGGAGTCTATGTTTAAAGAATACTCACTCAGCCTGTGTTCTAATAGAATACACACTCAGCCTGGTTTTTAATAAAATACTGACGCAGCCAGTGTACTAACAGGAGATTGACTCAGAATATTTTCAAAGAATACTCAATGAGCCTGTTTACTAACAGAATACTCACTCAGCCTGTGTTCTAACAGAATACTCACTCAGCGAGAGTTCTACCAGAATATGGATTCAGAATATTTTAAAATAATACTAACTCCGCCTGTGTTCTAACAGAATATGGACTCAGTCTATGTTTAAAGAATACTCACTCAGCCTGTGTTCTAACAGAATACTAATTCAGCCTGTGTTTTAACAGAATGTGGACTCAGATTTTATTAAAAGAATACTCACTCAGTCTGTGTTATAAAGAATATGGACTCAGTTTATTTTTAAATAATATCCACTCAGCCTGTGTTCTAACAGAATACTCACTCAGCCTGGGTTTTAAAAAATAATAACTCAGCAAGTGTTCTAACAGGATATTGACTCAGATTGCTTTCAAAGAATACTCACTCAGCCAGTGTTCTACCAGAATATGGATTCAGATTACTTTCAAAGAATACTCACTCAGCCTGTGTTCTAACAGAATGTGGACTCAGATATTGATCAAAAATTATTAACTCAGTCTGTGTTCTGGCAGAATTAGGACGCAGTCTATGTTTAAAGAATACTCACTCAGCCTGTGTTCTAATAGAATACGCACTCAGCCTGGTTTTTAATAAAATATTCATGCAGCCAGTGTACTAACAGGATATTGATTCAGAGTATTTTCGAAGAATACTCAATGAGCCTGTGTACTACCAGAATACTCACTCAGCCTGTGTTCTAACAGAATGTGGACTCAGTCTATATTTAAAGAATACTCACTCACCTCAGTGTTCTAACAGAACACTCACTCAGCCTGTGTTCTAACAGAATACTAACTCAGCCTGCGTTCTAACAGAATGTGGATTCAGATCAAAAATTACTAACTCAGTCTGTGTTCTAACAGAATGTGGACTCAGATTTTGTTCAAAGATTACTCTGTCTGTGTTCTAACAGAATATGGACTCAGCCTGTGTTCTAACAGAATACTCACACAGCCTGTGTTCTAACAGAATACTAACTAAGCCAGTGTTTTAAGAGAATATGGATTCAGATTATTTTCAAAGAATACTCACTCAGCCAGTGTTCTACCAGAATATGGATTCAGATTATTTTCAAAGAAAACTAACTCAGCCTGTGTTCTAACAGAATGGGGACTCGGTTTGTTTTTATATATTACCCACTCAGGCTGTGTTTTAACAAAATGTGGACTCAGAATTTGATCAAAAATTATTAACTCAGTCTGTTTTCTAACAGAATATCGACTCAGTCTATGTTTAGAGAATACTCACTCAGCCTGTGTTCTAAATAATATGGACTCAGTTTATTTTTATATAATAACCGCTCAGCCTGTGTTCTAACAGAATCCACACCGAGCCTGGGTTTTAACAAAATACTAACTCAGCAAGTGTTCTAACAGTATATTGACTCAGATTATTTTCAAAGAGTACTCACTCAGCCTGTGTTCTAACAGAATATTGACTCAGTCTATATTTAAAGAATACTCACTCACCTAAGTGTTCTAACAGAACACTCACTCAGCCTGTATTCTAACAGAATACAAACTCAGCCTGCGTTTTAACAGAATGTGGATTCAGAACAAAAATTACTAACTCAGTCTGTGTTCTAACAGAATGTGGACTCAGATTTTGTTCAAAAATTACTCTGTCTGTGTTCTAACAGAATATGGACTCAGCCTGTGTTTTAACAGAATACTCACACAGCCTGTGTTCTAACAGAATACTCACTCAGCCAGTGTTTTAAGAGAATATGGATTCAGATTACTTTCAAAGAATACTCACTCAGCCTGTGTTCGAACAAAATATGGACTCAGTTTATTTTTATATATTACCCACTCAGGCTGTGTTTTAACAGAATGTGGACTCAGATTTTGATCAAAAATTATTAACTCAGTCTGTTTTCTAACAGAATATGGACGGAGTCTATGTTTAAAGAATACTCACTCAGCCTGTGTTCTAATAGAATACACACTCAGCCTGGTTTTTAATAAAATACTGACGCAGCCAGTGTACTAACAGGAGATTGACTCAGAATATTTTCAAAGAATACTCAATGAGCCTGTTTACTAACAGAATACTCACTCAGCCTGTGTTCTAACAGAATACTCACTCAGCGAGAGTTCTACCAGAATATGGATTCAGAATATTTTAAAATAATACTAACTCTGCCTGTGTTCTAACAGAATATGGACTCAGTCTATGTTTAAAGAATACTCACTCAGCCTGTGTTCTAACAGAATACTAATTCAGCCTGTGTTTTAACAGAATGTGGACTCAGATTTTATTAAAAGAATACTCACTCAGTCTGTGTTATAAAGAATATGGACTCAGTTTATTTTTAAATAATATCCACTCAGCCTGTGTTCTAACAGAATACTCACTCAGCCTGGGTTTTAACAAAATACTAACTCAGCAAGTGTTCTAACAGGATATTGACTCAGATTTCTTTCAAAGAATACTCACTCAGCCAGTGTTCTACCAGAATATGGATTCAGATTACTTTCAAAGAATACTCACTCAGCCTGTGTTCTAACAGAATGTGGACTCAGATATTGATCAAAAATTATTAACTCAGTCTGTGTTCTGGCAGAATTAGGACGCAGTCTATGTTTAAAGAATACTCACTCAGCCTGTGTTCTAATAGAATACGCACTCAGCCTGGTTTTTAATAAAATATTCATGCAGCCAGTGTACTAACAGGATATTGATTCAGAGTATTTTCGAAGAATACTCAATGAGCCTGTGTACTACCAGAATACTCACTCAGCCTGTGTTCTAACAGAATAATCACTCAGCGAGAGTTCTACCAGAATATGGATTCTGATTATTTGAAAATAATACTCACTCAGCCTGTGTTCTAACAGAATGTGGACTCAGTCTATATTTAAAGAATACTCACTCACCTCAGTGTTCTAACAGAACACTCACTCAGCCTGTGTTCTAACAGAATACTAACTCAGCCTGCGTTCTAACAGAATGTGGATTCAGATCAAAAATTACTAACTCAGTCTGTGTTCTAACAGAATGTGGATTCAGATTTTGTTCAAAGATTACTCTGTCTGTGTTCTAACAGAATATGGACTCAGCCTGTGTTCTAACAGAATACTCACACAGCCTGTGTTCTAACAGAATACTCACTCAGCCAGTGTTTTAAGAGAATATGGATTCAGATGATTTTTAAAGAATACTCACTCAGCCTGTGTTCGAACAAAATATGGACTCAGTTTATTTTTATATATTACCCATTCAGGCTGTGTTTTCACAAAATGTAGACTCAGAATTTGATCAAAAATTATTAACTCAGTCTGTTTTCTAACAGAATATGGACTCAGTCTATGTTTAGAGAATACTCACTCAGCCTGTGTTCTAAATAATATGGACTCAGTTTATTTTTATATAATAACCGCTCAGCCTGTGTTCTAACAGAAAACCCACCGAGCCTGTGTTTTAACAATATACTAACTCAGCAAGTGTTCTAACAGTATATTGACTCAGATTATTTTCAAAGAGTACTCACTCAGCCTGTGTTCTAACGGAATATGGACTCAGTCTATATTTAAAGAATACAAACTCACCTAAGTGTTCTAACAGAACACTCACTCAGCCTGTGTTCTAACAGAATACTAACTCAGCCTGCGTTTTAACAGAATGTGGATTCAGAACAAAAATTACTAACTCAGTCTGTGTTCTAACAGAATGTGGACTCAGATTTTGTTCAAAAATTACTCTGTCTGTGTTCTAACAGAATATGGACTCAGCCTGTGTTCTAACAGAATACTCACACAGCCTGTGTTCTAACAGAATACTCACTCAGCCAGTGTTTTAAGAGAATATGGATTCAGATTATTTTCAAAGAATACTCACTCAGCCAGTGCTCTACCAGAATATGGATTCAGATTATTTTCAAAGAAAACTCACTCAGCCTGTGTTCTAACAGAATGTGGACTCGGTTTATTTTTATATATTACCCACTCAGGCTGTGTTTTAACAAAATGTGGACTTAGAATTTGATCAAAAATTATTAACTCAGTCTGTTTTCTAACAGAATATGGACGCAGTCTATGTTTAAAGAATACTCACTCAGCCTGTGTTCTAATAGAATACACACTCAGCCTGGTTTTTAATAAAATACTCACGCAGCCAGTGTACTAACAGGATATTGACTCGGATTATTTTCAAAGAATACTCAATGAGCCTGTTTACTAACAGAATACTCACTGAGCCTGTGTTCTAACAGAATACTCACTCAGCGAGGGTTCTACCAGATTATGGATTCAGATTATTTTAAAATAATACTCACTCCGCCTGTGTTCTAACAGAATATGGACTCAGTCTATGTTTAAAGAATACTCACTCAGCCTGTGTCCTAACAGAATACTCACTCAGCGAGAGTTCTACCAGAATATGGATTCAGATTATTTTAAAATAATACTCACTCCGCCTGTGTTCTAACAGAATATGGACTCAGTCTATGTTTAAAGAATACTCACACAGCCTGTGTTGTAAGAGAATACTAATTCAGCCTCTGTTTTAACAGAATGTGTACTCATATTTTATTAAAAGAATACTCACTCAGTCTGTGTTATAAAGAATATGGACTCAGTTTATTTTTAAATAATATCCACTCAGCCTGTGTTCTAACAGAATACTCACTAAGCCTGGGTTTTAACAAAATACTAACTCAGCAAGTGTTCTAACAGTATATTGACTCAGATTGTTTTCAAAGAATACTCACTCAGCCAGTGATCTACCAGAATATGGATTCAGATTATTTTCAAAGAATACTCACTCAGCCTGTGTTCTAACAGATTGTGGACTCAGTCTATATTTAAAGAATACTCACTCACCTCAGTGTTCTAACAGAACACTCACTCAGCCTGTGTTCTAACAGAATACTAACTCAGCCTGCGTTCTAACAGAATGTGGATTCAGATCAAAAATTACTAACTCAGTCTGTGTTCTAACAGAATGTGGACTCAGATTTTGTTCAAAGATTACTCTGTCTGTGTTCTAACAGAATATGGACTCAGCCTGTGTTCTAACAGAATACTCACACAGCCTGTGCTCTAACAGAATACTAACTAAGTCAGTGTTTTAAGAGAATATGGATTCAGATTATTTTCAAAGAATACTCACTCAGCCAGTGTTTTAAGAGAATATGGATTCAGATTATTTTCAAAGAATACTCACTCAGCCTGTGTTGGAACAAAATATGGACTCGGTTTATTTTTATATATTACCCAGTCAGGCTGTGTTTTAACAGAATGTGGACTCAGAATTTGATCAAAAATTATTAACTCAGTCTGTTTTCTAACAAAATATGGACTCAGTCTATGTTTAGAGAATACTCACTCAGCCTGTGTTCTAAATAATATGGACTCCGTTTATTTTTATATAATAACCGCTCAGCCTGTGTTCTAACAGAATACCCACCGAGCCTGGGCTTTAACAAAATACTAACTCAGCAAGTGTTCTAACAGGATATTGACTCAGATTATTTTCAAAGAGTACTTACTCAGCCTGTGTTCTAACAGGATATGGACTCAGTCTATACATAAAGAATACTCACTCACCTAAGTGTTCTAACAGAACACTCACTCAGCCTGTGTTCTAACAGAATACTAACTCAGCCTGCGTTTTAACAGAATGTGGATTAAGATTAAAAATTACTAACTCAGTCTGTGTTCTAATAGAATGTGGACTCAGATTTTGTTCAAAAATTACACTGTCTGTGTTCTAACAGAATATGGACTCAGTCTATATTTAAAGAATACTCACTCAGCCTGTGTCCTAACAGAATACTCACTCAGCGAGAGTTCTACCAGAATATGGATTCAGATTATTTTAAAATAATACTCATTCCGCCTGTGTTCTAACAGAATATGGACTCAGTCTATGTTTAGAGAATACTCACTCAGCCTGTGTTCTAAATAATATGGACTCAGTTTATTTTTATATAATAACCGCTCAGCCTGTGTTCTAACAGAAAACCCACCGAGCCTGTGTTTTAACAATATACTAACTCAGCAAGTGTTCTAACAGTATATTGACTCAGATTATTTTCAAAGAGTACTCACTCAGCCTGTGTTCTAACGGAATATGGACTCAGTCTATATTTAAAGAATACAAACTCACCTAAGTGTTCTAACAGAACACTCACTCAGCCTGTGTTCTAACAGAATACTAACTCAGCCTGCGTTTTAACAGAATGTGGATTCAGAACAAAAATTACTAACTCAGTCTGTGTTCTAACAGAATGTGGACTCAGATTTTGTTCAAAAATTACTCTGTCTGTGTTCTAACAGAATATGGACTCAGCCTGTGTTCTAACAGAATACTCACACAGCCTGTGTTCTAACAGAATACTCACTCAGCCAGTGTTTTAAGAGAATATGGATTCAGATTATTTTCAAAGAATACTCACTCAGCCAGTGCTCTACCAGAATATGGATTCAGATTATTTTCAAAGAAAACTCACTCAGCCTGTGTTCTAACAGAATGTGGACTCGGTTTATTTTTATATATTACCCACTCAGGCTGTGTTTTAACAAAATGTGGACTTAGAATTTGATCAAAAATTATTAACTCAGTCTGTTTTCTAACAGAATATGGACGCAGTCTATGTTTAAAGAATACTCACTCAGCCTGTGTTCTAATAGAATACACACTCAGCCTGGTTTTTAATAAAATACTCACGCAGCCAGTGTACTAACAGGATATTGACTCGGATTATTTTCAAAGAATACTCAATGAGCCTGTTTACTAACAGAATACTCACTGAGCCTGTGTTCTAACAGAATACTCACTCAGCGAGGGTTCTACCAGATTATGGATTCAGATTATTTTAAAATAATACTCACTCCGCCTGTGTTCTAACAGAATATGGACTCAGTCTATGTTTAAAGAATACTCACTCAGCCTGTGTCCTAACAGAATACTCACTCAGCGAGAGTTCTACCAGAATATGGATTCAGATTATTTTAAAATAATACTCACTCCGCCTGTGTTCTAACAGAATATGGACTCAGTCTATGTTTAAAGAATACTCACACAGCCTGTGTTGTAAGAGAATACTAATTCAGCCTCTGTTTTAACAGAATGTGTACTCATATTTTATTAAAAGAATACTCACTCAGTCTGTGTTATAAAGAATATGGACTCAGTTTATTTTTAAATAATATCCACTCAGCCTGTGTTCTAACAGAATACTCACTAAGCCTGGGTTTTAACAAAATACTAACTCAGCAAGTGTTCTAACAGTATATTGACTCAGATTGTTTTCAAAGAATACTCACTCAGCCAGTGATCTACCAGAATATGGATTCAGATTATTTTCAAAGAATACTCACTCAGCCTGTGTTCTAACAGATTGTGGACTCAGTCTATATTTAAAGAATACTCACTCACCTCAGTGTTCTAACAGAACACTCACTCAGCCTGTGTTCTAACAGAATACTAACTCAGCCTGCGTTCTAACAGAATGTGGATTCAGATCAAAAATTACTAACTCAGTCTGTGTTCTAACAGAATGTGGACTCAGATTTTGTTCAAAGATTACTCTGTCTGTGTTCTAACAGAATATGGACTCAGCCTGTGTTCTAACAGAATACTCACACAGCCTGTGCTCTAACAGAATACTAACTAAGTCAGTGTTTTAAGAGAATATGGATTCAGATTATTTTCAAAGAATACTCACTCAGCCAGTGTTTTAAGAGAATATGGATTCAGATTATTTTCAAAGAATACTCACTCAGCCTGTGTTGGAACAAAATATGGACTCGGTTTATTTTTATATATTACCCAGTCAGGCTGTGTTTTAACAGAATGTGGACTCAGAATTTGATCAAAAATTATTAACTCAGTCTGTTTTCTAACAAAATATGGACTCAGTCTATGTTTAGAGAATACTCACTCAGCCTGTGTTCTAAATAATATGGACTCCGTTTATTTTTATATAATAACCGCTCAGCCTGTGTTCTAACAGAATACCCACCGAGCCTGGGCTTTAACAAAATACTAACTCAGCAAGTGTTCTAACAGGATATTGACTCAGATTATTTTCAAAGAGTACTCACTCAGCCTGTGTTCTAACAGGATATGGACTCAGTCTATACATAAAGAATACTCACTCACCTAAGTGTTCTAACAGAACACTCACTCAGCCTGTGTTCTAACAGAATACTAACTCAGCCTGCGTTTTAACAGAATGTGGATTAAGATTAAAAATTACTAACTCAGTCTGTGTTCTAATAGAATGTGGACTCAGATTTTGTTCAAAAATTACACTGTCTGTGTTCTAACAGAATATGGACTCAGTCTATATTTAAAGAATACTCACTCAGCCTGTGTCCTAACAGAATACTCACTCAGCGAGAGTTCTACCAGAATATGGATTCAGATTATTTTAAAATAATACTCATTCCGCCTGTGTTCTAACAGAATATGGACTCAGTCTATGTTTAAAGAATACTCACACAGCCTGTGTTCTAACAGAATACTAATTCAGCCTCTGTTTTAACAGAATGTGTACTCATATTTTATTAAAAGAATACTCACTCAGTCTGTGTTATAAAGAATATGGACTCAGTTTATTTTTAAATAATATCCACTCAGCCTGTGTTCTAACAGAATACTCACTAAGCCTGGGTTTTAACAAAATACTAACTCAGCAAGTGTTCTAACAGTATATTGACTCAGATTGTTTTCAAAGAATACTCACTCAGCCAGTGATCTACCAGAATATGGATTCAGATTATTTTCAAAGAATACTCAATCAGCCTGTGTTCTAACGGAATGTGGACTCAGAATTCGATCAAAAATTATTAACTCAGTCTGTTTTCTAACAGAATATGGACTCAGTCTATGTTTAGAGAATACTCACTCAGCCTGTGTTCTAAATAATATGGACTCAGTTTATTTTTAATAATAAACACTCTGCCTGTGTTCTAACAGAATACCCACCGAGCCTGGGTTTTAACAAAATACTAACTCAGCAAGTGTTCTAACAGGATATTGACTCAGATTATTTTCAAAGAACACTCACTCAGCCTGTTTTCTAACAGAATATGTACTCAGTCTATATTTAAAGTATACTCACTCACCTAAGAGTTCTAACAGAACACTCACTCAGCCTGTGTTCTAACAGAATACTAACTCAGCCTGTGTTTTAACAGAATGTGGATTCAGATCAAAAATTACTAACTCAGTCTGTGTTCTAACAGAATATGGACTCAGTCTATGTTTAAAGAATACTCACACAGCCTGTGTTCTAACAGAATACTAGTTCAGCCTGTGTTTTAACAGAATGTGGACTCAGATTTTATTAAAAGAATACTCACTCAGTCTGTGTTATAAAAATATGGACTCAGTTTATTTTTAAATAATACTCACTCCGCCTGTGTTCTAACAGAATGTGGACTCAGTCTCTATTTAAAGAATACTCACTCACCGAAGTGTTCTAACAGAACACTCACTCAGCCTGTATTCTAACAGAATACTAACTCAGCCTGCGTTTTAACAGAATGTGGATTCAGATCAAAAATTACTAACTCAGTCTGTGTTCTAATAGAATGTGGACTAAGATTCTGTTCAAAAATTACACTGTCTGTTTTCTAACAGAATATGGACTCAGCCTGTGTTCTAACAGAATACTCACACAGCCTGTGTTCTAACAGAATACTCACTCAGCCAGTGTTTTAAGAGAATATGGATTCAGATGATTTTTAAAGAATACTCACTCAGCCTGTGTTCGAACAAAATATGGACTCAGTTTATTTTTATATATTACCCATTCAGGCTGTGTTTTCACAAAATGTGGACTCAGAATTTGATCAAAAATTATTAACTCAGTCTGTTTTCTAACAGAATATGGTCTCAGTCTATGTTTAGAGAATACTCACTCAGCCTGTGTTCTAAATAATATGGACTCAGTTTATTTTTATATAATAACCGCTCAGCCTGTGTTCTAACAGAAAACCCACCGAGCCTGGGTTTTAACAAAATACTAACTCAGCAAGTGTTCTAACAGTATATTGACTCAGATTATTTTCAAAGAGTACTCACTCAGCCTGTGTTCTAACGGAATATGGACTCAGTCTATATTTAAAGAATACTCACTCACCTAAGTGTTCTAACAGAACACTCACTCAGCCTGTGTTCTAACAGAATGTGGACTCGGTTTGTTTTTATATATTACCCACTCAGGCTGTGTTTTAACAAAATGTGGACTCAGAATTTGATCAAAAATTATTAACTCAGTCTGTTTTCTAACAGAATATGGACTCAGTCTATGTTTAGAGAATACTCACTCAGCCTGTGTTCTAAATAATATGGACTCAGTTTGTTTTTATATAATAACCGCTCAGCCTGTGTTCTAACAGAATCCACACCGAGCCTGGGTTTTAACAAAATACTAACTCAGCAAGTGTTCTAACAGGATATTGACTCAGATTATTTTCAAAGAGTACTCACTCAGCCTGTGTTCTAACAGAATATGGACTCAGTCTATATTTAAAGAATACTCACTCACCTAAGTGTTCTAACAGAACACTCACTCAGCCTGTATTCTAACAGAATACAAACTCAGCCTGCGTTTTAACAGAATGTGGATTCAGAACAAAAATTACTAACTCAGTCTGTGTTCTAACAGAATGTGGGCTCAGATTTTGTTCAAAAATTACTCTGTCTGTGTTCTAACAGAATATGGACTCAGCCTGTGTTCTAACAGAATACTCACACAGCCTGTGTTCTAACAGAATACTCACTCAGCCAGTGTTTTAAGAGAATATGGATTCAGATTACTTTCAAAGAATACTCACTCAGCCTGTGTTCGAACAAAATATGGACTCAGTTTATTTTTATATATTACCCACTCAGGCTGTGTTTTAACAGAATGTGGACTCAGATTTTGATCAAAAATTATTAACTCAGTCTGTTTTCTAACAGAATATGGACGGAGTCTATGTTTAAAGAATACTCACTCAGCCTGTGTTCTAATAGAATACACACTCAGCCTGGTTTTTAATAAAATACTGACGCAGCCAGTGTACTAACAGGAGATTGACTCAGAATATTTTCAAAGAATACTCAATGAGCCTGTTTACTAACAGAATACTCACTCAGCCTGTGTTCTAACAGAATACTCACTCAGCGAGAGTTCTACCAGAATATGGATTCAGAATATTTTAAAATAATACTAACTCCGCCTGTGTTCTAACAGAATATGGACTCAGTCTATGTTTAAAGAATACTCACTCAGCCTGTGTTCTAACAGAATACTAATTCAGCCTGTGTTTTAACAGAATGTGGACTCAGATTTTATTAAAAGAATACTCACTCAGTCTGTGTTATAAAGAATATGGACTCAGTTTATTTTTAAATAATATCCACTCAGCCTGTGTTCTAACAGAATACTCACTCAGCCTGGGTTTTAACAAAATACTAACTCAGCAAGTGTTCTAACAGGATATTGACTCAGATTGCTTTCAAAGAATACTCACTCAGCCAGTGTTCTACCAGAATATGGATTCAGATTACTTTCAAAGAATACTCACTCAGCCTGTGTTCTAACAGAATGTGGACTCAGATATTGATCAAAAATTATTAACTCAGTCTGTGTTCTGGCAGAATTAGGACGCAGTCTATGTTTAAAGAATACTCACTCAGCCTGTGTTCTAATAGAATACGCACTCAGCCTGGTTTTTAATAAAATATTCATGCAGCCAGTGTACTAACAGGATATTGATTCAGAGTATTTTCGAAGAATACTCAATGAGCCTGTGTACTACCAGAATACTCACTCAGCCTGTGTTCTAACAGAATAATCACTCAGCGAGAGTTCTACCAGAATATGGATTCTGATTATTTGAAAATAATACTCACTCAGCCTGTGTTCTAACAGAATGTGGACTCAGTCTATATTTAAAGAATACTCACTCACCTCAGTGTTCTAACAGAACACTCACTCAGCCTGTGTTCTAACAGAATACTAACTCAGCCTGCGTTCTAACAGAATGTGGATTCAGATCAAAAATTACTAACTCAGTCTGTGTTCTAACAGAATGTGGACTCAGATTTTGTTCAAAGATTACTCTGTCTGTGTTCTAACAGAATATGGACTCAGCCTGTGTTCTAACAGAATACTCACACAGCCTGTGTTCTAACAGAATACTAACTAAGCCAGTGTTTTAAGAGAATATGGATTCAGATTATTTTCAAAGAATACTCACTCAGCCTGTTTTCTAACAGAATATGTACTCAGTCTATATTTAAAGTATACTCACTCACCTAAGAGTTCTAACAGAACACTCACTCAGCCTGTGTTCTAACAGAATACTAACTCAGCCTGTGTTTTAACAGAATGTGGATTCAGATCAAAAATTACTAACTCAGTCTGTGTTCTAACAGAATATGGACTCAGTCTATGTTTAAAGAATACTCACACAGCCTGTGTTCTAACAGAATACTAGTTCAGCCTGTGTTTTAACAGAATGTGGACTCAGATTTTATTAAAAGAATACTCACTCAGTCTGTGTTATAAAAATATGGACTCAGTTTATTTTTAAATAATACTCACTCCGCCTGTGTTCTAACAGAATGTGGACTCAGTCTCTATTTAAAGAATACTCACTCACCGAAGTGTTCTAACAGAACACTCACTCAGCCTGTGTTCTAACAGAATACTAACTCAGCCTGCGTTTTAACAGAATGTGGATTCAGATCAAAAATTACTAACTCAGTCTGTGTTCTAATAGAATGTGGACTAAGATTCTGTTCAAAAATTACACTGTCTGTTTTCTAACAGAATATGTACTCAGCCTGTGTTCTAACAGAATACTCACACAGCCTGTGTTCTAACAGAATACTCACTCAGCCAGTGTTTTAAGAGAATATGGATTCAGATGATTTTTAAAGAATACTCACTCAGCCTGTGTTCGAACAAAATATGGACTCAGTTTATTTTTATATATTACCCATTCAGGCTGTGTTTTCACAAAATGTGGACTCAGAATTTGATCAAAAATTATTAACTCAGTCTGTTTTCTAACAGAATATGGACTCAGTCTATGTTTAAAGAATACTCACACAGCCTGTGTTCTAACAGAATACTAATTCAGCCTCTGTTTTAACAGAATGTGTACTCATATTTTATTAAAAGAATACTCACTCAGTCTGTGTTATAAAGAATATGGACTCAGTTTATTTTTAAATAATATCCACTCAGCCTGTGTTCTAACAGAATACTCACTAAGCCTGGGTTTTAACAAAATACTAACTCAGCAAGTGTTCTAACAGTATATTGACTCAGATTGTTTTCAAAGAATACTCACTCAGCCAGTGATCTACCAGAATATGGATTCAGATTATTTTCAAAGAATACTCAATCAGCCTGTGTTCTAACGGAATGTGGACTCAGAATTCGATCAAAAATTATTAACTCAGTCTGTTTTCTAACAGAATATGGACTCAGTCTATGTTTAGAGAATACTCACTCAGCCTGTGTTCTAAATAATATGGACTCAGTTTATTTTTAATAATAAACACTCTGCCTGTGTTCTAACAGAATACCCACCGAGCCTGGGTTTTAACAAAATACTAACTCAGCAAGTGTTCTAACAGGATATTGACTCAGATTATTTTCAAAGAACACTCACTCAGCCTGTTTTCTAACAGAATATGTACTCAGTCTATATTTAAAGTATACTCACTCACCTAAGAGTTCTAACAGAACACTCACTCAGCCTGTGTTCTAACAGAATACTAACTCAGCCTGTGTTTTAACAGAATGTGGATTCAGATCAAAAATTACTAACTCAGTCTGTGTTCTAACAGAATATGGACTCAGTCTATGTTTAAAGAATACTCACACAGCCTGTGTTCTAACAGAATACTAGTTCAGCCTGTGTTTTAACAGAATGTGGACTCAGATTTTATTAAAAGAATACTCACTCAGTCTGTGTTATAAAAATATGGACTCAGTTTATTTTTAAATAATACTCACTCCGCCTGTGTTCTAACAGAATGTGGACTCAGTCTCTATTTAAAGAATACTCACTCACCGAAGTGTTCTAACAGAACACTCACTCAGCCTGTATTCTAACAGAATACTAACTCAGCCTGCGTTTTAACAGAATGTGGATTCAGATCAAAAATTACTAACTCAGTCTGTGTTCTAATAGAATGTGGACTAAGATTCTGTTCAAAAATTACACTGTCTGTTTTCTAACAGAATATGTACTCAGCCTGTGTTCTAACAGAATACTCACACAGCCTGTGTTCTAACAGAATACTCACTCAGCCAGTGTTTTAAGAGAATATGGATTCAGATGATTTTTAAAGAATACTCACTCAGCCTGTGTTCGAACAAAATATGGACTCAGTTTATTTTTATATATTACCCATTCAGGCTGTGTTTTCACAAAATGTGGACTCAGAATTTGATCAAAAATTATTAACTCAGTCTGTTTTCTAACAGAATATGGACTCAGTCTATGTTTAAAGAATACTCACACAGCCTGTGTTCTAACAGAATACTAATTCAGCCTCTGTTTTAACAGAATGTGTACTCATATTTTATTAAAAGAATACTCACTCAGTCTGTGTTATAAAGAATATGGACTCAGTTTATTTTTAAATAATATCCACTCAGCCTGTGTTCTAACAGAATACTCACTAAGCCTGGGTTTTAACAAAATACTAACTCAGCAAGTGTTCTAACAGTATATTGACTCAGATTGTTTTCAAAGAATACTCACTCAGCCAGTGATCTACCAGAATATGGATTCAGATTATTTTCAAAGAATACTCAATCAGCCTGTGTTCTAACGGAATGTGGACTCAGAATTCGATCAAAAATTATTAACTCAGTCTGTTTTCTAACAGAATATGGACTCAGTCTATGTTTAGAGAATACTCACTCAGCCTGTGTTCTAAATAATATGGACTCAGTTTATTTTTAATAATAAACACTCTGCCTGTGTTCTAACAGAATACCCACCGAGCCTGGGTTTTAACAAAATACTAACTCAGCAAGTGTTCTAACAGGATATTGACTCAGATTATTTTCAAAGAACACTCACTCAGCCTGTTTTCTAACAGAATATGTACTCAGTCTATATTTAAAGTATACTCACTCACCTAAGAGTTCTAACAGAACACTCACTCAGCCTGTGTTCTAACAGAATACTAACTCAGCCTGTGTTTTAACAGAATGTGGATTCAGATCAAAAATTACTAACTCAGTCTGTGTTCTAACAGAATATGGACTCAGTCTATGTTTAAAGAATACTCACACAGCCTGTGTTCTAACAGAATACTAGTTCAGCCTGTGTTTTAACAGAATGTGGACTCAGATTTTATTAAAAGAATACTCACTCAGTCTGTGTTATAAAAATATGGACTCAGTTTATTTTTAAATAATACTCACTCCGCCTGTGTTCTAACAGAATGTGGACTCAGTCTCTATTTAAAGAATACTCACTCACCGAAGTGTTCTAACAGAACACTCACTCAGCCTGTATTCTAACAGAATACTAACTCAGCCTGCGTTTTAACAGAATGTGGATTCAGATCAAAAATTACTAACTCAGTCTGTGTTCTAATAGAATGTGGACTAAGATTCTGTTCAAAAATTACACTGTCTGTTTTCTAACAGAATATGGACTCAGCCTGTGTTCTAACAGAATACTCACACAGCCTGTGTTCTAACAGAATACTCACTCAGCCAGTGTTTTAAGAGAATATGGATTCAGATGATTTTTAAAGAATACTCACTCAGCCTGTGTTCGAACAAAATATGGACTCAGTTTATTTTTATATATTACCCATTCAGGCTGTGTTTTCACAAAATGTGGACTCAGAATTTGATCAAAAATTATTAACTCAGTCTGTTTTCTAACAGAATATGGTCTCAGTCTATGTTTAGAGAATACTCACTCAGCCTGTGTTCTAAATAATATGGACTCAGTTTATTTTTATATAATAACCGCTCAGCCTGTGTTCTAACAGAAAACCCACCGAGCCTGGGTTTTAACAAAATACTAACTCAGCAAGTGTTCTAACAGTATATTGACTCAGATTATTTTCAAAGAGTACTCACTCAGCCTGTGTTCTAACGGAATATGGACTCAGTCTATATTTAAAGAATACTCACTCACCTAAGTGTTCTAACAGAACACTCACTCAGCCTGTGTTCTAACAGAATGTGGACTCGGTTTGTTTTTATATATTACCCACTCAGGCTGTGTTTTAACAAAATGTGGACTCAGAATTTGATCAAAAATTATTAACTCAGTCTGTTTTCTAACAGAATATGGACTCAGTCTATGTTTAGAGAATACTCACTCAGCCTGTGTTCTAAATAATATGGACTCAGTTTGTTTTTATATAATAACCGCTCAGCCTGTGTTCTAACAGAATCCACACCGAGCCTGGGTTTTAACAAAATACTAACTCAGCAAGTGTTCTAACAGGATATTGACTCAGATTATTTTCAAAGAGTACTCACTCAGCCTGTGTTCTAACAGAATATGGACTCAGTCTATATTTAAAGAATACTCACTCACCTAAGTGTTCTAACAGAACACTCACTCAGCCTGTATTCTAACAGAATACAAACTCAGCCTGCGTTTTAACAGAATGTGGATTCAGAACAAAAATTACTAACTCAGTCTGTGTTCTAACAGAATGTGGGCTCAGATTTTGTTCAAAAATTACTCTGTCTGTGTTCTAACAGAATATGGACTCAGCCTGTGTTCTAACAGAATACTCACACAGCCTGTGTTCTAACAGAATACTCACTCAGCCAGTGTTTTAAGAGAATATGGATTCAGATTACTTTCAAAGAATACTCACTCAGCCTGTGTTCGAACAAAATATGGACTCAGTTTATTTTTATATATTACCCACTCAGGCTGTGTTTTAACAGAATGTGGACTCAGATTTTGATCAAAAATTATTAACTCAGTCTGTTTTCTAACAGAATATGGACGGAGTCTATGTTTAAAGAATACTCACTCAGCCTGTGTTCTAATAGAATACACACTCAGCCTGGTTTTTAATAAAATACTGACGCAGCCAGTGTACTAACAGGAGATTGACTCAGAATATTTTCAAAGAATACTCAATGAGCCTGTTTACTAACAGAATACTCACTCAGCCTGTGTTCTAACAGAATACTCACTCAGCGAGAGTTCTACCAGAATATGGATTCAGAATATTTTAAAATAATACTAACTCCGCCTGTGTTCTAACAGAATATGGACTCAGTCTATGTTTAAAGAATACTCACTCAGCCTGTGTTCTAACAGAATACTAATTCAGCCTGTGTTTTAACAGAATGTGGACTCAGATTTTATTAAAAGAATACTCACTCAGTCTGTGTTATAAAGAATATGGACTCAGTTTATTTTTAAATAATATCCACTCAGCCTGTGTTCTAACAGAATACTCACTCAGCCTGGGTTTTAACAAAATACTAACTCAGCAAGTGTTCTAACAGGATATTGACTCAGATTGCTTTCAAAGAATACTCACTCAGCCAGTGTTCTACCAGAATATGGATTCAGATTACTTTCAAAGAATACTCACTCAGCCTGTGTTCTAACAGAATGTGGACTCAGATATTGATCAAAAATTATTAACTCAGTCTGTGTTCTGGCAGAATTAGGACGCAGTCTATGTTTAAAGAATACTCACTCAGCCTGTGTTCTAATAGAATACGCACTCAGCCTGGTTTTTAATAAAATATTCATGCAGCCAGTGTACTAACAGGATATTGATTCAGAGTATTTTCGAAGAATACTCAATGAGCCTGTGTACTACCAGAATACTCACTCAGCCTGTGTTCTAACAGAATAATCACTCAGCGAGAGTTCTACCAGAATATGGATTCTGATTATTTGAAAATAATACTCACTCAGCCTGTGTTCTAACAGAATGTGGACTCAGTCTATATTTAAAGAATACTCACTCACCTCAGTGTTCTAACAGAACACTCACTCAGCCTGTGTTCTAACAGAATACTAACTCAGCCTGCGTTCTAACAGAATGTGGATTCAGATCAAAAATTACTAACTCAGTCTGTGTTCTAACAGAATGTGGACTCAGATTTTGTTCAAAGATTACTCTGTCTGTGTTCTAACAGAATATGGACTCAGCCTGTGTTCTAACAGAATACTCACACAGCCTGTGTTCTAACAGAATACTAACTAAGCCAGTGTTTTAAGAGAATATGGATTCAGATTATTTTCAAAGAATACTCACTCAGCCTGTTTTCTAACAGAATATGTACTCAGTCTATATTTAAAGTATACTCACTCACCTAAGAGTTCTAACAGAACACTCACTCAGCCTGTGTTCTAACAGAATACTAACTCAGCCTGTGTTTTAACAGAATGTGGATTCAGATCAAAAATTACTAACTCAGTCTGTGTTCTAACAGAATATGGACTCAGTCTATGTTTAAAGAATACTCACACAGCCTGTGTTCTAACAGAATACTAGTTCAGCCTGTGTTTTAACAGAATGTGGACTCAGATTTTATTAAAAGAATACTCACTCAGTCTGTGTTATAAAAATATGGACTCAGTTTATTTTTAAATAATACTCACTCCGCCTGTGTTCTAACAGAATGTGGACTCAGTCTCTATTTAAAGAATACTCACTCACCGAAGTGTTCTAACAGAACACTCACTCAGCCTGTGTTCTAACAGAATACTAACTCAGCCTGCGTTTTAACAGAATGTGGATTCAGATCAAAAATTACTAACTCAGTCTGTGTTCTAATAGAATGTGGACTAAGATTCTGTTCAAAAATTACACTGTCTGTTTTCTAACAGAATATGTACTCAGCCTGTGTTCTAACAGAATACTCACACAGCCTGTGTTCTAACAGAATACTCACTCAGCCAGTGTTTTAAGAGAATATGGATTCAGATGATTTTTAAAGAATACTCACTCAGCCTGTGTTCGAACAAAATATGGACTCAGTTTATTTTTATATATTACCCATTCAGGCTGTGTTTTCACAAAATGTGGACTCAGAATTTGATCAAAAATTATTAACTCAGTCTGTTTTCTAACAGAATATGGACTCAGTCTATGTTTAGAGAATACTCACTCAGCCTGTGTTCTAAATAATATGGACTCAGTTTATTTTTATATAATAACCGCTCAGCCTGTGTTCTAACAGAAAACCCACCGAGCCTGGGTTTTAACAAAATACTAACTCAGCAAGTGTTCTAACAGTATATTGACTCAGATTATTTTCAAAGAGTACTCACTCAGCCTGTGTTCTAACGGAATATGGACTCAGTCTATATTTAAAGAATACTCACTCACCTAAGTGTTCTAACAGAACATTCACTCAGCCTGTGTTCTAACAGAATACTAACTTAGCCTGCGTTTTAACAGAATGTGGATTCAGATCAAAAATTACTAACTCAGTCTGTGTTCTAACAGAATGTGGACTCAGATTTTGTTCAAAGATTACTCTGTCTGTGTTCTAACAGAATATGGACTCAGCCTGTGTTCTAACAGAATACTCACACAGCCTGTGTTCTAACAGAATACTAACTAAGCCAGTGTTTTAAGAGAATATGGATTCAGATTATTTTCAATGAATACTCACTCAGCCAGTGTTCTACCAGAATATGGATTCAGATTATTTTCAAAGAAAACTCACTCAGCCTGTGTTCTAACAGAATGTGGACTCGGTTTGTTTTTATATATTACCCACTCAGGCTGTGTTTTAACAAAATGTGGACTCAGAATTTGATCAAAATTTATTAACTCAGTCTGTTTTCTAACAGAATATGGACTCAGTCTATGTTTAGAGAATACTCACTCAGCCTGTGTTCTAAATAATATGGACTCAGTTTATTTTTATATAATAACCGCTCAGCCTGTGTTCTAACAGAATCCACACCGAGCCTGGGTTTTAACAAAATACTAACTCAGCAAGTGTTCTAACAGTATATTGACTCAGATTATTTTCAAAGAGTACTCACTCAGCCTGTGTTCTAACAGAATATTGACTCAGTCTATATTTAAAGAATACTCACTCACCTAAGTGTTCTAACAGAACACTCACTCAGCCTGTATTCTAACAGAATACAAACTCAGCCTGCGTTTTAACAGAATGTGGATTCAGAACAAAAATTACTAACTCAGTCTGTGTTCTAACAGAATGTGGGCTCAGATTTTGTTCAAAAATTACTCTGTCTGTGTTCTAACAGAATATGGACTCAGCCTGTGTTCTAACAGAATACTCACACAGCCTGTGTTCTAACAGAATACTCACTCAGCCAGTGTTTTAAGAGAATATGGATTCAGATTACTTTCAAAGAATACTCACTCAGCCTGTGTTCGAACAAAATATGGACTCAGTTTATTTTTATATATTACCCACTCAGGCTGTGTTTTAACAGAATGTGGACTCAGATTTTGATCAAAAATTATTAACTCAGTCTGTTTTCTAACAGAATATGGACGGAGTCTATGTTTAAAGAATACTCACTCAGCCTGTGTTCTAATAGAATACACACTCAGCCTGGTTTTTAATAAAATACTGACGCAGCCAGTGTACTAACAGGAGATTGACTCAGAATATTTTCAAAGAATACTCAATGAGCCTGTTTACTAACAGAATACTCACTCAGCCTGTGTTCTAACAGAATACTCACTCAGCGAGAGTTCTACCAGAATATGGATTCAGAATATTTTAAAATAATACTAACTCCGCCTGTGTTCTAACAGAATATGGACTCAGTCTATGTTTAAAGAATACTCACTCAGCCTGTGTTCTAACAGAATACTAATTCAGCCTGTGTTTTAACAGAATGTGGACTCAGATTTTATTAAAAGAATACTCACTCAGTCTGTGTTATAAAGAATATGGACTCAGTTTATTTTTAAATAATATCCACTCAGCCTGTGTTCTAACAGAATACTCACTCAGCCTGGGTTTTAAAAAATACTAACTCAGCAAGTGTTCTAACAGGATATTGACTCAGATTGCTTTCAAAGAATACTCACTCAGCCAGTGTTCTACCAGAATATGGATTCAGATTACTTTCAAAGAATACTCACTCAGCCTGTGTTCTAACAGAATGTGGACTCAGATATTGATCAAAAATTATTAACTCAGTCTGTGTTCTGGCAGAATTAGGACGCAGTCTATGTTTAAAGAATACTCACTCAGCCTGTGTTCTAATAGAATACGCACTCAGCCTGGTTTTTAATAAAATATTCATGCAGCCAGTGTACTAACAGGATATTGATTCAGAGTATTTTCGAAGAATACTCAATGAGCCTGTGTACTACCAGAATACTCACTCAGCCTGTGTTCTAACAGAATAATCACTCAGCGAGAGTTCTACCAGAATATGGATTCTGATTATTTGAAAATAATACTCACTCAGCCTGTGTTCTAACAGAATGTGGACTCAGTCTATATTTAAAGAATACTCACTCACCTCAGTGTTCTAACAGAACACTCACTCAGCCTGTGTTCTAACAGAATACTAACTCAGCCTGCGTTCTAACAGAATGTGGATTCAGATCAAAAATTACTAACTCAGTCTGTGTTCTAACAGAATGTGGACTCAGATTTTGTTCAAAGATTACTCTGTCTGTGTTCTAACAGAATATGGACTCAGCCTGTGTTCTAACAGAATACTCACACAGCCTGTGTTCTAACAGAATACTAACTAAGCCAGTGTTTTAAGAGAATATGGATTCAGATTATTTTCAAAGAATACTCACTCAGCCAGTGTTCTACCAGAATATGGATTCAGATTATTTTCAAAGAAAACTCACTCAGCCTGTGTTCTAACAGAATGTGGACTCGGTTTATTTTTATATATTACCCACTCAGGCTGTGTTTTAACAAAATGTGGACTCAGAATTTGATCAAAAATTATTAACTCAGTCTGTTTTCTAACAGAATATGGACTCAGTCTATGTTTAGAGAATACTCACTCAGCCTGTGTTCTAAATAATATGGACTCAGTTTATTTTTATATAATAACCGCTCAGCCTGTGTTCTAACAGAATCCACACCGAGCCTGGGTTTTAACAAAATACTAACTCAGCAAGTGTTCTAACAGTATATTGACTCAGATTATTTTCAAAGAGTACTCACTCAGCCTGTGTTCTAACAGAATATTGACTCAGTCTATATTTAAAGAATACTCACTCACCTAAGTGTTCTAACAGAACACTCACTCAGCCTGTATTCTAACAGAATACAAACTCAGCCTGCGTTTTAACAGAATGTGGATTCAGAACAAAATTTACTAACTCAGTCTGTGTTCTAACAGAATGTGGACTCAGATTTTGTTCAAAAATTACTCTGTCTGTGTTCTAACAGAATATGGACTCAGCCTGTGTTCTAACAGAATACTCAAACAGCCTGTGTTCTAACAGAATACTCACTCAGCCAGTGTTTTAAGAGAATATGGATTCAGATTACTTTCAAAGAATACTCACTCAGCCTGTGTTCGAACAAAATATGGACTCAGTTTATTTTTATATATTACCCACTCAGGCTGTGTTTTAACAGAATGTGGACTCAGATTTTGATCAAAAATTATTAACTCAGTCTGTTTTCTAACAGAATATGGACGGAGTCTATGTTTAAAGAATACTCACTCAGCCTGTGTTCTAATAGAATACACACTCAGCCTGGTTTTTAATAAAATACTGACGCAGCCAGTGTACTAACAGGAGATTGACTCAGAATATTTTCAAAGAATACTCAATGAGCCTGTTTACTAACAGAATACTCACTCAGCCTGTGTTCTAACAGAATACTCACTCAGCGAGAGTTCTACCAGAATATGGATTCAGAATATTTTAAAATAATACTAACTCCGCCTGTGTTCTAACAGAATATGGACTCAGTCTATGTTTAAAGAATACTCACTCAGCCTGTGTTCTAACAGAATACTAATTCAGCCTGTGTTTTAACAGAATGTGGACTCAGATTTTATTAAAAGAATACTCACTCAGTCTGTGTTATAAAGAATATGGACTCAGTTTATTTTTAAATAATATCCACTCAGCCTGTGTTCTAACAGAATACTCACTCAGCCTGGGTTTTAAAAAATACTAACTCAGCAAGTGTTCTAACAGGATATTGACTCAGATTGCTTTCAAAGAATACTCACTCAGCCAGTGTTCTACCAGAATATGGATTCAGATTACTTTCAAAGAATACTCACTCAGCCTGTGTTCTAACAGAATGTGGACTCAGATATTGATCAAAAATTATTAACTCAGTCTGTGTTCTGGCAGAATTAGGACGCAGTCTATGTTTAAAGAATACTCACTCAGCCTGTGTTCTAATAGAATACGCACTCAGCCTGGTTTTTAATAAAATATTCATGCAGCCAGTGTACTAACAGGATATTGATTCAGAGTATTTTCGAAGAATACTCAATGAGCCTGTGTACTACCAGAATACTCACTCAGCCTGTGTTCTAACAGAATGTGGACTCAGTCTATATTTAAAGAATACTCACTCACCTAAGTGTTCTAACAGAACACTCACTCAGCCTGTATTCTAACAGAATACAAACTCAGCCTGCGTTTTAACAGAATGTGGATTCAGAACAAAATTTACTAACTCAGTCTGTGTTCTAACAGAATGTGGACTCAGATTTTGTTCAAAAATTACTCTGTCTGTGTTCTAACAGAATATGGACTCAGCCTGTGTTCTAACAGAATACTCAAACAGCCTGTGTTCTAACAGAATACTCACTCAGCCAGTGTTTTAAGAGAATATGGATTCAGATTACTTTCAAAGAATACTCACTCAGCCTGTGTTCGAACAAAATATGGACTCAGTTTATTTTTATATATTACCCACTCAGGCTGTGTTTTAACAGAATGTGGACTCAGATTTTGATCAAAAATTATTAACTCAGTCTGTTTTCTAACAGAATATGGACGGAGTCTATGTTTAAAGAATACTCACTCAGCCTGTGTTCTAATAGAATACACACTCAGCCTGGTTTTTAATAAAATACTGACGCAGCCAGTGTACTAACAGGAGATTGACTCAGAATATTTTCAAAGAATACTCAATGAGCCTGTTTACTAACAGAATACTCACTCAGCCTGTGTTCTAACAGAATACTCACTCAGCGAGAGTTCTACCAGAATATGGATTCAGAATATTTTAAAATAATACTAACTCCGCCTGTGTTCTAACAGAATATGGACTCAGTCTATGTTTAAAGAATACTCACTCAGCCTGTGTTCTAACAGAATACTAATTCAGCCTGTGTTTTAACAGAATGTGGACTCAGATTTTATTAAAAGAATACTCACTCAGTCTGTGTTATAAAGAATATGGACTCAGTTTATTTTTAAATAATATCCACTCAGCCTGTGTTCTAACAGAATACTCACTCAGCCTGGGTTTTAAAAAATACTAACTCAGCAAGTGTTCTAACAGGATATTGACTCAGATTGCTTTCAAAGAATACTCACTCAGCCAGTGTTCTACCAGAATATGGATTCAGATTACTTTCAAAGAATACTCACTCAGCCTGTGTTCTAACAGAATGTGGACTCAGATATTGATCAAAAATTATTAACTCAGTCTGTGTTCTGGCAGAATTAGGACGCAGTCTATGTTTAAAGAATACTCACTCAGCCTGTGTTCTAATAGAATACGCACTCAGCCTGGTTTTTAATAAAATATTCATGCAGCCAGTGTACTAACAGGATATTGATTCAGAGTATTTTCGAAGAATACTCAATGAGCCTGTGTACTACCAGAATACTCACTCAGCCTGTGTTCTAACAGAATGTGGACTCAGTCTATATTTAAAGAATACTCACTCACCTCAGTGTTCTAACAGAACACTCACTCAGCCTGTGTTCTAACAGAATACTAACTCAGCCTGCGTTCTAACAGAATGTGGATTCAGATCAAAAATTACTAACTCAGTCTGTGTTCTAACAGAATGTGGACTCAGATTTTGTTCAAAGATTACTCTGTCTGTGTTCTAACAGAATATGGACTCAGCCTGTGTTCTAACAGAATACTCACACAGCCTGTGTTCTAACAGAATACTAACTAAGCCAGTGTTTTAAGAGAATATGGATTCAGATTATTTTCAAAGAATACTCACTCAGCCAGTGTTCTACCAGAATATGGATTCAGATTATTTTCAAAGAAAACTAACTCAGCCTGTGTTCTAACAGAATGGGGACTCGGTTTGTTTTTATATATTACCCACTCAGGCTGTGTTTTAACAAAATGTGGACTCAGAATTTGATCAAAAATTATTAACTCAGTCTGTTTTCTAACAGAATATGGACTCAGTCTATGTTTAGAGAATACTCACTCAGCCTGTGTTCTAAATAATATGGACTCAGTTTATTTTTATATAATAACCGCTCAGCCTGTGTTCTAACAGAATCCACACCGAGCCTGGGTTTTAACAAAATACTAACTCAGCAAGTGTTCTAACAGTATATTGACTCAGATTATTTTCAAAGAGTACTCACTCAGCCTGTGTTCTAACAGAATATTGACTCAGTCTATATTTAAAGAATACTCACTCACCTAAGTGTTCTAACAGAACACTCACTCAGCCTGTATTCTAACAGAATACAAACTCAGCCTGCGTTTTAACAGAATGTGGATTCAGAACAAAAATTACTAACTCAGTCTGTGTTCTAACAGAATGTGGACTCAGATTTTGTTCAAAAATTACTCTGTCTGTGTTCTAACAGAATATGGACTCAGCCTGTGTTTTAACAGAATACTCACACAGCCTGTGTTCTAACAGAATACTCACTCAGCCAGTGTTTTAAGAGAATATGGATTCAGATTACTTTCAAAGAATACTCACTCAGCCTGTGTTCGAACAAAATATGGACTCAGTTTATTTTTATATATTACCCACTCAGGCTGTGTTTTAACAGAATGTGGACTCAGATTTTGATCAAAAATTATTAACTCAGTCTGTTTTCTAACAGAATATGGACGGAGTCTATGTTTAAAGAATACTCACTCAGCCTGTGTTCTAATAGAATACACACTCAGCCTGGTTTTTAATAAAATACTGACGCAGCCAGTGTACTAACAGGAGATTGACTCAGAATATTTTCAAAGAATACTCAATGAGCCTGTTTACTAACAGAATACTCACTCAGCCTGTGTTCTAACAGAATACTCACTCAGCGAGAGTTCTACCAGAATATGGATTCAGAATATTTTAAAATAATACTAACTCTGCCTGTGTTCTAACAGAATATGGACTCAGTCTATGTTTAAAGAATACTCACTCAGCCTGTGTTCTAACAGAATACTAATTCAGCCTGTGTTTTAACAGAATGTGGACTCAGATTTTATTAAAAGAATACTCACTCAGTCTGTGTTATAAAGAATATGGACTCAGTTTATTTTTAAATAATATCCACTCAGCCTGTGTTCTAACAGAATACTCACTCAGCCTGGGTTTTAACAAAATACTAACTCAGCAAGTGTTCTAACAGGATATTGACTCAGATTTCTTTCAAAGAATACTCACTCAGCCAGTGTTCTACCAGAATATGGATTCAGATTACTTTCAAAGAATACTCACTCAGCCTGTGTTCTAACAGAATGTGGACTCAGATATTGATCAAAAATTATTAACTCAGTCTGTGTTCTGGCAGAATTAGGACGCAGTCTATGTTTAAAGAATACTCACTCAGCCTGTGTTGTAATAGAATACGTACTCAGCCTGGTTTTTAATAAAATATTCATGCAGCCAGTGTACTAACAGGATATTGATTCAGAGTATTTTCGAAGAATACTCAATGAGCCTGTGTACTACCAGAATACTCACTCAGCCTGTGTTCTAACAGAATAATCACTCAGCGAGAGTTCTACCAGAATATGGATTCTGATTATTTGAAAATAATACTCACTCAGCCTGTGTTCTAACAGAATGTGGACTCAGTCTATATTTAAAGAATACTCACTCACCTCAGTGTTCTAACAGAACACTCACTCAGCCTGTGTTCTAACAGAATACTAACTCAGCCTGCGTTCTAACAGAATGTGGATTCAGATCAAAAATTACTAACTCAGTCTGTGTTCTAACAGAATGTGGACTCAGATTTTGTTCAAAGATTACTCTGTCTGTGTTCTAACAGAATATGGACTCAGCCTGTGTTCTAACAGAATACTCACACAGCCTGTGTTCTAACAGAATACTAACTAAGCCAGTGTTTTAAGAGAATATGGATTCAGATTATTTTCAAAGAATACTCACTCAGCCTGTTTTCTAACAGAATATGTACTCAGTCTATATTTAAAGTATACTCACTCACCTAAGAGTTCTAACAGAACACTCACTCAGCCTGTGTTCTAACAGAATACTAACTCAGCCTGTGTTTTAACAGAATGTGGATTCAGATCAAAAATTACTAACTCAGTCTGTGTTCTAACAGAATATGGACTCAGTCTATGTTTAAAGAATACTCACACAGCCTGTGTTCTAACAGAATACTAGTTCAGCCTGTGTTTTAACAGAATGTGGACTCAGATTTTATTAAAAGAATACTCACTCAGTCTGTGTTATAAAAATATGGACTCAGTTTATTTTTAAATAATACTCACTCCGCCTGTGTTCTAACAGAATGTGGACTCAGTCTCTATTTAAAGAATACTCACTCACCGAAGTGTTCTAACAGAACACTCACTCAGCCTGTGTTCTAACAGAATACTAACTCAGCCTGCGTTTTAACAGAATGTGGATTCAGATCAAAAATTACTAACTCAGTCTGTGTTCTAATAGAATGTGGACTAAGATTCTGTTCAAAAATTACACTGTCTGTTTTCTAACAGAATATGTACTCAGCCTGTGTTCTAACAGAATACTCACACAGCCTGTGTTCTAACAGAATACTCACTCAGCCAGTGTTTTAAGAGAATATGGATTCAGATGATTTTTAAAGAATACTCACTCAGCCTGTGTTCGAACAAAATATGGACTCAGTTTATTTTTATATATTACCCATTCAGGCTGTGTTTTCACAAAATGTGGACTCAGAATTTGATCAAAAATTATTAACTCAGTCTGTTTTCTAACAGAATATGGACTCAGTCTATGTTTAGAGAATACTCACTCAGCCTGTGTTCTAAATAATATGGACTCAGTTTATTTTTATATAATAACCGCTCAGCCTGTGTTCTAACAGAAAACCCACCGAGCCTGGGTTTTAACAAAATACTAACTCAGCAAGTGTTCTAACAGTATATTGACTCAGATTATTTTCAAAGAGTACTCACTCAGCCTGTGTTCTAACGGAATATGGACTCAGTCTATATTTAAAGAATACTCACTCACCTAAGTGTTCTAACAGAACATTCACTCAGCCTGTGTTCTAACAGAATACTAACTTAGCCTGCGTTTTAACAGAATGTGGATTCAGATCAAAAATTACTAACTCAGTCTGTGTTCTAACAGAATGTGGACTCAGATTTTGTTCAAAGATTACTCTGTCTGTGTTCTAACAGAATATGGACTCAGCCTGTGTTCTAACAGAATACTCACACAGCCTGTGTTCTAACAGAATACTAACTAAGCCAGTGTTTTAAGAGAATATGGATTCAGATTATTTTCAATGAATACTCACTCAGCCAGTGTTCTACCAGAATATGGATTCAGATTATTTTCAAAGAAAACTCACTCAGCCTGTGTTCTAACAGAATGTGGACTCGGTTTGTTTTTATATATTACCCACTCAGGCTGTGTTTTAACAAAATGTGGACTCAGAATTTGATCAAAATTTATTAACTCAGTCTGTTTTCTAACAGAATATGGACTCAGTCTATGTTTAGAGAATACTCACTCAGCCTGTGTTCTAAATAATATGGACTCAGTTTATTTTTATATAATAACCGCTCAGCCTGTGTTCTAACAGAATCCACACCGAGCCTGGGTTTTAACAAAATACTAACTCAGCAAGTGTTCTAACAGTATATTGACTCAGATTATTTTCAAAGAGTACTCACTCAGCCTGTGTTCTAACAGAATATTGACTCAGTCTATATTTAAAGAATACTCACTCACCTAAGTGTTCTAACAGAACACTCACTCAGCCTGTATTCTAACAGAATACAAACTCAGCCTGCGTTTTAACAGAATGTGGATTCAGAACAAAAATTACTAACTCAGTCTGTGTTCTAACAGAATGTGGGCTCAGATTTTGTTCAAAAATTACTCTGTCTGTGTTCTAACAGAATATGGACTCAGCCTGTGTTCTAACAGAATACTCACACAGCCTGTGTTCTAACAGAATACTCACTCAGCCAGTGTTTTAAGAGAATATGGATTCAGATTACTTTCAAAGAATACTCACTCAGCCTGTGTTCGAACAAAATATGGACTCAGTTTATTTTTATATATTACCCACTCAGGCTGTGTTTTAACAGAATGTGGACTCAGATTTTGATCAAAAATTATTAACTCAGTCTGTTTTCTAACAGAATATGGACGGAGTCTATGTTTAAAGAATACTCACTCAGCCTGTGTTCTAATAGAATACACACTCAGCCTGGTTTTTAATAAAATACTGACGCAGCCAGTGTACTAACAGGAGATTGACTCAGAATATTTTCAAAGAATACTCAATGAGCCTGTTTACTAACAGAATACTCACTCAGCCTGTGTTCTAACAGAATACTCACTCAGCGAGAGTTCTACCAGAATATGGATTCAGAATATTTTAAAATAATACTAACTCCGCCTGTGTTCTAACAGAATATGGACTCAGTCTATGTTTAAAGAATACTCACTCAGCCTGTGTTCTAACAGAATACTAATTCAGCCTGTGTTTTAACAGAATGTGGACTCAGATTTTATTAAAAGAATACTCACTCAGTCTGTGTTATAAAGAATATGGACTCAGTTTATTTTTAAATAATATCCACTCAGCCTGTGTTCTAACAGAATACTCACTCAGCCTGGGTTTTAAAAAATACTAACTCAGCAAGTGTTCTAACAGGATATTGACTCAGATTGCTTTCAAAGAATACTCACTCAGCCAGTGTTCTACCAGAATATGGATTCAGATTACTTTCAAAGAATACTCACTCAGCCTGTGTTCTAACAGAATGTGGACTCAGATATTGATCAAAAATTATTAACTCAGTCTGTGTTCTGGCAGAATTAGGACGCAGTCTATGTTTAAAGAATACTCACTCAGCCTGTGTTCTAATAGAATACGCACTCAGCCTGGTTTTTAATAAAATATTCATGCAGCCAGTGTACTAACAGGATATTGATTCAGAGTATTTTCGAAGAATACTCAATGAGCCTGTGTACTACCAGAATACTCACTCAGCCTGTGTTCTAACAGAATAATCACTCAGCGAGAGTTCTACCAGAATATGGATTCTGATTATTTGAAAATAATACTCACTCAGCCTGTGTTCTAACAGAATGTGGACTCAGTCTATATTTAAAGAATACTCACTCACCTCAGTGTTCTAACAGAACACTCACTCAGCCTGTGTTCTAACAGAATACTAACTCAGCCTGCGTTCTAACAGAATGTGGATTCAGATCAAAAATTACTAACTCAGTCTGTGTTCTAACAGAATGTGGACTCAGATTTTGTTCAAAGATTACTCTGTCTGTGTTCTAACAGAATATGGACTCAGCCTGTGTTCTAACAGAATACTCACACAGCCTGTGTTCTAACAGAATACTAACTAAGCCAGTGTTTTAAGAGAATATGGATTCAGATTATTTTCAAAGAATACTCACTCAGCCAGTGTTCTACCAGAATATGGATTCAGATTATTTTCAAAGAAAACTCACTCAGCCTGTGTTCTAACAGAATGTGGACTCGGTTTATTTTTATATATTACCCACTCAGGCTGTGTTTTAACAAAATGTGGACTCAGAATTTGATCAAAAATTATTAACTCAGTCTGTTTTCTAACAGAATATGGACTCAGTCTATGTTTAGAGAATACTCACTCAGCCTGTGTTCTAAATAATATGGACTCAGTTTATTTTTATATAATAACCGCTCAGCCTGTGTTCTAACAGAATCCACACCGAGCCTGGGTTTTAACAAAATACTAACTCAGCAAGTGTTCTAACAGTATATTGACTCAGATTATTTTCAAAGAGTACTCACTCAGCCTGTGTTCTAACAGAATATTGACTCAGTCTATATTTAAAGAATACTCACTCACCTAAGTGTTCTAACAGAACACTCACTCAGCCTGTATTCTAACAGAATACAAACTCAGCCTGCGTTTTAACAGAATGTGGATTCAGAACAAAATTTACTAACTCAGTCTGTGTTCTAACAGAATGTGGACTCAGATTTTGTTCAAAAATTACTCTGTCTGTGTTCTAACAGAATATGGACTCAGCCTGTGTTCTAACAGAATACTCAAACAGCCTGTGTTCTAACAGAATACTCACTCAGCCAGTGTTTTAAGAGAATATGGATTCAGATTACTTTCAAAGAATACTCACTCAGCCTGTGTTCGAACAAAATATGGACTCAGTTTATTTTTATATATTACCCACTCAGGCTGTGTTTTAACAGAATGTGGACTCAGATTTTGATCAAAAATTATTAACTCAGTCTGTTTTCTAACAGAATATGGACGGAGTCTATGTTTAAAGAATACTCACTCAGCCTGTGTTCTAATAGAATACACACTCAGCCTGGTTTTTAATAAAATACTGACGCAGCCAGTGTACTAACAGGAGATTGACTCAGAATATTTTCAAAGAATACTCAATGAGCCTGTTTACTAACAGAATACTCACTCAGCCTGTGTTCTAACAGAATACTCACTCAGCGAGAGTTCTACCAGAATATGGATTCAGAATATTTTAAAATAATACTAACTCCGCCTGTGTTCTAACAGAATATGGACTCAGTCTATGTTTAAAGAATACTCACTCAGCCTGTGTTCTAACAGAATACTAATTCAGCCTGTGTTTTAACAGAATGTGGACTCAGATTTTATTAAAAGAATACTCACTCAGTCTGTGTTATAAAGAATATGGACTCAGTTTATTTTTAAATAATATCCACTCAGCCTGTGTTCTAACAGAATACTCACTCAGCCTGGGTTTTAAAAAATACTAACTCAGCAAGTGTTCTAACAGGATATTGACTCAGATTGCTTTCAAAGAATACTCACTCAGCCAGTGTTCTACCAGAATATGGATTCAGATTACTTTCAAAGAATACTCACTCAGCCTGTGTTCTAACAGAATGTGGACTCAGATATTGATCAAAAATTATTAACTCAGTCTGTGTTCTGGCAGAATTAGGACGCAATCTATGTTTAAAGAATACTCACTCAGCCTGTGTTCTAATAGAATACGCACTCAGCCTGGTTTTTAATAAAATATTCATGCAGCCAGTGTACTAACAGGATATTGATTCAGAGTATTTTCGAAGAATACTCAATGAGCCTGTGTACTACCAGAATACTCACTCAGCCTGTGTTCTAACAGAATGTGGACTCAGTCTATATTTAAAGAATACTCACTCACCTAAGTGTTCTAACAGAACACTCACTCAGCCTGTATTCTAACAGAATACAAACTCAGCCTGCGTTTTAACAGAATGTGGATTCAGAACAAAATTTACTAACTCAGTCTGTGTTCTAACAGAATGTGGACTCAGATTTTGTTCAAAAATTACTCTGTCTGTGTTCTAACAGAATATGGACTCAGCCTGTGTTCTAACAGAATACTCAAACAGCCTGTGTTCTAACAGAATACTCACTCAGCCAGTGTTTTAAGAGAATATGGATTCAGATTACTTTCAAAGAATACTCACTCAGCCTGTGTTCGAACAAAATATGGACTCAGTTTATTTTTATATATTACCCACTCAGGCTGTGTTTTAACAGAATGTGGACTCAGATTTTGATCAAAAATTATTAACTCAGTCTGTTTTCTAACAGAATATGGACGGAGTCTATGTTTAAAGAATACTCACTCAGCCTGTGTTCTAATAGAATACACACTCAGCCTGGTTTTTAATAAAATACTGACGCAGCCAGTGTACTAACAGGAGATTGACTCAGAATATTTTCAAAGAATACTCAATGAGCCTGTTTACTAACAGAATACTCACTCAGCCTGTGTTCTAACAGAATACTCACTCAGCGAGAGTTCTACCAGAATATGGATTCAGAATATTTTAAAATAATACTAACTCCGCCTGTGTTCTAACAGAATATGGACTCAGTCTATGTTTAAAGAATACTCACTCAGCCTGTGTTCTAACAGAATACTAATTCAGCCTGTGTTTTAACAGAATGTGGACTCAGATTTTATTAAAAGAATACTCACTCAGTCTGTGTTATAAAGAATATGGACTCAGTTTATTTTTAAATAATATCCACTCAGCCTGTGTTCTAACAGAATACTCACTCAGCCTGGGTTTTAAAAAATACTAACTCAGCAAGTGTTCTAACAGGATATTGACTCAGATTGCTTTCAAAGAATACTCACTCAGCCAGTGTTCTACCAGAATATGGATTCAGATTACTTTCAAAGAATACTCACTCAGCCTGTGTTCTAACAGAATGTGGACTCAGATATTGATCAAAAATTATTAACTCAGTCTGTGTTCTGGCAGAATTAGGACGCAGTCTATGTTTAAAGAATACTCACTCAGCCTGTGTTCTAATAGAATACGCACTCAGCCTGGTTTTTAATAAAATATTCATGCAGCCAGTGTACTAACAGGATATTGATTCAGAGTATTTTCGAAGAATACTCAATGAGCCTGTGTACTACCAGAATACTCACTCAGCCTGTGTTCTAACAGAATGTGGACTCAGTCTATATTTAAAGAATACTCACTCACCTCAGTGTTCTAACAGAACACTCACTCAGCCTGTGTTCTAACAGAATACTAACTCAGCCTGCGTTCTAACAGAATGTGGATTCAGATCAAAAATTACTAACTCAGTCTGTGTTCTAACAGAATGTGGACTCAGATTTTGTTCAAAGATTACTCTGTCTGTGTTCTAACAGAATATGGACTCAGCCTGTGTTCTAACAGAATACTCACACAGCCTGTGTTCTAACAGAATACTAACTAAGCCAGTGTTTTAAGAGAATATGGATTCAGATTATTTTCAAAGAATACTCACTCAGCCAGTGTTCTACCAGAATATGGATTCAGATTATTTTCAAAGAAAACTAACTCAGCCTGTGTTCTAACAGAATGGGGACTCGGTTTGTTTTTATATATTACCCACTCAGGCTGTGTTTTAACAAAATGTGGACTCAGAATTTGATCAAAAATTATTAACTCAGTCTGTTTTCTAACAGAATATGGACTCAGTCTATGTTTAGAGAATACTCACTCAGCCTGTGTTCTAAATAATATGGACTCAGTTTATTTTTATATAATAACCGCTCAGCCTGTGTTCTAACAGAATCCACACCGAGCCTGGGTTTTAACAAAATACTAACTCAGCAAGTGTTCTAACAGTATATTGACTCAGATTATTTTCAAAGAGTACTCACTCAGCCTGTGTTCTAACAGAATATTGACTCAGTCTATATTTAAAGAATACTCACTCACCTAAGTGTTCTAACAGAACACTCACTCAGCCTGTATTCTAACAGAATACAAACTCAGCCTGCGTTTTAACAGAATGTGGATTCAGAACAAAAATTACTAACTCAGTCTGTGTTCTAACAGAATGTGGACTCAGATTTTGTTCAAAAATTACTCTGTCTGTGTTCTAACAGAATATGGACTCAGCCTGTGTTTTAACAGAATACTCACACAGCCTGTGTTCTAACAGAATACTCACTCAGCCAGTGTTTTAAGAGAATATGGATTCAGATTACTTTCAAAGAATACTCACTCAGCCTGTGTTCGAACAAAATATGGACTCAGTTTATTTTTATATATTACCCACTCAGGCTGTGTTTTAACAGAATGTGGACTCAGATTTTGATCAAAAATTATTAACTCAGTCTGTTTTCTAACAGAATATGGACGGAGTCTATGTTTAAAGAATACTCACTCAGCCTGTGTTCTAATAGAATACACACTCAGCCTGGTTTTTAATAAAATACTGACGCAGCCAGTGTACTAACAGGAGATTGACTCAGAATATTTTCAAAGAATACTCAATGAGCCTGTTTACTAACAGAATACTCACTCAGCCTGTGTTCTAACAGAATACTCACTCAGCGAGAGTTCTACCAGAATATGGATTCAGAATATTTTAAAATAATACTAACTCTGCCTGTGTTCTAACAGAATATGGACTCAGTCTATGTTTAAAGAATACTCACTCAGCCTGTGTTCTAACAGAATACTAATTCAGCCTGTGTTTTAACAGAATGTGGACTCAGATTTTATTAAAAGAATACTCACTCAGTCTGTGTTATAAAGAATATGGACTCAGTTTATTTTTAAATAATATCCACTCAGCCTGTGTTCTAACAGAATACTCACTCAGCCTGGGTTTTAACAAAATACTAACTCAGCAAGTGTTCTAACAGGATATTGACTCAGATTTCTTTCAAAGAATACTCACTCAGCCAGTGTTCTACCAGAATATGGATTCAGATTACTTTCAAAGAATACTCACTCAGCCTGTGTTCTAACAGAATGTGGACTCAGATATTGATCAAAAATTATTAACTCAGTCTGTGTTCTGGCAGAATTAGGACGCAGTCTATGTTTAAAGAATACTCACTCAGCCTGTGTTGTAATAGAATACGTACTCAGCCTGGTTTTTAATAAAATATTCATGCAGCCAGTGTACTAACAGGATATTGATTCAGAGTATTTTCGAAGAATACTCAATGAGCCTGTGTACTACCAGAATACTCACTCAGCCTGTGTTCTAACAGAATAATCACTCAGCGAGAGTTCTACCAGAATATGGATTCTGATTATTTGAAAATAATACTCACTCAGCCTGTGTTCTAACAGAATGTGGACTCAGTCTATATTTAAAGAATACTCACTCACCTCAGTGTTCTAACAGAACACTCACTCAGCCTGTGTTCTAACAGAATACTAACTCAGCCTGCGTTCTAACAGAATGTGGATTCAGATCAAAAATTACTAACTCAGTCTGTGTTCTAACAGAATGTGGACTCAGATTTTGTTCAAAGATTACTCTGTCTGTGTTCTAACAGAATATGGACTCAGCCTGTGTTCTAACAGAATACTCACACAGCCTGTGTTCTAACAGAATACTAACTAAGCCAGTGTTTTAAGAGAATATGGATTCAGATTATTTTCAAAGAATACTCACTCAGCCAGTGTTCTACCAGAATATGGATTCAGATTATTTTCAAAGAAAACTCACTCAGCCTGTGTTCTAACAGAATGTGGACTCGGTTTATTTTTATATATTACCCACTCAGGCTGTGTTTTAACAAAATGTGGACTCAGAATTTGATCAAAAATTATTAACTCAGTCTGTTTTCTAACAGAATATGGACTCAGTCTATGTTTAGAGAATACTCACTCAGCCTGTGTTCTAAATAATATGGACTCAGTTTATTTTTATATAATAACCGCTCAGCCTGTGTTCTAACAGAATCCACACCGAGCCTGGGTTTTAACAAAATACTAACTCAGCAAGTGTTCTAACAGTATATTGACTCAGATTATTTTCAAAGAGTACTCACTCAGCCTGTGTTCTAACAGAATATTGACTCAGTCTATATTTAAAGAATACTCACTCACCTAAGTGTTCTAACAGAACACTCACTCAGCCTGTATTCTAACAGAATACAAACTCAGCCTGCGTTTTAACAGAATGTGGATTCAGAACAAAATTTACTAACTCAGTCTGTGTTCTAACAGAATGTGGACTCAGATTTTGTTCAAAAATTACTCTGTCTGTGTTCTAACAGAATATGGACTCAGCCTGTGTTCTAACAGAATACTCAAACAGCCTGTGTTCTAACAGAATACTCACTCAGCCAGTGTTTTAAGAGAATATGGATTCAGATTACTTTCAAAGAATACTCACTCAGCCTGTGTTCGAACAAAATATGGACTCAGTTTATTTTTATATATTACCCACTCAGGCTGTGTTTTAACAGAATGTGGACTCAGATTTTGATCAAAAATTATTAACTCAGTCTGTTTTCTAACAGAATATGGACGGAGTCTATGTTTAAAGAATACTCACTCAGCCTGTGTTCTAATAGAATACACACTCAGCCTGGTTTTTAATAAAATACTGACGCAGCCAGTGTACTAACAGGAGATTGACTCAGAATATTTTCAAAGAATACTCAATGAGCCTGTTTACTAACAGAATACTCACTCAGCCTGTGTTCTAACAGAATACTCACTCAGCGAGAGTTCTACCAGAATATGGATTCAGAATATTTTAAAATAATACTAACTCCGCCTGTGTTCTAACAGAATATGGACTCAGTCTATGTTTAAAGAATACTCACTCAGCCTGTGTTCTAACAGAATACTAATTCAGCCTGTGTTTTAACAGAATGTGGACTCAGATTTTATTAAAAGAATACTCACTCAGTCTGTGTTATAAAGAATATGGACTCAGTTTATTTTTAAATAATATCCACTCAGCCTGTGTTCTAACAGAATACTCACTCAGCCTGGGTTTTAAAAAATACTAACTCAGCAAGTGTTCTAACAGGATATTGACTCAGATTGCTTTCAAAGAATACTCACTCAGCCAGTGTTCTACCAGAATATGGATTCAGATTACTTTCAAAGAATACTCACTCAGCCTGTGTTCTAACAGAATGTGGACTCAGATATTGATCAAAAATTATTAACTCAGTCTGTGTTCTGGCAGAATTAGGACGCAGTCTATGTTTAAAGAATACTCACTCAGCCTGTGTTCTAATAGAATACGCACTCAGCCTGGTTTTTAATAAAATATTCATGCAGCCAGTGTACTAACAGGATATTGATTCAGAGTATTTTCGAAGAATACTCAATGAGCCTGTGTACTACCAGAATACTCACTCAGCCTGTGTTCTAACAGAATGTGGACTCAGTCTATATTTAAAGAATACTCACTCACCTCAGTGTTCTAACAGAACACTCACTCAGCCTGTGTTCTAACAGAATACTAACTCAGCCTGCGTTCTAACAGAATGTGGATTCAGATCAAAAATTACTAACTCAGTCTGTGTTCTAACAGAATGTGGACTCAGATTTTGTTCAAAGATTACTCTGTCTGTGTTCTAACAGAATATGGACTCAGCCTGTGTTCTAACAGAATACTCACACAGCCTGTGTTCTAACAGAATACTAACTAAGCCAGTGTTTTAAGAGAATATGGATTCAGATTATTTTCAAAGAATACTCACTCAGCCAGTGTTCTACCAGAATATGGATTCAGATTATTTTCAAAGAAAACTAACTCAGCCTGTGTTCTAACAGAATGGGGACTCGGTTTGTTTTTATATATTACCCACTCAGGCTGTGTTTTAACAAAATGTGGACTCAGAATTTGATCAAAAATTATTAACTCAGTCTGTTTTCTAACAGAATATGGACTCAGTCTATGTTTAGAGAATACTCACTCAGCCTGTGTTCTAAATAATATGGACTCAGTTTATTTTTATATAATAACCGCTCAGCCTGTGTTCTAACAGAATCCACACCGAGCCTGGGTTTTAACAAAATACTAACTCAGCAAGTGTTCTAACAGTATATTGACTCAGATTATTTTCAAAGAGTACTCACTCAGCCTGTGTTCTAACAGAATATTGACTCAGTCTATATTTAAAGAATACTCACTCACCTAAGTGTTCTAACAGAACACTCACTCAGCCTGTATTCTAACAGAATACAAACTCAGCCTGCGTTTTAACAGAATGTGGATTCAGAACAAAATTTACTAACTCAGTCTGTGTTCTAACAGAATGTGGACTCAGATTTTGTTCAAAAATTACTCTGTCTGTGTTCTAACAGAATATGGACTCAGCCTGTGTTCTAACAGAATACTCACACAGCCTGTGTTCTAACAGAATACTCACTCAGCCAGTGTTTTAAGAGAATATGGATTCAGATTACTTTCAAAGAATACTCACTCAGCCTGTGTTCGAACAAAATATGGACTCAGTTTATTTTTATATATTACCCACTCAGGCTGTGTTTTAACAGAATGTGGACTCAGATTTTGATCAAAAATTATTAACTCAGTCTGTTTTCTAACAGAATATGGACGGAGTCTATGTTTAAAGAATACTCACTCAGCCTGTGTTCTAATAGAATACACACTCAGCCTGGTTTTTAATAAAATACTGACGCAGCCAGTGTACTAACAGGAGATTGACTCAGAATATTTTCAAAGAATACTCAATGAGCCTGTTTACTAACAGAATACTCACTCAGCCTGTGTTCTAACAGAATACTCACTCAGCGAGAGTTCTACCAGAATATGGATTCAGAATATTTTAAAATAATACTAACTCTGCCTGTGTTCTAACAGAATATGGACTCAGTCTATGTTTAAAGAATACTCACTCAGCCTGTGTTCTAACAGAATACTAATTCAGCCTGTGTTTTAACAGAATGTGGACTCAGATTTTATTAAAAGAATACTCACTCAGTCTGTGTTATAAAGAATATGGACTCAGTTTATTTTTAAATAATATCCACTCAGCCTGTGTTCTAACAGAATACTCACTCAGCCTGGGTTTTAACAAAATACTAACTCAGCAAGTGTTCTAACAGGATATTGACTCAGATTTCTTTCAAAGAATACTCACTCAGCCAGTGTTCTACCAGAATATGGATTCAGATTACTTTCAAAGAATACTCACTCAGCCTGTGTTCTAACAGAATGTGGACTCAGATATTGATCAAAAATTATTAACTCAGTCTGTGTTCTGGCAGAATTAGGACGCAGTCTATGTTTAAAGAATACTCACTCAGCCTGTGTTGTAATAGAATACGTACTCAGCCTGGTTTTTAATAAAATATTCATGCAGCCAGTGTACTAACAGGATATTGATTCAGAGTATTTTCGAAGAATACTCAATGAGCCTGTGTACTACCAGAATACTCACTCAGCCTGTGTTCTAACAGAATAATCACTCAGCGAGAGTTCTACCAGAATATGGATTCTGATTATTTGAAAATAATACTCACTCAGCCTGTGTTCTAACAGAATGTGGACTCAGTCTATATTTAAAGAATACTCACTCACCTCAGTGTTCTAACAGAACACTCACTCAGCCTGTGTTCTAACAGAATACTAACTCAGCCTGCGTTCTAACAGAATGTGGATTCAGATCAAAAATTACTAACTCAGTCTGTGTTCTAACAGAATGTGGACTCAGATTTTGTTCAAAGATTACTCTGTCTGTGTTCTAACAGAATATGGACTCAGCCTGTGTTCTAACAGAATACTCACACAGCCTGTGTTCTAATAGAATACTAACTAAGCCAGTATTTTAAGAGAATATGGATTCAGATTATTTTCAAAGAATACTCACTCAACCAGTGTTCTACCAGAATATGGATTCAGATTATTTTCAAAGAAAACTCACTCAGCCTGTGTTCTAACAGAATGTGGACTCGGTTTATTTTTATATATTACCCACTCAGGCTGTGTTTTAACAAAATGTGGACTCAGAATTTGATCAAAAATTATTAACTCAGTCTGTTTTCTAACAGAATATGGACTCAGTCTATGTTTAGAGAATACTCACTCAGCCTGTGTTCTAAATAATATGGACTCAGTTTATTTTTATATAATAACCGCTCAGCCTGTGTTCTAACAGAATCCACACCGAGCCTGGGTTTTAACAAAATACTAACTCAGCAAGTGTTCTAACAGTATATTGACTCAGATTATTTTCAAAGAGTACTCACTCAGCCTGTGTTCTAACAGAATATTGACTCAGTCTATATTTAAAGAATACTCACTCACCTAAGTGTTCTAACAGAACACTCACTCAGCCTGTATTCTAACAGAATACAAACTCAGCCTGCGTTTTAACAGAATGTGGATTCAGAACAAAATTTACTAACTCAGTCTGTGTTCTAACAGAATGTGGACTCAGATTTTGTTCAAAAATTACTCTGTCTGTGTTCTAACAGAATATGGACTCAGCCTGTGTTCTAACAGAATACTCACACAGCCTGTGTTCTAACAGAATACTCACTCAGCCAGTGTTTTAAGAGAATATGGATTCAGATTACTTTCAAAGAATACTCACTCAGCCTGTGTTCGAACAAAATATGGACTCAGTTTATTTTTATATATTACCCACTCAGGCTGTGTTTTAACAGAATGTGGACTCAGATTTTGATCAAAAATTATTAACTCAGTCTGTTTTCTAACAGAATATGGACGGAGTCTATGTTTAAAGAATACTCACTCAGCCTGTGTTCTAATAGAATACACACTCAACCTGGTTTTTAATAAAATACTGACGCAGCCAGTGTACTAACAGGAGATTGACTCAGAATATTTTCAAAGAATACTCAATGAGCCTGTTTACTAACAGAATACTCACTCAGCCTGTGTTCTAACAGAATACTCACTCAGCGATAGTTCTACCAGAATATGGATTCAGAATATTTTAAAATAATACTAACTCCGCCTGTGTTCTAACAGAATATGGACTCAGTCTGTGTTTAAAGAATACTCACTCAGCCTGTGTTCTAACAGAATACTAATTCAGCCTGTGTTTTAACAGAATGTGGACTCAGATTTTATTAAAAGAATACTCACTCAGTCTGTGTTATAAAGAATATGGACTCAGTTTATTTTTAAATAATATCCACTCAGCCTGTGTTCTAACAGAATACTCACTCAGCCTGGGTTTTAACAAAATACTAACTCAGCAAGTGTTCTAACAGGATATTGACTCAGATTGCTTTCAAAGAATACTCACTCAGCCAGTGTTCTACCAGAATATGGATTCAGATTACTTTCAAAGAATACTCACTCAGCCTGTGTTCTAACAGAATGTGGACTCAGATATTGATCAAAAATTATTAACTCAGTCTGTGTTCTGGTAGAATTAGGACGCAGTCTATGTTTAAAGAATACTCACTCAGCCTGTGTTCTAATAGAATACGCACTCAGCCTGGTTTTTAATAAAATATTCATGCAGCCAGTGTACTAACAGGATATTGATTCAGAGTATTTTCGAAGAATACTCAATGAGCCTGTGTACTACCAGAATACTCACTCAGCCTGTGTTCTAACAGAATAATCACTCAGCGAGAGTTCTACCAGAATATGGATTCTGATTATTTGAAAATAATACTCACTCAGCCTGTGTTCTAACAGAATGTGGACTCAGTCTATATTTAAAGAATACTCACTCACCTCAGTGTTCTAACAGAACACTCACTCAGCCTGTGTTCTAACAGAATACTAACTCAGCCTGCGTTCTAACAGAATGTGGATTCAGATCAAAAATTACTAACTCAGTCTGTGTTCTAACAGAATGTGGACTCAGATTTTGTTCAAAGATTACTCTGTCTGTGTTCTAACAGAATATGGACTCAGCCTGTGTTCTAACAGAATACTCACACAGCCTGTGTTCTAACAGAATACTAACTAAGCCAGTGTTTTAAGAGAATATGGATTCAGATTATTTTCAAAGAATACTCACTCAGCCAGTGTTCTACCAGAATATGGATTCAGATTATTTTCAAAGAAAACTCACTCAGCCTGTGTTCTAACAGAATGTGGACTCGGTTTATTTTTATATATTACCCACTCAGGCTGTGTTTTAACAAAATGTGGACTCAGAATTTGATCAAAAATTATTAACTCAGTCTGTTTTCTAACAGAATATGGACTCAGTCTATGTTTAGAGAATACTCACTCAGACTGTATTCTAAATAATATGGACTCAGTTTATTTTTATATAATAACCGCTCAGCCTGTGTTCTAACAGAATCCACACCGAGCCTGGGTTTTAACAAAATACTAACTCAGCAAGTGTTCTAACAGTATATTGACTCAGATTATTTTCAAAGAGTACTCACTCAGCCTGTGTTCTAACAGAATATTGACTCAGTCTATATTTAAAGAATACTCACTCACCTAAGTGTTCTAACAGAACACTCACTCAGCCTGTATTCTAACAGAATACAAACTCAGCCTGCGTTTTAACAGAATGTGGATTCAGAACAAAAATTACTAACTCAGTCTGTGTTCTAACAGAATGTGGACTCAGATTTTGTTCAAAAATTACTCTGTCTGTGTTCTAACAGAATATGGACTCAGCCTGTGTTCTAACAGAATACTCACACAGCCTGTGTTCTAACAGAATACTCACTCAGCCAGTGTTTTAAGAGAATATGGATTCAGATTACTTTCAAAGAATACTCACTCAGCCTGTGTTCGAACAAAATATGGACTCAGTTTATTTTTATATATTACCCACTCAGGCTGTGTTTTAACAGAATGTGGACTAAGATTTTGATCAAAAATTATTAACTCAGTCTGTTTTCTAACAGAATATGGACGGAGTCTATGTTTAAAGAATACTCACTCAGCCTGTGTTCTAATAGAATACACACTCAGCCTGGTTTTTAATAAAATACTGACGCAGCCAGTGTACTAACAGGAGATTGACTCAGAATATTTTCAAAGAATACTCAATGAGCCTGTTTACTAACAGAATACTCACTCAGCCTGTGTTCTAACAGAATACTCACTCAGCGAGAGTTCTACCAGAATATGGATTCAGAATATTTTAAAATAATACTAACTCCGCCTGTGTTCTAACAGAATATGGACTCAGTCTATGTTTAAAGAATACTCACTCAGCCTGTGTTCTAACAGAATACTAATTCAGCCTGTGTTTTAACAGAATGTGGACTCAGATTTTATTAAAAGAATACTCACTCAGTCTGTGTTATAAAGAATATGGACTCAGTTTATTTTTAAATAATATCCACTCAGCCTGTGTTCTAACAGAATACTCACTCAGCCTGGGTTTTAACAAAATACTAACTCAGCAAGTGTTCTAACAGGATATTGACTCAGATTGCTTTCAAAGAATACTCACTCAGCCAGTGTTCTACCAGAATATGGATTCAGATTACTTTCAAAGAATACTCACTCAGCCTGTGTTCTAACAGAATGTGGACTCAGATATTGATCAAAAATTATTAACTCAGTCTGTGTTCTGGCAGAATTAGGACGCAGTCTATGTTTAAAGAATACTCACTCAGCCTGTGTTCTAATAGAATACGCACTCAGCCTGGTTTTTAATAAAATATTCATGCAGCCAGTGTACTAACAGGATATTGATTCAGAGTATTTTCGAAGAATACTCAATGAGCCTGTGTACTACCAGAATACTCACTCAGCCTGTGTTCTTACAGAATAATCACTCAGCGAGAGTTCTACCAGAATATGGATTCTGATTATTTGAAAATAATACTCACTCAGCCTGTGTTCTAACAGAATGTGGACTCAGTCTATATTTAAAGAATACACACTCACCTCAGTGTTATAACAGAACACTCACTCAGCCTGTGTTCTAACAGAATACTAACTCAGCCTGCGTTCTAACAGAATGTGGATTCAGATCAAAAATTACTAACTCAGTCTGTGTTCTAACAGAATGTGGACTCGGTTTATTTTTATATATTACCCACTCAGGCTGTGTTTTAACAGAATGTGGACTCAGAATTTGATCAAAAATTATTAACTCAGTCTGTTTTCTAACAGAATATGGACTCAGTCTATGTTGAGAGAATACTCACTCAGCCTGTGTTCTAAATAATATGGACTCAGTTTATTTTTAATAATAACCGCTCAGCCTGTGTTCTAACAGAATACCCACTGAGCCTGGGTTTTAACAAAATACTAACTCAGCTAGTGTTCTAACAGGATATTTACTCAGATTACTTTCAAAGAGTACTCACTCAGCCTGTGTTCTAACAGAATACTAACTCAGCCTGCGTTTTAACAGAATGTGGATTCAGATCAAAAATTACTAACTCAGTCTTTGTTCTAACAGAATGTGGACTCAGATATTGATCAAAAATTACTAACTCAGTCTGTGTTCTAGCAGAATTAGGACGCAGTCTATGTTTAAAGAATACTCACTCAGCCTGTGTTCTAACAGAATGTGGACTCAGTCTATATTTAAAGAATACTCACTCACCTCAGTGTTCTAACAGAACACTCACTCAGCCTGTGTTCTAACAGAATACTAACTCAGCCTGCGTTCTAACAGAATGTGGATTCAGGTCAAAAATTACTAACTCAGTCTGTGTTCTAACAGAATGTGGACTCAGATTTTGTTCAAAGATTACTCTGTCTGTGTTCTAACAGAATATGGACTCAGCCTGTGTTCTAACAGAATACTCACACAGCCTGTGTTCTAACAGAATACTAACTAAGCCAGTGTTTTAAGAGAATATGGATTCAGATTATTTTCAGAGAATACTCACTCAGCCTGTGTTCGAACAAAATATGGACTCAGTTTATTTTTATATATTACCCACTCAGGCTGTGTTTTAACAGAATGTGGACTCAGAATTTGATCAAAAATTATTAAGTCAGTCTGTTTTCTAACAGAATATGGACTCAGTCTATGTTGAGAGAATACTCACTCAGCCTGTGTTCTAAATAATATGGACTCAGTTTATTTTTAATAATAACCGCTCAGCCTGTGTTCTAACAGAATATGGACTCAGTCAATATTTAAAGAATACTCACTCACCTAAGTGTTCCAACAGAACACTCACTCAGCCTGTGTTCTAACAGAATACTAACTCAGCCTGCGTTTTAACAGAATGTGGATTCAGATCAAAAATTGCTAACTCAGTCTGTGTTCTAACAGAATGTGGACTCAGATTTTGTTCAAAAATTACTCTGTCTGTGTTCTAACAGAATATGGACTCAGCCTGTGTTCTAACAGAATACTCACACAGCCTGTGTTCTAACAGAATACTCACTCAGCCAGTGTTTTAAGAGAATATGGATTCAGATTATTTTCAAAGAATACTTACTCAGCCTGTGTTCGAACAAAATATGGACTCAGTTTATTTTTATATATTACCCACTCAGGCCGTGTTTTAACAGAATGTGGACTCAGATTTTGATCAAAAATTATTAACTCAGTCTGTTTTCTAACAGAATATGGACGCAGTCTATGTTTAAAGAAAACTCACTCAGCCTGTGTTCTAATAGAATACACACTCAGCCTGGTTTTTAATAAAATACTCACGCAGCCAGTGTACTAACAGGATATTGACTCAGATTATTTTCAAAGTATACTCACTCAGCCTGTGTACTAACAGAGTACTGACTAAGCTAGAGTTCTACCAGAATATGGATTCTGATTATTTGAAAATAATACTCACTCAGCCTGTGTTCTAACAGAATACTAATTCAGCCTGTGTTTTAACAGAATGTGGACTCAGATTTTATTAAAAGAATACTCACTCAGTCTGTGTTATAAAGAATATGGACTCAGTTTATTTTTAAATAATATCCACTCAGCCTGTGTTCTAACAGAATACTCACTCAGCCTGGGTTTTAACAAAATACTAACTCAGCAAGTGTTCTAACAGGATATTGACTCAGATTGCTTTCAAAGAATACTCACTCAGCCAGTGTTCTACCAGAATATGGATTCAGATTACTTTCAAAGAATACTCACTCAGCCTGTGTTCTAACAGAATGTGGACTCAGATATTGATCAAAAATTATTAACTCAGTCTGTGTTCTGGCAGAATTAGGACGCAGTCTATGTTTAAAGAATACTCACTCAGCCTGTGTTCTAATAGAATACGCACTCAGCCTGGTTTTTAATAAAATATTCATGCAGCCAGTGTACTAACAGGATATTGATTCAGAGTATTTTCGAAGAATACTCAATGAGCCTGTGTACTACCAGAATACTCACTCAGCCTGTGTTCTTACAGAATAATCACTCAGCGAGAGTTCTACCAGAATATGGATTCTGATTATTTGAAAATAATACTCACTCAGCCTGTGTTCTAACAGAATGTGGACTCAGTCTATATTTAAAGAATACACACTCACCTCAGTGTTATAACAGAACACTCACTCAGCCTGTGTTCTAACAGAATACTAACTCAGCCTGCGTTCTAACAGAATGTGGATTCAGATCAAAAATTACTAACTCAGTCTGTGTTCTAACAGAATGTGGACTCGGTTTATTTTTATATATTACCCACTCAGGCTGTGTTTTAACAGAATGTGGACTCAGAATTTGATCAAAAATTATTAACTCAGTCTGTTTTCTAACAGAATATGGACTCAGTCTATGTTGAGAGAATACTCACTCAGCCTGTGTTCTAAATAATATGGACTCAGTTTATTTTTAATAATAACCGCTCAGCCTGTGTTCTAACAGAATACCCACTGAGCCTGGGTTTTAACAAAATACTAACTCAGCTAGTGTTCTAACAGGATATTTACTCAGATTACTTTCAAAGAGTACTCACTCAGCCTGTGTTCTAACAGAATACTAACTCAGCCTGCGTTTTAACAGAATGTGGATTCAGATCAAAAATTACTAACTCAGTCTTTGTTCTAACAGAATGTGGACTCAGATATTGATCAAAAATTACTAACTCAGTCTGTGTTCTAGCAGAATTAGGACGCAGTCTATGTTTAAAGAATACTCACTCAGCCTGTGTTCTAACAGAATGTGGACTCAGTCTATATTTAAAGAATACTCACTCACCTCAGTGTTCTAACAGAACACTCACTCAGCCTGTGTTCTAACAGAATACTAACTCAGCCTGCGTTCTAACAGAATGTGGATTCAGGTCAAAAATTACTAACTCAGACTGTGTTCTAACAGAATGTGGACTCAGATTTTGTTCAAAGATTACTCTGTCTGTGTTCTAACAGAATATGGACTCAGCCTGTGTTCTAACAGAATACTCACACAGCCTGTGTTCTAACAGAATACTAACTAAGCCAGTGTTTTAAGAGAATATGGATTCAGATTATTTTCAGAGAATACTCACTCAGCCTGTGTTCGAACAAAATATGGACTCAGTTTATTTTTATATATTACCCACTCAGGCTGTGTTTTAACAGAATGTGGACTCAGAATTTGATCAAAAATTATTAAGTCAGTCTGTTTTCTAACAGAATATGGACTCAGTCTATGTTGAGAGAATACTCACTCAGCCTGTGTTCTAAATAATATGGACTCAGTTTATTTTTAATAATAACCGCTCAGCCTGTGTTCTAACAGAATATGGACTCAGTCAATATTTAAAGAATACTCACTCACCTAAGTGTTCCAACAGAACACTCACTCAGCCTGTGTTCTAACAGAATACTAACTCAGCCTGCGTTTTAACAGAATGTGGATTCAGATCAAAAATTGCTAACTCAGTCTGTGTTCTAACAGAATGTGGACTCAGATTTTGTTCAAAAATTACTCTGTCTGTGTTCTAACAGAATATGGACTCAGCCTGTGTTCTAACAGAATACTCACACAGCCTGTGTTCTAACAGAATACTCACTCAGCCAGTGTTTTAAGAGAATATGGATTCAGATTATTTTCAAAGAATACTCACTCAGCCTGTGTTCGAACAAAATATGGACTCAGTTTATTTTTATATATTACCCACTCAGGCCGTGTTTTAACAGAATGTGGACTCAGATTTTGATCAAAAATTATTAACTCAGTCTGTTTTCTAACAGAATATGGACGCAGTCTATGTTTAAAGAAAACTCACTCAGCCTGTGTTCTAATAGAATACACACTCAGCCTGGTTTTTAATAAAATACTCACTCAGCCAGTGTACTAACAGGATATTGACTCAGATTATTTTCAAAGTATACTCACTCAGCCTGTGTACTAACAGAGTACTGACTAAGCTAGAGTTCTACCAGAATATGGATTCTGATTATTTGAAAATAATACTCACTCAGCCTGTGTTCTAACAGAATGTGGACTCAGTCTATATTTAAAGAATACTCACTCACCTCAGTGTTCTAACAGAACACTCACTCAGCCTGTGTTCTAACAGAATGTGGATTCAGATCAAAAATTACTAACTCAGTCTGTGTTCTAACAGAATGTGGACTCAGATTTTGTTCAAAGATTACTCTGTCTGTGTTCTAACAGAATATGGACTCAGCCTGTGTTCTAACAGAATACTCACACAGCCTGTGTTCTAACAGAATACTAACTAAGCCAGTGTTTTAAGAGAATATGGATTCAGATTATTTTCAAAGAATACTCACTCAGCCAGTGTTCTACCAGAATATGGATTCAGATTATTTTCAAAGAAAACTCACTCAGCCTGTGTTCTAACAGAATGTGGACTCGGTTTATTTTTATATATTACCCACTCAGGCTGTGTTTTAACAAAATGTGGACTCAGAATTTGATCAAAAATTATTAACTCAGTCTGTTTTCTAACAGAATATGGACTCAGTCTATGTTTAGAGAATACTCACTCAGCCTGTGTTCTAAATAATATGGACTCAGTTTATTTTTATATAATAACCGCTCAGCCTGTGTTCTAACAGAATCCACACCGAACCTGGGTTTTAACAAAATACTAACTCAGCAAGTGTTCTAACAGTATATTGACTCAGATTATTTTCAAAGAGTACTCACTCAGCCTGTGTTCTAACAGAATATTGACTCAGTCTATATTTAAAGAATACTCACTCACCTAAGTGTTCTAACAGAACACTCACTCAGCCTGTATTCTAACAGAATACAAACTCAGCCTGCGTTTTAACAGAATGTGGATTCAGAACAAAAATTACTAACTCAGTCTGTGTTCTAACAGAATGTGGACTCAGATTTTGTTCAAAAATTACTCTGTCTGTGTTCTAACAGAATATGGACTCAGCCTGTGTTCTAACAGAATACTCACACAGCCTGTGTTCTAACAGAATACTCACTCAGCCATTGTTTTAAGAGAATATGGATTCAGATTACTTTCAAAGAATACTCACTCAGCCTGTGTTCGAACAAAATATGGACTCAGTTTATTTTTATATATTACCCACTCAGGCTGTGTTTTAACAGAATGTGGACTCAGATTTTGATCAAAAATTATTAACTCAGTCTGTTTTCTAACAGAATATGGACGGAGTCTATCTTTAAAGAATACTCACTCAGCCTGTGTTCTAATAGAATACACACTCAGCCTGGTTTTTAATAAAATACTGACGCAGCCAGTGTACTAACAGGAGACTGACTCAGAATATTTTCAAAGAATACTCAATGAGCCTGTTTACTAACAGAATACTCACTCAGCCTGTGTTCTAACAGAATACTCACTCAGCGAGAGTTCTACCAGAATATGGATTCAGAATATTTTAAAATAATACTAACTCCGCCTGTGTTCTAACAGAATATGGACTCAGTCTATGTTTAAAGAATACTCACTCAGCCTGTGTTCTAACAGAATACTAATTCAGCCTGTGTTTTAACAGAATGTGGACTCAGATTTTATTAAAAGAATACTCACTCAGTCTGTGTTATAAAGAATATGGACTCAGTTTATTTTTAAATAATATCCACTCAGCCTGTGTTCTAACAGAATACTCACTCAGCCTGGGTTTTAACAAAATACTAACTCAGCAAGTGTTCTAACAGGATATTGACTCAGATTTCTTTCAAAGAATACTCACTCAGCCAGTGTTCTACCAGAATATGGATTCAGATTACTTTCAAAGAATACTCACTCAGCCTGTGTTCTAACAGAATGTGGACTCAGATATTGATCAAAAATTATTAACTCAGTCTGTCTTCTGGCAGAATTAGGACGCAGTCTATGTTTAAAGAATACTCACTCAGCCTGTGTTCTAATAGAATACGCACTCAGCCTGGTTTTTAATAAAATATTCATGCAGCCAGTGTACTAACCGGATATTGATTCAGAGTATTTTCGAATAATACTCAATGAGCCTGTGTACTACCAGAATACTCACTCAGCCTGTGTTCTAACAGAATAATCACTCAGCGAGAGTTCTACCAGAATATGGATTCTGATTATTTGAAAATAATACTCACTCAGCCTGTGTTCTAACAGAATGTGGACTCAGTCTATATTTAAAGAATACTCACTCACCTCAGTGTTCTAACAGAACACTCACTCAGCCTGTGTTCTAACAGAATACTAACTCAGCCTGCGTTCTAACAGAATGTGGATTCAGATCAAAAATTACTAACTCAGTCTGTGTTCTAACAGAATGTGGACTCAGATTTTGTTCAAAGATTACTCTGTCTGTGTTCTAACAGAATATGGACTCAGCCTGTGTTCTAACAGAATACTCACACAGCCTGTGTTCTAACAGAATACTAACTAAGCCAGTGTTTTAAGAGAATATGGATTCAGATTATTTTCAAAGAATACTCACTCAGCCAGTGTTCTACCAGAATATGGATTCAGATTATTTTCAAAGAAAACTCACTCAGCCTGTGTTCTAACAGAATGTGGACTCGGTTTATTTTTATATATTACCCACTCAGGCTGTGTTTTAACAAAATGTGGACTCAGAATTTGATCAAAAATTATTAACTCAGTCTGTTTTCTAACAGAATATGGACTCAGTCTATGTTTAGAGAATACTCACTCAGACTGTATTCTAAATAATATGGACTCAGTTTATTTTTATATAATAACCGCTCAGCCTGTGTTCTAACAGAATCCACACCGAGCCTGGGTTTTAACAAAATACTAACTCAGCAAGTGTTCTAACAGTATATTGACTCAGATTATTTTCAAAGAGTACTCACTCAGCCTGTGTTCTAACAGAATATTGACTCAGTCTATATTTAAAGAATACTCACTCACCTAAGTGTTCTAACAGAACACTCACTCAGCCTGTATTCTAACAGAATACAAACTCAGCCTGCGTTTTAACAGAATGTGGATTCAGAACAAAAATTACTAACTCAGTCTGTGTTCTAACAGAATGTGGACTCAGATTTTGTTCAAAAATTACTCTGTCTGTGTTCTAACAGAATATGGACTCAGCCTGTGTTCTAACAGAATACTCACACAGCCTGTGTTCTAACAGAATACTCACTCAGCCAGTGTTTTAAGAGAATATGGATTCAGATTACTTTCAAAGAATACTCACTCAGCCTGTGTTCGAACAAAATATGGACTCAGTTTATTTTTATATATTACCCACTCAGGCTGTGTTTTAACAGAATGTGGACTCAGATTTTGATCAAAAATTATTAACTCAGTCTGTTTTCTAACAGAATATGGACGGAGTCTATGTTTAAAGAATACTCACTCAGCCTGTGTTCTAATAGAATACACACTCAGCCTGGTTTTTAATAAAATACTGACGCAGCCAGTGTACTAACAGGAGATTGACTCAGAATATTTTCAAAGAATACTCAATGAGCCTGTTTACTAACAGAATACTCACTCAGCCTGTGTTCTAACAGAATACTCACTCAGCGAGAGTTCTACCAGAATATGGATTCAGAATATTTTAAAATAATACTAACTCCGCCTGTGTTCTAACAGAATATGGACTCAGTCTATGTTTAAAGAATACTCACTCAGCCTGTGTTCTAACAGAATACTAATTCAGCCTGTGTTTTAACAGAATGTGGACTCAGATTTTATTAAAAGAATACTCACTCAGTCTGTGTTATAAAGAATATGGACTCAGTTTATTTTTAAATAATATCCACTCAGCCTGTGTTCTAACAGAATACTCACTCAGCCTGGGTTTTAACAAAATACTAACTCAGCAAGTGTTCTAACAGGATATTGACTCAGATTGCTTTCAAAGAATACTCACTCAGCCAGTGTTCTACCAGAATATGGATTCAGATTACTTTCAAAGAATACTCACTCAGCCTGTGTTCTAACAGAATGTGGACTCAGATATTGATCAAAAATTATTAACTCAGTCTGTGTTCTGGCAGAATTAGGACGCAGTCTATGTTTAAAGAATACTCACTCAGCCTGTGTTCTAATAGAATACGCACTCAGCCTGGTTTTTAATAAAATATTCATGCAGCCAGTGTACTAACAGGATATTGATTCAGAGTATTTTCGAAGAATACTCAATGAGCCTGTGTACTACCAGAATACTCACTCAGCCTGTGTTCTAACAGAATAATCACTCAGCGAGAGTTCTACCAGAATATGGATTCTGATTATTTGAAAATAATACTCACTCAGCCTGTGTTCTAACAGAATGTGGACTCAGTCTATATTTAAAGAATACTCACTCACCTCAGTGTTCTAACAGAACACTCACTCAGCCTGTGTTCTAACAGAATACTAACTCAGCCTGCGTTCTAACAGAATGTGGATTCAGATCAAAAATTACTAACTCAGTCTGTGTTCTAACAGAATGTGGACTCAGATTTTGTTCAAAGATTACTCTGTCTGTGTTCTAACAGAATATGGACTCAGCCTGTGTTCTAACAGAATACTCACACAGCCTGTGTTCTAACAGAATACTAACTAAGCCAGTGTTCTACCAGAATATGGATTCAGATTATTTTCAAAGAAAACTCACTCAGCCTGTGTTCTAACAGAATGTGGACTCGGTTTATTTTTATATATTACCCACTCAGGCTGTGTTTTAACAAAATGTGGACTCAGAATTTGATCAAAAATTATTAACTCAGTCTGTTTTCTAACAGAATATGGACTCAGTCTATGTTTAGAGAATACTCACTCAGACTGTATTCTAAATAATATGGACTCAGTTTATTTTTATATAATAACCGCTCAGCCTGTGTTCTAACAGAATCCACACCGAGCCTGGGTTTTAACAAAATACTAACTCAGCAAGTGTTCTAACAGTATATTGACTCAGATTATTTTCAAAGAGTACTCACTCAGCCTGTGTTCTAACAGAATATTGACTCAGTCTATATTTAAAGAATGCTCACTCACCTAAGTGTTCTAACAGAACACTCACTCAGCCTGTATTCTAACAGAATACAAACTCAGCCTGCGTTTTAACAGAATGTGGATTCAGAACAAAAATTACTAACTCAGTCTGTGTTCTAACAGAATGTGGACTCAGATTTTGTTCAAAAATTACTCTGTCTGTGTTCTAACAGAATATGGACTCAGCCTGTGTTCTAACAGAATACTCACACAGCCTGTGTTCTAACAGAATACTCACTCAGCCAGTGTTTTAAGAGAATATGGATTCAGATTACTTTCAAAGAATACTCACTCAGCCTGTGTTCGAACAAAATATGGACTCAGTTTATTTTTATATATTACCCACTCAGGCTGTGTTTTAACAGAATGTGGACTCAGATTTTGATCAAAAATTATTAACTCAGTCTGTTTTCTAACAGAATATGGACGGAGTCTATGTTTAAAGAATACTCACTCAGCCTGTGTTCTAATAGAATACACACTCAGCCTGGTTTTTAATAAAATACTGACGCAGCCAGTGTACTAACAGGAGATTGACTCAGAATATTTTCAAAGAATACTCAATGAGCCTGTTTACTAACAGAATACTCACTCAGCCTGTGTTCTAACAGAATACTCACTCAGCGAGAGTTCTACCAGAATATGGATTCAGAATATTTTAAAATAATACTAACTCCGCCTGTGTTCTAACAGAATATGGACTCAGTCTATGTTTAAAGAATACTCACTCAGCCTGTGTTCTAACAGAATACTAATTCAGCCTGTGTTTTAACAGAATGTGGACTCAGATTTTATTAAAAGAATACTCACTCAGTCTGTGTTATAAAGAATATGGACTCAGTTTATTTTTAAATAATATCCACTCAGCCTGTGTTCTAACAAAATACTCACTCAGCCTGGGTTTTAACAAAATACTAACTCAGCAAGTGTTCTAACAGGATATTGACTCAGATTGCTTTCAAAGAATACTCACTCAGCCAGTGTTCTACCAGAATATGGATTCAGATTACTTTCAAAGAATACTCACTCAGCCTGTGTTCTAACAGAATGTGGACTCAGATATTGATCAAAAATTATTAACTCAGTCTGTGTTCTGGCAGAATTAGGACGCAGTCTATGTTTAAAGAATACTCACTCAGCCTGTGTTCTAATAGAATACGCACTCAGCCTGGTTTTTAATAAAATATTCATGCAGCCAGTGTACTAACAGGATATTGATTCAGAGTATTTTCGAAGAATACTCAATGAGCCTGTGTACTACCAGAATACTCACTCAGCCTGTGTTCTAACAGAATAATCACTCAGCGAGAGTTCTACCAGAATATGGATTCTGATTATTTGAAAATAATACTCACTCAGCCTGTGTTCTAACAGAATGTGGACTCAGTCTATATTTAAAGAATACTCACTCACCTCAGTGTTCTAACAGAACACTCACTCAGCCTGTGTTCTAACAGAATACTAACTCAGCCTGCGTTCTAACAGAATGTGGATTCAGATCAAAAATTACTAACTCAGTCTGTGTTCTAACAGAATGTGGACTCAGATTTTGTTCAAAGATTACTCTGTCTGTGTTCTAACAGAATATGGACTCAGCCTGTGTTCTAACAGAATACTCACACAGCCTGTGTTCTAACAGAATACTAACTAAGCCAGTGTTTTAAGAGAATATGGATTCAGATTATTTTCAAAGAATACTCACTCAGCCAGTGTTCTACCAGAATATGGATTCAGATTATTTTCAAAGAAAACTCACTCAGCCTGTGTTCTAACAGAATGTGGACTCGATTTATTTTTATATATTACCCACTCAGGCTGTGTTTTAACAAAATGTGGACTCAGAATTTGATCAAAAATTATTAACTCAGTCTGTTTTCTAACAGAATATGGACTCAGTCTATGTTTAGAGAATACTCACTCAGACTGTATTCTAAATAATATGGACTCAGTTTATTTTTATATAATAACCGCTCAGCCTGTGTTCTAACAGAATCCACACCGAGCCTGGGTTTTAACAAAATACTAACTCAGCAAGTGTTCTAACAGTATATTGACTCAGATTATTTTCAAAGAGTACTCACTCAGCCTGTGTTCTAACAGAATACTCACTCAGCCTGGGTTTTAACAAATACTAACTCAGCAAGTGTTCTAACAGGATATTGACTCAGATTGCTTTCAAAGAATACTCACTCAGCCAGTGTTCTACCAGAATATGGATTCAGATTACTTTCAAAGAATTCTCACTCAGCCTGTGTTCTAACAGAATGTGGACTCAGATATTGATCAAAAATTACTAACTCAGTCTGTGTTCTAGCAGAATTAGGACGCAGTCTATGTTTAAAGAATACTCACTCAGCCTGTGTTCTAATAGAATACGCACTCAGCCTGGTTTTTAATAAAATATTCATGCAGCCAGTGTACTAACAGGATATTGATTCAGAGTATTTTCGAAGAATACTCAATGAGCCTGTGTACTACCAGAATACTCACTCAGCCTGTGTTCTAACAGAATAATCACTCAGCGAGAGTTCTACCAGAATATGGATTCTGATTATTTGAAAATAATACTCACTCAGCCTGTGTTCTAACAGAATGTGGACTCAGTCTATATTTAAAGAATACTCACTCACCTCAGTGTTCTAACAGAACACTCACTCAGCCTGTGTTCTAACAGAATACTAACTCAGCCTGCGTTCTAACAGAATGTGGATTCAGATCAAAAATTACTAACTCAGTCTGTGTTCTAACAGAATGTGGACTCAGATTTTGTTCAAAGATTACTCTGTCTGTGTTCTAACAGAATATGGACTCAGCCTGTGTTCTAACAGAATACTCACACAGCCTGTGTTCTAACAGAATACTAACTAAGCCAGTGTTTTAAGAGAATATGGATTCAGATTATTTTCAAAGAATACTCACTCAGCCAGTGTTCTACCAGAATATGGATTCAGATTATTTTCAAAGAAAACTCACTCAGCCTGTGTTCTAACAGAATGTGGACTCGGTTTATTTTTATATATTACCCACTCAGGCTGTGTTTTAACAAAATGTGGACTCAGAATTTGATCAAAAATTATTAACTCAGTCTGTTTTCTAACAGAATATGGACTCAGTCTATGTTTAGAGAATACTCACTCAGACTGTATTCTAAATAATATGGACTCAGTTTATTTTTATATAATAACCGCTCAGCCTGTGTTCTAACAGAATCCACACCGAGCCTGGGTTTTAACAAAATACTAACTCAGCAAGTGTTCTAACAGTATATTGACTCAGATTATTTTCAAAAAGTACTCACTCAGCCTGTGTTCTAACAGAATATTGACTCAGTCTATATTTAAAGAATACTCACTCACCTAAGTGTTCTAACAGAACACTCACTCAGCCTGTATTCTAACAGAATACAAACTCAGCCTGCGTTTTAACAGAATGTGGATTCAGAACAAAAATTACTAACTCAGTCTGTGTTCTAACAGAATGTGGACTCAGATTTTGTTCAAAAATTACTCTGTCTGTGTTCTAACAGAATATGGACTCAGCCTGTGTTCTAACAGAATACTCACACAGCCTGTGTTCTAACAGAATACTCACTCAGCCAGTGTTTTAAGAGAATATGGATTCAGATTACTTTCAAAGAATACTCACTCAGCCTGTGTTCGAACAAAATATGGACTCAGTTTATTTTTATATATTACCCACTCAGGCTGTGTTTTAACAGAATGTGGACTCAGATTTTGATCAAAAATTATTAACTCAGTCTGTTTTCTAACAGAATATGGACGGAGTCTATGTTTAAAGAATACTCACTCAGCCTGTGTTCTAATAGAATACACACTCAGCCTGGTTTTTAATAAAATACTGACGCAGCCAGTGTACTAACAGGAGATTGACTCAGAATATTTTCAAAGAATACTCAATGAGCCTGTTTACTAACAGAATACTCACTCAGCCTGTGTTCTAACAGAATACTCACTCAGCGAGAGTTCTACCAGAATATGGATTCAGAATATTTTAAAATAATACTAACTCCGCCTGTGTTCTAACAGAATATGGACTCAGTCTATGTTTAAAGAATACTCACTCAGCCTGTGTTCTAACAGAATACTAATTCAGCCTGTGTTTTAACAGAATGTGGACTCAGATTTTATTAAAAGAATACTCACTCAGTCTGTGTTATAAAGAATATGGACTCAGTTTATTTTTAAATAATATCCACTCAGCCTGTGTTCTAACAGAATACTCACTCAGCCTGGGTTTTAACAAAATACTAACTCAGCAAGTGTTCTAACAGGATATTGACTCAGATTGCTTTCAAAGAATACTCACTCAGCCAGTGTTCTACCAGAATATGGATTCAGATTACTTTCAAAGAATACTCACTCAGCCTGTGTTCTAACAGAATGTGGACTCAGATATTGATCAAAAATTATTAACTCAGTCTGTGTTCTGGCAGAATTAGGACGCAGTCTATGTTTAAAGAATACTCACTCAGCCTGTGTTCTAATAGAATACGCACTCAGCCTGGTTTTTAATAAAATATTCAGGCAGCCAGTGTACTAACAGGATATTGATTCAGAGTATTTTCGAAGAATACTCAATGAGCCTGTGTACTACCAGAATACTCACTCAGCCTGTGTTCTAACAGAATAATCACTCAGCGAGAGTTCTACCAGAATATGGATTCTGATTATTTGAAAATAATACTCACTCAGCCTGTGTTCTAACAGAATGTGGACTCAGTCTATATTTAAAGAATACTCACTCACCTCAGTGTTCTAACAGAACACTCACTCAGCCTGTGTTCTAACAGAATACTAACTCAGCCTGCGTTCTAACAGAATGTGGATTCAGATCAAAAATTACTAACTCAGTCTGTGTTCTAACAGAATGTGGACTCAGATTTTGTTCAAAGATTACTCTGTCTGTGTTCTAACAGAATATGGACTCAGCCTGTGTTCTAACAGAATACTCACACAGCCTGTGTTCTAACAGAATACTAACTAAGCCAGTGTTTTAAGAGAATATGGATTCAGATTATTTTCAAAGAATACTCACTCAGCCAGTGTTCTACCAGAATATGGATTCAGATTATTTTCAAAGAAAACTCACTCAGCCTGTGTTCTAACAGAATGTGGACTCGGTTTATTTTTATATATTACCCACTCAGGCTGTGTTTTAACAAAATGTGGACTCAGAATTTGATCAAAAATTATTAACTCAGTCTGTTTTCTAACAGAATATGGACTCAGTCTATGTTTAGAGAATACTCACTCAGACTGTATTCTAAATAATATGGACTCAGTTTATTTTTATATAATAACCGCTCAGCCTGTGTTCTAACAGAATCCACACCGAGCCTGGGTTTTAACAAAATACTAACTCAGCAAGTGTTCTAACAGTATATTGACTCAGATTATTTTCAAAAAGTACTCACTCAGCCTGTGTTCTAACAGAATATTGACTCAGTCTATATTTAAAGAATACTCACTCACCTAAGTGTTCTAACAGAACACTCACTCAGCCTGTATTCTAACAGAATACAAACTCAGCCTGCGTTTTAACAGAATGTGGATTCAGAACAAAAATTACTAACTCAGTCTGTGTTCTAACAGAATGTGGACTCAGATTTTGTTCAAAAATTACTCTGTCTGTGTTCTAACAGAATATGGACTCAGCCTGTGTTCTAACAGAATACTCACACAGCCTGTGTTCTAACAGAATACTCACTCAGCCAGTGTTTTAAGAGAATATGGATTCAGATTACTTTCAAAGAATACTCACTCAGCCTGTGTTCGAACAAAATATGGACTCAGTTTATTTTTATATATTACCCACTCAGGCTGTGTTTTAACAGAATGTGGACTCAGATTTTGATCAAAAATTATTAACTCAGTCTGTTTTCTAACAGAATATGGACGGAGTCTATGTTTAAAGAATACTCACTCAGCCTGTGTTCTAATAGAATACACACTCAGCCTGGTTTTTAATAAAATACTGACGCAGCCAGTGTACTAACAGGAGATTGACTCAGAATATTTTCAAAGAATACTCAATGAGCCTGTTTACTAACAGAATACTCACTCAGCCTGTGTTCTAACAGAATACTCACTCAGCGAGAGTTCTACCAGAATATGGATTCAGAATATTTTAAAATAATACTAACTCCGCCTGTGTTCTAACAGAATATGGACTCAGTCTATGTTTAAAGAATACTCACTCAGCCTGTGTTCTAACAGAATACTAATTCAGCCTGTGTTTTAACAGAATGTGGACTCAGATTTTATTAAAAGAATACTCACTCAGTCTGTGTTATAAAGAATATGGACTCAGTTTATTTTTAAATAATATCCACTCAGCCTGTGTTCTAACAGAATACTCACTCAGCCTGGGTTTTAACAAAATACTAACTCAGCAAGTGTTCTAACAGGATATTGACTCAGATTTCTTTCAAAGAATACTCACTCAGCCAGTGTTCTACCAGAATATGGATTCAGATTACTTTCAAAGAATACTCACTCAGCCTGTGTTCTAACAGAATGTGGACTCAGATATTGATCAAAAATTATTAACTCAGTCTGTGTTCTGGCAGAATTAGGACGCAGTCTATGTTTAAAGAATACTCACTCAGCCTGTGTTCTAATAGAATACGCACTCAGCCTGGTTTTTAATAAAATATTCATGCAGCCAGTGTACTAACAGGATATTGATTCAGAGTATTTTCGAAGAATACTCAATGAGCCTGTGTACTACCAGAATACTCACTCAGCCTGTGTTCTTACAGAATAATCACTCAGCGAGAGTTCTACCAGAATATGGATTCTGATTATTTGAAAATAATACTCACTCAGCCTGTGTTCTAACAGAATGTGGACTCAGTCTATATTTAAAGAATACACACTCACCTCAGTGTTATAACAGAACACTCACTCAGCCTGTGTTCTAACAGAATAATAACTCAGCCTGCGTTCTAACAGAATGTGGATTCAGATCAAAAATTACTAACTCAGTCTGTGTTCTAACAGAATGTGGACTCGGTTTATTTTTATATATTACCCACTCAGGCTGTGTTTTAACAGAATGTGGACTCAGAATTTGATCAAAAATTATTAACTCAGTCTGTTTTCTAACAGAATATGGACTCAGTCTATGTTGAGAGAATACTCACTCAGCCTGTGTTCTAAATAATATGGACTCAGTTTATTTTTAATAATAACCGCTCAGCCTGTGTTCTAACAGAATACCCACTGAGCCTGGGTTTTAACAAAATACTAACTCAGCTAGTGTTCTAACAGGATATTTACTCAGATTACTTTCAAAGAGTACTCACTCAGCCTGTGTTCTAACAGAATACTAACTCAGCCTGCGTTTTAACAGAATGTGGATTCAGATCAAAAATTACTAACTCAGTCTTTGTTCTAACAGAATGTGGACTCAGATATTGATCAAAAATTACTAACTCAGTCTGTGTTCTAGCAGAATTAGGACGCAGTCTATGTTTAAAGAATACTCACTCAGCCTGTGTTCTAACAGAATGTGGACTCAGTCTATATTTAAAGAATACTCACTCACCTCAGTGTTCTAACATAACACTCACTCAGCCTGTGTTCTAACAGAATACTAACTCAGCCTGCGTTCTAACAGAATGTGGATTCAGGTCAAAAATTACTAACTCAGTCTGTGTTCTAACAGAATGTGGACTCAGATTTTGTTCAAAGATTACTCTGTCTGTGTTCTAACAGAATATGGACTCAGCCTGTGTTCTAACAGAATACTCACACAGCCTGTGTTCTAACAGAATACTAACTAAGCCAGTGTTTTAAGAGAATATGGATTCAGATTATTTTCAGAGAATACTCACTCAGCCTGTGTTCGAACAAAATATGGACTCAGTTTATTTTTATATATTACCCACTCAGGCTGTGTTTTAACAGAATGTGGACTCAGAATTTGATCAAAAATTATTAAGTCAGTCTGTTTTCTAACAGAATATGGACTCAGTCTATGTTGAGAGAATACTCACTCAGCCTGTGTTCTAAATAATATGGACTCAGTTTATTTTTAATAATAACCGCTCAGCCTGTGTTCTAACAGAATATGGACTCAGTCAATATTTAAAGAATACTCACTCACCTAAGTGTTCCAACAGAACACTCACTCAGCCTGTGTTCTAACAGAATACTAACTCAGCCTGCGTTTTAACAGAATGTGGATTCAGATCAAAAATTGCTAACTCAGTCTGTGTTCTAACAGAATGTGGACTCAGATTTTGTTCAAAAATTACTCTGTCTGTGTTCTAACAGAATATGGACTCAGCCTGTGTTCTAACAGAATACTCACACAGCCTGTGTTCTAACAGAATACTCACTCAGCCAGTGTTTTAAGAGAATATGGATTCAGATTATTTTCAAAGAATACTCACTCAGCCTGTGTTCGAACAAAATATGGACTCAGTTTATTTTTATATATTACCCACTCAGGCCGTGTTTTAACAGAATGTGGACTCAGATTTTGATCAAAAATTATTAACTCAGTCTGTTTTCTAACAGAATATGGACGCAGTCTATGTTTAAAGAAAACTCACTCAGCCTGTGTTCTAATAGAATACACACTCAGCCTGGTTTTTAATAAAATACTCACGCAGCCAGTGTACTAACAGGATATTGACTCAGATTATTTTCAAAGTATACTCACTCAGCCTGTGTACTAACAGAGTACTGACTCAGCTAGAGTTCTACCAGAATATGGATTCAGATTATTTTAAAATAATACTCACTCAGCCTGTGTTCTAACAGAATATGGACTCAGTGTATGTTTAAAGAATACTCACTCAGCCTGTGTTCTAACAGAATACTAATTCAGCCTGTGTTTTAACAGAATGTGGACTCAGATTTTATTAAAAGAATACTCACTCAGTCTGTGTTATAAAGAATATGGACTCAGTTTATTTTTAAATAATACCCACTCAGCCTGTGTTCTAACAGAATACTCACTCAGCCTGGGTTTTAACAAAATACTAACTCAGCAAGTGTTCTAACAGGATATTGACTCAGATTTCTTTCAAAGAATACTCACTCAGCCAGTGTTCTACCAGAATATGGATTCAGATTACTTTCAAAGAATACTCACTCAGCCTGTGTTCTAACAGAATGTGGACTCAGATATTGATCAAAAATTATTAACTCAGTCTGTGTTCTGGCAGAATTAGGACGCAGTCTATGTTTAAAGAATACTCACTCAGCCTGTGTTCTAATAGAATACGCACTCAGCCTGGTTTTTAATAAAATATTCATGCAGCCAGTGTACTAACAGGATATTGATTCAGAGTATTTTCGAAGAATACTCAATGAGCCTGTGTACTACCAGAATACTCACTCAGCCTGTGTTCTTACAGAATAATCACTCAGCGAGAGTTCTACCAGAATATGGATTCTGATTATTTGAAAATAATACTCACTCAGCCTGTGTTCTAACAGAATGTGGACTCAGTCTATATTTAAAGAATACACACTCACCTCAGTGTTCTAACAGAACACTCACTCAGCCTGTGTTCTAACAGAATAATAACTCAGCCTGCGTTCTAACAGAATGTGGATTCAGATCAAAAATTACTAACTCAGTCTGTGTTCTAACAGAATGTGGACTCGGTTTATTTTTATATATTACCCACTCAGGCTGTGTTTTAACAGAATGTGGACTCAGAATTTGATCAAAAATTATTAACTCAGTCTGTTTTCTAACAGAATATGGACTCAGTCTATGTTGAGAGAATACTCACTCAGCCTGTGTTCTAAATAATATGGACTCAGTTTATTTTTAATAATAACCGCTCAGCCTGTGTTCTAACAGAATACCCACTGAGCCTGGGTTTTAACAAAATACTAACTCAGCTAGTGTTCTAACAGGATATTTACTCAGATTACTTTCAAAGAGTACTCACTCAGCCTGTGTTCTAACAGAATACTAACTCAGCCTGCGTTTTAACAGAATGTGGATTCAGATCAAAAATTACTAACTCAGTCTTTGTTCTAACAGAATGTGGACTCAGATATTGATCAAAAATTACTAACTCAGTCTGTGTTCTAGCAGAATTAGGACGCAGTCTATGTTTAAAGAATACTCACTCAGCCTGTGTTCTAACAGAATGTGGACTCAGTCTATATTTAAAGAATACTCACTCACCTCAGTGTTCTAACATAACACTCACTCAGCCTGTGTTCTAACAGAATACTAACTCAGCCTGCGTTCTAACAGAATGTGGATTCAGGTCAAAAATTACTAACTCAGTCTGTGTTCTAACAGAATGTGGACTCAGATTTTGTTCAAAGATTACTCTGTCTGTGTTCTAACAGAATATGGACTCAGCCTGTGTTCTAACAGAATACTCACACAGCCTGTGTTCTAACAGAATACTAACTAAGCCAGTGTTTTAAGAGAATATGGATTCAGATTATTTTCAGAGAATACTCACTCAGCCTGTGTTCGAACAAAATATGGACTCAGTTTATTTTTATATATTACCCACTCAGGCTGTGTTTTAACAGAATGTGGACTCAGAATTTGATCAAAAATTATTAAGTCAGTCTGTTTTCTAACAGAATATGGACTCAGTCTATGTTGAGAGAATACTCACTCAGCCTGTGTTCTAAATAATATGGACTCAGTTTATTTTTAATAATAACCGCTCAGCCTGTGTTCTAACAGAATATGGACTCAGTCAATATTTAAAGAATACTCACTCACCTAAGTGTTCCAACAGAACACTCACTCAGCCTGTGTTCTAACAGAATACTAACTCAGCCTGCGTTTTAACAGAATGTGGATTCAGATCAAAAATTGCTAACTCAGTCTGTGTTCTAACAGAATGTGGACTCAGATTTTGTTCAAAAATTACTCTGTCTGTGTTCTAACAGAATATGGACTCAGCCTGTGTTCTAACAGAATACTCACACAGCCTGTGTTCTAACAGAATACTCACTCAGCCAGTGTTTTAAGAGAATATGGATTCAGATTATTTTCAAAGAATACTCACTCAGCCTGTGTTCGAACAAAATATGGACTCAGTTTATTTTTATATATTACCCACTCAGGCCGTGTTTTAACAGAATGTGGACTCAGATTTTGATCAAAAATTATTAACTCAGTCTGTTTTCTAACAGAATATGGACGCAGTCTATGTTTAAAGAAAACTCACTCAGCCTGTGTTCTAATAGAATACACACTCAGCCTGGTTTTTAATAAAATACTCACGCAGCCAGTGTACTAACAGGATATTGACTCAGATTATTTTCAAAGTATACTCACTCAGCCTGTGTACTAACAGAGTACTGACTCAGCTAGAGTTCTACCAGAATATGGATTCAGATTATTTTAAAATAATACTCACTCAGCCTGTGTTCTAACAGAATATGGACTCAGTGTATGTTTAAAGAATACTCACTCAGCCTGTGTTCTAACAGAATACTAATTCAGCCTCTGTTTTAACAGAATGTGGACTCAGATTTTATTAAAAGAATACTCACTCAGTCTGTGTTATAAAGAATATGGACTCAGTTTATTTTTAAATAATACCCACTCAGCCTGTGTTCTAACAGAATACTCACTCAGCCTGGGTTTTAACAAATACTAACTCAGCAAGTGTTCTAACAGGATATTGACTCAGATTGTTTTCAAAGAATACTCACTCAGCCAGTGTTCTACCAGAATATGGATTCAGATTATTTTCAAAGAATTCTCACTCAGCCTGTGTTCTAACAGAATGTGGACTCAGATATTGATCAAAAATTACTAACTCAGTCTGTGTTCTAGCAGAATTAGGACGCAGTCTATGTTTAAAGAATACTCACTCAGCCTGTGTTCTAACAGAATGTGGACTCAGTCTATATTTAAAGAATACTCACTCACCTCAGTGTTCTAACAGAACACTCACTCAGCCTGTGTTCTAACAGAATACTAACTCAGCCTGCGTTCTAACAGAATGTGGATTCAGGTCAAAAATTACTAAGTCTGTGTTCTAACAGAATGTGGACTCAGATTTTGTTCAAAGATTACTCTGTCTGTGTTCTAACAGAATATGGACTCAGCCTGTGTTCTAACAGAATACTCACACAGCCTGTGTTCTAACAGAATACTAACTAAGCCAGTGTTTTAAGAAAATATGGATTCAGATTATTTTCAGAGAATACTCACTCAGCCTGTGTTCGAACAAAATATGGACTCAGTTTATTTTTATATATTACCCACTCAGGCTGTGTTTTAACAGAATGTGGACTCAGAATTTGATCAAAAATTATTAAGTCAGTCTGTTTTCTAACAGAATATGGACTCAGTCTATGTTGTGAGAATACTCACTCAGCCTGTGTTCTAAATAATATGGACTCAGTTTATTTTTAATAATAACCGCTCAGCCTGTGTTCTAACAGAATATGGACTCAGTCAATATTTAAAGAATACTCACTCACCTAAGTGTTCTAACAGAACACTCACTCAGCCTGTGTTCTAACAGAATACTAACTCAGCCTGCGTTGTAACAGAATGTGGATTCAGATCAAAAATTGCTAATTCAGTCTGTGTTCTAACAGAATGTGGACTCAGATTTTGTTCAAAAATTACTCTGTCTGTGTTCTAACAGAATATGGACTCAGCCTGTGTTCTAACAGAATACTCACACAGCCTGTGTTCTAATAGAATACACACTCAGCCTGGTTTTTAATAAAATACTCACGCAGCCAGTGTACTAACAGGATATTGACTCAGATTATTTTCAAAGAATACTCAATGAGCCTCTTTACTAACAGAATACTCACTCAGCCTGTGTTCTAACAGAATACTCAATCAGTTAGAGTTCTACCAGAATATGGATTCAGATTATTTTAAAATAATACTCACTCAGCCTGTGTTCTAACAGAATATGGACTCAGTCTATGTTTAAAGAATACTCACTCAGCCTGTGTTCTAACAGAATACTCACTCAGCGAGAGTTCTACCAGAATATGGATTCAGATTATTTTAAAATAATACTCACTCAGCCTGTGTTCTAACAGAATATGGACTCAGTGTATGTTTAAAGAATACTCACTCAGCCTGTGTTCTAACAGAATACTAATTCAGCCTCTGTTTTAACAGAATGTGGACTCAGATTTTATTAAAAGAATACTCACTCAGTCTGTGTTATAAAGAATATGGACTCAGTTTATTTTTAAATAATACCCACTCAGCCTGTGTTCTAACAGAATACTCACTCAGCCTGGGTTTTAACAAATACTAACTCAGCAAGTGTTCTAACAGGATATTGACTCAGACTGTTTTCAAAGAATACTCACTCAGCCAGTGTTCTACCAGAATATGGATTCAGATTATTTTCAAAGAATTCTCACTCAGCCTGTGTTCTAACAGAATGTGGACTCAGATATTGATCAAAAATTACTAACTCAGTCTGTGTTCTAGCAGAATTAGGACGCTGTCTATGTTTAAAGAATACTCACTCAGCCTGTGTTCTAACAGAATGTGGACTCAGTCTATATTTAAAGAATACTCACTCACCTCAGTGTTCTAACAGAACACTCACTCAGCCTGTGTTCTAACAGAATACTAACTCAGCCTGCGTTCTAACAGAATGTGGATTCAGGTCAAAAATTACTAACTCAGTCTGTGTTCTAACAGAATGTGGACTCAGATTTTGTTCAAAGATTACTCTGTCTGTGTTCTAACAGAATATGGACTCAGCCTGTGTTCTAACAGAATACTCACACAGCCTGTGTTCTAACAGAATACTAACTAAGCCAGTGTTTTAAGAGAATATGGATTCAGATTATTTTCAGAGAATACTCACTCAGCCTGTGTTCGAACAAAATATGGACTCAGTTTATTTTTATATATTACCCACTCAGGCTGTGTTTTAACAGAATGTGGACTCAGAATTTGATCAAAAATTATTAAGTCAGTCTGTTTTCTAACAGAATATGGACTCAGTCTATGTTGAGAGAATACTCACTCACCCTGTGTTCTAAATAATATGGACTCAGTTTATTTTTAATAATAACCGCTCAGCCTGTATTCTAACAGAATATGTACTCAGTCAATATTTAAAGAATACTCAGTCACCTAAGTGTTCCAACAGAACACTCACTCAGCCTGTGTTCTAACAGAATACTAACTCAGCCTGCGTTTTAACAGAATGTGGATTCAGATCAAAAATTGCTAACTCAGTCTGTGTTCTAACAGAATGTGGACTCAGATTTTGTTCAAAAATTACTCTGTCTGTGTTCTAACAGAATATGGACTCAGCCTGTGTTCTAACAGAATACTCACACAGCCTGTGTTCTAACAGAATACTCACTCAGCCAGTGTTTTAAGAGAATATGGATTCAGATTATTTTCAAAGAATACTCACTCAGCCTGTGTTCGAACAAAATATGGACTCAGTTTATTTTTATATATTACCCACTCAGGCCGTGTTTTAACAGAATGTGGACTCAGATTTTGATCAAAAATTATTAACTCAGTCTGTTTTCTAACAGAATATGGACGCAGTCTATGTTTAAAGAAAACTCACTCAGCCTGTGTTCTAATAGAATACACACTCAGCCTGGTTTTTAATAAAATACTCACGCAGCCAGTGTACTAACAGGATATTGACTCAGATTATTTTCAAAGAATACTCAATGAGCCTCTTTACTAACAGAGTACTGACTCAGCTAGAGTTCTACCAGAATATGGATTCAGATTATTTTAAAATAATACTCACTCAGCCTGTGTTCTAACAGAATATGGACTCAGTCTATGTTTAAAGAATACTCACTCAGCCTGTGTTCTAACAGAATACTAATTCAGCCTCTGTTTTAACAGAATGTGGACTCAGATTTTATTAAAAGAATACTCACTCAGTCTGTGTTATAAAGAATATGGACTCAGTTTATTTTTAAATAATACCCACTCAGCCTGTGTTCTAACAGAATACTCACTCAGCCTGGGTTTTAACAAATACTAACTCAGCAAGTGTTCTAACAGGATATTGACTCAGATTGTTTTCAAAGAATACTCACTCAGCCAGTGTTCTACCAGAATATGGATTCAGATTATTTTCAAAGAATTCTCACTCAGCCTGTGTTCTAACAGAATGTGGACTCAGATATTGATCAAAAATTACTAACTCAGTCTGTGTTCTAGCAGAATTAGGACGCAGTCTATGTTTAAAGAATACTCACTCAGCCTGTGTTCTAACAGAATGTGGACTCAGTCTATATTTAAAGAATACTCACTCACCTCAGTGTTCTAACAGAACACTCACTCAGCCTGTGTTCTAACAGAATACTAACTCAGCCTGCGTTCTAACAGAATGTGGATTCAGGTCAAAAATTACTATGTCTGTGTTCTAACAGAATGTGGACTCAGATTTTGTTCAAAGATTACTCTGTCTGTGTTCTAACAGAATATGGACTCAGCCTGTGTTCTAACAGAATACTCACACAGCCTGTGTTCTAACAGAATACTAACTAAGCCAGTGTTTTAAGAGAATATGGATTCAGATTATTTTCAGAGAATACTCACTCAGCCTGTGTTCGAACAAAATATGGACTCAGTTTATTTTTATATATTACCCACTCAGGCTGTGTTTTAACAGAATGTGGACTCAGAATTTGATCAAAAATTATTAAGTCAGTCTGTTTTCTAACAGAATATGGACTCAGTCTATGTTGAGAGAATACTCACTCAGCCTGTGTTCTAAATAATATGGACTCAGTTTATTTTTAATAATAACCGCTCAGCCTGTGTTCTAACAGAATATGGACTCAGTCAATATTTAAAGAATACTCACTCACCTAAGTGTTCTAACAGAACACTCACTCAGCCTGTGTTCTAACAGAATACTAACTCAGCCTGCGTTGTAACAGAATGTGGATTCAGATCAAAAATTGCTAACTCAGTCTGTGTTCTAACAGAATGTGGACTCAGATTTTGTTCAAAAATTACTCTGTCTGTGTTCTAACAGAATATGGACTCAGCCTGTGTTCTAACAGAATACTCACACAGCCTGTGTTCTAACAGAATACTCACTCAGCCAGTGTTTTAAGAGAATATGGATTCAGATTATTTTCAAAGAATACTCACTCAGCCTGTGTTCGAACAAAATATGGACTCAGTTTATTTTTATATATTACCCACTCAGGCTGTGTTTTAACAGAATGTGGAATCAGATTTTGATCAAAAATTATTAATTCAGTCTGTTTTCTAACAGAATATGGACGCAGTCTATGTTTAAAGAAAACTCACTCAGCCTGTGTTCTAATAGAATACACACTCAGCCTGGTTTTTAATAAAATACTCACGCAGCCAGTGTACTAACAGGATATTGACTCAGATTATTTTCAAAGAATACTCAATGAGCCTCTTTACTAACAGAATACTCACTCAGCCTGTGTTCTAACAGAATACTCAATCAGCTAGAGTTCTACCAGAATATGGATTCAGATTATTTTAAAATAATACTCACTCAGCCTGTGTTCTAACAGAATATGGACTCAGTCTATGTTTAAAGAATACTCACTCAGCCTGTGTTCTAACAGAATACTCACTCAGCGAGAGTTCTACCAGAATATGGATTCAGATTATTTTAAAATAATACTCACTCAGCCTGTGTTCTAACAGAATATGGACTCAGTGTATGTTTAAAGAATACTCACTCAGCCTGTGTTCTAACAGAATACTAATTCAGCCTGTGTTTTAACAGAATGTGGACTCAGATTTTATTAAAAGAATACTCACTCAGTCTGTGTTATAAAGAATATGGACTCAGTTTATTTTTAAATAATACCCACTCAGCCTGTGTTCTAACAGAATACTCACTCAGCCTGGGTTTTAACAAATACTAACTCAGCAAGTGTTCTAACAGGATATTGACTCAGACTGTTTTCAAAGAATACTTACTCAGCCAGTGTTCTACCAGAATATGGATTCAGATTATTTTCAAAGAATTCTCACTCAGCCTGTGTTCTAACAGAATGTGGACTCAGATATTGATCAAAAATTACTAACTCAGTCTGTGTTCTAGCAGAATTAGGACGCAGTCTATGTTTAAAGAATACTCACTCAGCCTGTGTTCTAACAGAATGTGGACTCAGTCTATATTTAAAGAATACTCACTCACCTCAGTGTTCTAACAGAACACTCACTCAGCCTGTGTTCTAACAGAATACTAACTCAGCCTGCGTTCTAACAGAATGTGGATTCAGGTCAAAAATTACTAACTCAGTCTGTGTTCTAACAGAATGTGGACTCAGATTTTGTTCAAAGATTACTCTGTCTGTGTTCTAACAGAATATGGACTCAGCCTGTGTTCTAACAGAATACTCACACAGCCTGTGTTCTAACAGAATACTAACTAAGCCAGTGTTTTAAGAGAATATGGATTCAGATTATTTTCAGAGAATACTCACTCAGCCTGTGTTCGAACAAAATATGGACTCAGTTTATTTTTATATATTACCCACTCAGGCTGTGTTTTAACAGAATGTGGACTCAGAATTTGATCAAAAATTATTAAGTCAGTCTGTTTTCTAACAGAATATGGACTCAGTCTATGTTGAGAGAATACTCACTCAGCCTGTGTTCTAAATAATATGGACTCAGTTTATTTTTAATAATAACCGCTCAGCCTGTGTTCTAACAGAATATGGACTCAGTCAATATTTAAAGAATACTCAGTCACCTAAGTGTTCCAACAGAACACTCACTCAGCCTGTGTTCTAACAGAATACTAACTCAGCCTGCGTTTTAACAGAATGTGGATTCAGATCAAAAATTGCTAACTCAGTCTGTGTTCTAACAGAATGTGGACTCAGATTTTGTTCAAAAATTACTCTGTCTGTGTTCTAACAGAATATGGACTCAGCCTGTGTTCTAACAGAATACTCACACAGCCTGTGTTCTAACAGAATACTCACTCAGCCAGTGTTTTAAGAGAATATGGATTCAGATTATTTTCAAAGAATACTCACTCAGCCTGTGTTCGAACAAAATATGGACTCAGTTTATTTTTATATATTACCCACTCAGGCCGTGTTTTAACAGAATGTGGACTCAGATTTTGATCAAAAATTATTAACTCAGTCTGTTTTCTAACAGAATATGGACGCAGTCTATGTTTAAAGAAAACTCACTCAGCCTGTGTTCTAATAGAATACACACTCAGCCTGGTTTTTAATAAAATACTCACGCAGCCAGTGTACTAACAGGATATTGACTCAGATTATTTTCAAAGAATACTCAATGAGCCTCTTTACTAACAGAGTACTGACTCAGCTAGAGTTCTACCAGAATATGGATTCAGATTATTTTAAAATAATACTCACTCAGCCTGTGTTCTAACAGAATATGGACTCAGTCTATGTTTAAAGAATACTCACTCAGCCTGTGTTCTAACAGAATACTAATTCAGCCTCGGTTTTAACAGAATGTGGACTCAGATTTTATTAAAAGAATACTCACTCAGTCTGTGTTATAAAGAATATGGACTCAGTTTATTTTTAAATAATACCCACTCAGCCTGTGTTCTAACAGAATACTCACTCAGCCTGGGTTTTAACAAATACTAACTCAGCAAGTGTTCTAACAGGATATTGACTCAGATTGTTTTCAAAGAATACTCACTCAGCCAGTGTTCTACCAGAATATGGATTCAGATTATTTTCAAAGAATTCTCACTCAGCCTGTGTTCTAACAGAATGTGGACTCAGATATTGATCAAAAATTACTAACTCAGTCTGTGTTCTAGCAGAATTAGGACGCAGTCTATGTTTAAAGAATACTCACTCAGCCTGTGTTCTAACAGAATGTGGACTCAGTCTATATTTAAAGAATACTCACTCACCTCAGTGTTCTAACAGAACACTCACTCAACCTGTGTTCTAACAGAATACTAACTCAGCCTGCGTTCTAACAGAATGTGGATTCAGGTCAAAAATTACTAAGTCTGTGTTCTAACAGAATGTGGACTCAGATTTTGTTCAAAGATTACTCTGTCTGTGTTCTAACAGAATATGGACTCAGCCTGTGTTCTAACAGAATACTCACACAGCCTGTGTTCTAACAGAATACTAACTAAGCCAGTGTTTTAAGAGAATATGGATTCAGATTATTTTCAGAGAATACTCACTCAGCCTGTGTTCGAACAAAATATGGACTCAGTTTATTTTTATATATTACCCACTCAGGCTGTGTTTTAACAGAATGTGGACTCAGAATTTGATCAAAAATTATTAAGTCAGTCTGTTTTCTAACAGAATATGGACTCAGTCTATGTTGAGAGAATACTCACTCAGCCTGTGTTCTAAATAATATGGACTCAGTTTATTTTTAATAATAACCGCTCAGCCTGTGTTCTAACAGAATATGGACTCAGTCAATATTTAAAGAATACTCACTCACCTAAGTGTTCTAACAGAACACTCACTCAGCCTGTGTTCTAACAGAATACTAACTCAGCCTGCGTTGTAACAGAATGTGGATTCAGATCAAAAATTGCTAACTCAGTCTGTGTTCTAACAGAATGTGGACTCAGATTTTGTTCAAAAATTACTCTGTCTGTGTTCTAACAGAATATGGACTCAGCCTGTGTTCTAACAGAATACTCACACAGCCTGTGTTCTAACAGAATACTCACTCAGCCAGTGTTTTAAGAGAATATGGATTCAGATTATTTTCAAAGAATACTCACTCAGCCTGTGTTCGAACAAAATATGGACTCAGTTTATTTTTATATATTACCCACTCAGGCTGTGTTTTAACAGAATGTGGAATCAGATTTTGATCAAAAATTATTAATTCAGTCTGTTTTCTAACAGAATATGGACGCAGTCTATGTTTAAAGAAAACTCACTCAGCCTGTGTTCTAATAGAATACACACTCAGCCTGGTTTTTAATAAAATACTCACGCAGCCAGTGTACTAACAGGATATTGACTCAGATTATTTTCAAAGAATACTCAATGAGCCTCTTTACTAACAGAATACTCACTCAGCCTGTGTTCTAACAGAATACTCAATCAGCTAGAGTTCTACCAGAATATGGATTCAGATTATTTTAAAATAATACTCACTCAGCCTGTGTTCTAACAGAATATGGACTCAGTCTATGTTTAAAGAATACTCACTCAGCCTGTGTTCTAACAGAATACTCACTCAGCGAGAGTTCTACCAGAATATGGATTCAGATTATTTTAAAATAATACTCACTCAGCCTGTGTTCTAACAGAATATGGACTCAGTGTATGTTTAAAGAATACTCACTCAGCCTGTGTTCTAACAGAATACTAATTCAGCCTCTGTTTTAACAGAATGTGGACTCAGATTTTATTAAAAGAATACTCACTCAGTCTGTGTTATAAAGAATATGGACTCAGTTTATTTTTAAATAATACCCACTCAGCCTGTGTTCTAACAGAATACTCACTCAGCCTGGGTTTTAACAAATACTAAATCAGCAAGTGTTCTACCAGGATATTGACTCAGACTGTTTTCAAAGAATACTCACTCAGCCAGTGTTCTACCAGAATATGGATTCAGATTATTTTCAAAGAATTCTCACTCAGCCTGTGTTCTAACAGAATGTGGACTCAGATATTGATCAAAAATTACTAACTCAGTCTGTGTTCTAGCAGAATTAGGACGCAGTCTATGTTTAAAGAATACTCACTCAGCCTGTGTTCTAACAGAATGTGGACTCAGTCTATATTTAAAGAATACTCACTCACCTCAGTGTTCTAACAGAACACTCACTCAGCCTGTGTTCTAACAGAATACTAACTCAGCCTGCGTTCTAACAGAATGTGGATTCAGGTCAAAAATTACTAACTCAGTCTGTGTTCTAACAGAATGTGGACTCAGATTTTGTTCAAAGATTACTCTGTCTGTGTTCTAACAGAATATGGACTCAGCCTGTGTTCTAACAGAATACTCACACAGCCTGTGTTCTAACAGAATACTAACTAAGCCAGTGTTTTAAGAGAATATGGATTCAGATTATTTTCAGAGAATACTCACTCAGCCTGTGTTCGAACAAAATATGGACTCAGTTTATTTTTATATATTACCCACTCAGGCTGTGTTTTAACAGAATGTGGACTCAGAATTTGATCAAAAATTATTAAGTCAGTCTGTTTTCTAACAGAATATGGACTCAGTTTATTTTTAATAATAACCGCTCAGCCTGTGTTCTAACAGAATATGGACTCAGTCAATATTTAAAGAATACTCACTCACCTAAGTGTTCCAACAGAACACTCACTCAGCCTGTGTTCTAACAGAATACTAACTCAGCCTGCGTTTTAACAGAATGTGGATTCAGATCAAAAATTGCTAACTCAGTCTGTGTTCTAACAGAATGTGGACTCAGATTTTGTTCAAAAATTACTCTGTCTGTGTTCTAACAGAATATGGACTCAGCCTGTGTTCTAACAGAATACTCACACAGCCTGTGTTCTAACAGAATACTCACTCAGCCAGTGTTTTAAGAGAATATGGATTCAGATTATTTTCAAAGAATACTCACTCAGCCTGTGTTCGAACAAAATATGGACTCAGTTTATTTTTATATATTACCCACTCAGGCCGTGTTTTAACAGAATGTGGACTCAGATTTTGATCAAAAATTATTAACTCAGTCTGTTTTCTAACAGAATATGGACGCAGTCTATGTTTAAAGAAAACTCACTCAGCCTGTGTTCTAATAGAATACACACTCAGCCTGGTTTTTAATAAAATACTCACGCAGCCAGTGTACTAACAGGATATTGACTCAGATTATTTTCAAAGAATACTCAATGAGCCTCTTTACTAACAGAGTACTGACTCAGCTAGAGTTCTACCAGAATATGGATTCAGATTATTTTAAAATAATACTCACTCAGCCTGTGTTCTAACAGAATATGGACTCAGTCTATGTTTAAAGAATACTCACTCAGCCTGTGTTCTAACAGAATACTAATTCAGCCTCGGTTTTAACAGAATGTGGACTCAGATTTTATTAAAAGAATACTCACTCAGTCTGTGTTATAAAGAATATGGACTCAGTTTATTTTTAAATAATACCCACTCAGCCTGTGTTCTAACAGAATACTCACTCAGCCTGGGTTTTAACAAATACTAACTCAGCAAGTGTTCTAACAGGATATTGACTCAGATTGTTTTCAAAGAATACTCACTCAGCCAGTGTTCTACCAGAATATGGATTCAGATTATTTTCAAAGAATTCTCACTCAGCCTGTGTTCTAACAGAATGTGGACTCAGATATTGATCAAAAATTACTAACTCAGTCTGTGTTCTAGCAGAATTAGGACGCAGTCTATGTTTAAAGAATACTCACTCAGCCTGTGTTCTAACAGAATGTGGACTCAGTCTATATTTAAAGAATACTCACTCACCTCAGTGTTCTAACAGAACACTCACTCAACCTGTGTTCTAACAGAATACTAACTCAGCCTGCGTTCTAACAGAATGTGGATTCAGGTCAAAAATTACTAAGTCTGTGTTCTAACAGAATGTGGACTCAGATTTTGTTCAAAGATTACTCTGTCTGTGTTCTAACAGAATATGGACTCAGCCTGTGTTCTAACAGAATACTCACACAGCCTGTGTTCTAACAGAATACTAACTAAGCCAGTGTTTTAAGAGAATATGGATTCAGATTATTTTCAGAGAATACTCACTCAGCCTGTGTTCGAACAAAATATGGACTCAGTTTATTTTTATATATTACCCACTCAGGCTGTGTTTTAACAGAATGTGGACTCAGAATTTGATCAAAAATTATTAAGTCAGTCTGTTTTCTAACAGAATATGGACTCAGTCTATGTTGAGAGAATACTCACTCAGCCTGTGTTCTAAATAATATGGACTCAGTTTATTTTTAATAATAACCGCTCAGCCTGTGTTCTAACAGAATATGGACTCAGTCAATATTTAAAGAATACTCACTCACCTAAGTGTTCTAACAGAACACTCACTCAGCCTGTGTTCTAACAGAATACTAACTCAGCCTGCGTTGTAACAGAATGTGGATTCAGATCAAAAATTGCTAACTCAGTCTGTGTTCTAACAGAATGTGGACTCAGATTTTGTTCAAAAATTACTCTGTCTGTGTTCTAACAGAATATGGACTCAGCCTGTGTTCTAACAGAATACTCACACAGCCTGTGTTCTAACAGAATACTCACTCAGCCAGTGTTTTAAGAGAATATGGATTCAGATTATTTTCAAAGAATACTCACTCAGCCTGTGTTCGAACAAAATATGGACTCAGTTTATTTTTATATATTACCCACTCAGGCTGTGTTTTAACAGAATGTGGAATCAGATTTTGATCAAAAATTATTAATTCAGTCTGTTTTCTAACAGAATATGGACGCAGTCTATGTTTAAAGAAAACTCACTCAGCCTGTGTTCTAATAGAATACACACTCAGCCTGGTTTTTAATAAAATACTCACGCAGCCAGTGTACTAACAGGATATTGACTCAGATTATTTTCAAAGAATACTCAATGAGCCTCTTTACTAACAGAATACTCACTCAGCCTGTGTTCTAACAGAATACTCAATCAGCTAGAGTTCTACCAGAATATGGATTCAGATTATTTTAAAATAATACTCACTCAGCCTGTGTTCTAACAGAATATGGACTCAGTCTATGTTTAAAGAATACTCACTCAGCCTGTGTTCTAACAGAATACTCACTCAGCGAGAGTTCTACCAGAATATGGATTCAGATTATTTTAAAATAATACTCACTCAGCCTGTGTTCTAACAGAATATGGACTCAGTGTATGTTTAAAGAATACTCACTCAGCCTGTGTTCTAACAGAATACTAATTCAGCCTCTGTTTTAACAGAATGTGGACTCAGATTTTATTAAAAGAATACTCACTCAGTCTGTGTTATAAAGAATATGGACTCAGTTTATTTTTAAATAATACCCACTCAGCCTGTGTTCTAACAGAATACTCACTCAGCCTGGGTTTTAACAAATACTAAATCAGCAAGTGTTCTACCAGGATATTGACTCAGACTGTTTTCAAAGAATACTCACTCAGCCAGTGTTCTACCAGAATATGGATTCAGATTATTTTCAAAGAATTCTCACTCAGCCTGTGTTCTAACAGAATGTGGACTCAGATATTGATCAAAAATTACTAACTCAGTCTGTGTTCTAGCAGAATTAGGACGCAGTCTATGTTTAAAGAATACTCACTCAGCCTGTGTTCTAACAGAATGTGGACTCAGTCTATATTTAAAGAATACTCACTCACCTCAGTGTTCTAACAGAACACTCACTCAGCCTGTGTTCTAACAGAATACTAACTCAGCCTGCGTTCTAACAGAATGTGGATTCAGGTCAAAAATTACTAACTCAGTCTGTGTTCTAACAGAATGTGGACTCAGATTTTGTTCAAAGATTACTCTGTCTGTGTTCTAACAGAATATGGACTCAGCCTGTGTTCTAACAGAATACTCACACAGCCTGTGTTCTAACAGAATACTAACTAAGCCAGTGTTTTAAGAGAATATGGATTCAGATTATTTTCAGAGAATACTCACTCAGCCTGTGTTCGAACAAAATATGGACTCAGTTTATTTTTATATATTACCCACTCAGGCTGTGTTTTAACAGAATGTGGACTCAGAATTTGATCAAAAATTATTAAGTCAGTCTGTTTTCTAACAGAATATGGACTCAGTTTATTTTTAATAATAACCGCTCAGCCTGTGTTCTAACAGAATATGGACTCAGTCAATATTTAAAGAATACTCACTCACCTAAGTGTTCCAACAGAACACTCACTCAGCCTGTGTTCTAACAGAATACTAACTCAGCCTGCGTTTTAACAGAATGTGGATTCAGATCAAAAATTGCTAACTCAGTCTGTGTTCTAACAGAATGTGGACTCAGATTTTGTTCAAAAATTACTCTGTCTGTGTTCTAACAGAATATGGACTCAGCCTGTGTTCTAACAGAATACTCACACAGCCTGTGTTCTAACAGAATACTCACTCAGCCAGTGTTTTAAGAGAATATGGATTCAGATTATTTTCAAAGAATACTCACTCAGCCTGTGTTCGAACAAAATATGGACTCAGTTTATTTTTATATATTACCCACTCAGGCCGTGTTTTAACAGAATGTGGACTCAGATTTTGATCAAAAATTATTAACTCAGTCTGTTTTCTAACAGAATATGGACGCAGTCTATGTTTAAAGAAAACTCACTCAGCCTGTGTTCTAATAGAATACACACTCAGCCTGGTTTTTAATAAAATACTCACGCAGCCAGTGTACTAACAGGATATTGACTCAGATTATTTTCAAAGAATACTCAATGAGCCTCTTTACTAACAGAGTACTGACTCAGCTAGAGTTCTACCAGAATATGGATTCAGATTATTTTAAAATAATACTCACTCAGCCTGTGTTCTAACAGAATATGGACTCAGTCTATGTTTAAAGAATACTCACTCAGCCTGTGTTCTAACAGAATACTAATTCAGCCTCGGTTTTAACAGAATGTGGACTCAGATTTTATTAAAAGAATACTCACTCAGTCTGTGTTATAAAGAATATGGACTCAGTTTATTTTTAAATAATACCCACTCAGCCTGTGTTCTAACAGAATACTCACTCAGCCTGGGTTTTAACAAATACTAACTCAGCAAGTGTTCTAACAGGATATTGACTCAGATTGTTTTCAAAGAATACTCACTCAGCCAGTGTTCTACCAGAATATGGATTCAGATTATTTTCAAAGAATTCTCACTCAGCCTGTGTTCTAACAGAATGTGGACTCAGATATTGATCAAAAATTACTAACTCAGTCTGTGTTCTAGCAGAATTAGGACGCAGTCTATGTTTAAAGAATACTCACTCAGCCTGTGTTCTAACAGAATGTGGACTCAGTCTATATTTAAAGAATACTCACTCACCTCAGTGTTCTAACAGAACACTCACTCAACCTGTGTTCTAACAGAATACTAACTCAGCCTGCGTTCTAACAGAATGTGGATTCAGGTCAAAAATTACTAAGTCTGTGTTCTAACAGAATGTGGACTCAGATTTTGTTCAAAGATTACTCTGTCTGTGTTCTAACAGAATATGGACTCAGCCTGTGTTCTAACAGAATACTCACACAGCCTGTGTTCTAACAGAATACTAACTAAGCCAGTGTTTTAAGAGAATATGGATTCAGATTATTTTCAGAGAATACTCACTCAGCCTGTGTTCGAACAAAATATGGACTCAGTTTATTTTTATATATTACCCACTCAGGCTGTGTTTTAACAGAATGTGGACTCAGAATTTGATCAAAAATTATTAAGTCAGTCTGTTTTCTAACAGAATATGGACTCAGTCTATGTTGAGAGAATACTCACTCAGCCTGTGTTCTAAATAATATGGACTCAGTTTATTTTTAATAATAACCGCTCAGCCTGTGTTCTAACAGAATATGGACTCAGTCAATATTTAAAGAATACTCACTCACCTAAGTGTTCTAACAGAACACTCACTCAGCCTGTGTTCTAACAGAATACTAACTCAGCCTGCGTTGTAACAGAATGTGGATTCAGATCAAAAATTGCTAACTCAGTCTGTGTTCTAACAGAATGTGGACTCAGATTTTGTTCAAAAATTACTCTGTCTGTGTTCTAACAGAATATGGACTCAGCCTGTGTTCTAACAGAATACTCACACAGCCTGTGTTCTAACAGAATACTCACTCAGCCAGTGTTTTAAGAGAATATGGATTCAGATTATTTTCAAAGAATACTCACTCAGCCTGTGTTCGAACAAAATATGGACTCAGTTTATTTTTATATATTACCCACTCAGGCTGTGTTTTAACAGAATGTGGAATCAGATTTTGATCAAAAATTATTAATTCAGTCTGTTTTCTAACAGAATATGGACGCAGTCTATGTTTAAAGAAAACTCACTCAGCCTGTGTTCTAATAGAATACACACTCAGCCTGGTTTTTAATAAAATACTCACGCAGCCAGTGTACTAACAGGATATTGACTCAGATTATTTTCAAAGAATACTCAATGAGCCTCTTTACTAACAGAATACTCACTCAGCCTGTGTTCTAACAGAATACTCAATCAGCTAGAGTTCTACCAGAATATGGATTCAGATTATTTTAAAATAATACTCACTCAGCCTGTGTTCTAACAGAATATGGACTCAGTCTATGTTTAAAGAATACTCACTCAGCCTGTGTTCTAACAGAATACTCACTCAGCGAGAGTTCTACCAGAATATGGATTCAGATTATTTTAAAATAATACTCACTCAGCCTGTGTTCTAACAGAATATGGACTCAGTGTATGTTTAAAGAATACTCACTCAGCCTGTGTTCTAACAGAATACTAATTCAGCCTCTGTTTTAACAGAATGTGGACTCAGATTTTATTAAAAGAATACTCACTCAGTCTGTGTTATAAAGAATATGGACTCAGTTTATTTTTAAATAATACCCACTCAGCCTGTGTTCTAACAGAATACTCACTCAGCCTGGGTTTTAACAAATACTAAATCAGCAAGTGTTCTACCAGGATATTGACTCAGTCTGTTTTCAAAGAATACTCACTCAGCCAGTGTTCTACCAGAATATGGATTCAGATTATTTTCAAAGAATTCTCACTCAGCCTGTGTTCTAACAGAATGTGGACTCAGATATTGATCAAAAATTACTAACTCAGTCTGTGTTCTAGCAGAATTAGGACGCAGTCTATGTTTAAAGAATACTCACTCAGCCTGTGTTCTAACAGAATGTGGACTCAGTCTATATTTAAAGAATACTCACTCACCTCAGTGTTCTAACAGAACACTCACTCAGCCTGTGTTCTAACAGAATACTAACTCAGCCTGCGTTCTAACAGAATGTGGATTCAGGTCAAAAATTACTAACTCAGTCTGTGTTCTAACAGAATGTGGACTCAGATTTTGTTCAAAGATTACTCTGTCTGTGTTCTAACAGAATATGGACTCAGCCTGTGTTCTAACAGAATACTCACACAGCCTGTGTTCTAACAGAATACTAACTAAGCCAGTGTTTTAAGAGAATATGGATTCAGATTATTTTCAGAGAATACTCACTCAGCCTGTGTTCGAACAAAATATGGACTCAGTTTATTTTTATATATTACCCACTCAGGCTGTGTTTTAACAGAATGTGGACTCAGAATTTGATCAAAAATTATTAAGTCAGTCTGTTTTCTAACAGAATATGGACTCAGTCTATGTTGAGAGAATACTCACTCAGCCTGTGTTCTAAATAATATGGACTCAGTTTATTTTTAATAATAACCGCTCAGCCTGTGTTCTAACAGAATATGGACTCAGTCAATATTTAAAGAATACTCAGTCACCTAAGTGTTCCAACAGAACACTCACTCAGCCTGTGTTCTAACAGAATACTAACTCAGCCTGCGTTTTAACAGAATGTGGATTCAGATCAAAAATTGCTAACTCAGTCTGTGTTCTAACAGAATGTGGACTCAGATTTTGTTCAAAAATTACTCTGTCTGTGTTCTAACAGAATATGGACTCAGCCTGTGTTCTAACAGAATACTCACACAGCCTGTGTTCTAACAGAATACTCACTCAGCCAGTGTTTTAAGAGAATATGGATTCAGATTATTTTCAAAGAATACTCACTCAGCCTGTGTTCGAACAAAATATGGACTCAGTTTATTTTTATATATTACCCACTCAGGCCGTGTTTTAACAGAATGTGGACTCAGATTTTGATCAAAAATTATTAACTCAGTCTGTTTTCTAACAGAATATGGACGCAGTCTATGTTTAAAGAAAACTCACTCAGCCTGTGTTCTAATAGAATACACACTCAGCCTGGTTTTTAATAAAATACTCACGCAGCCAGTGTACTAACAGGATATTGACTCAGATTATTTTCAAAGAATACTCAATGAGCCTCTTTACTAACAGAGTACTGACTCAGCTAGAGTTCTACCAGAATATGGATTCAGATTATTTTAAAATAATACTCACTCAGCCTGTGTTCTAACAGAATATGGACTCAGTCTATGTTTAAAGAATACTCACTCAGCCTGTGTTCTAACAGAATACTAATTCAGCCTCGGTTTTAACAGAATGTGGACTCAGATTTTATTAAAAGAATACTCACTCAGTCTGTGTTATAAAGAATATGGACTCAGTTTATTTTTAAATAATACCCACTCAGCCTGTGTTCTAACAGAATACTCACTCAGCCTGGGTTTTAACAAATACTAACTCAGCAAGTGTTCTAACAGGATATTGACTCAGATTGTTTTCAAAGAATACTCACTCAGCCAGTGTTCTACCAGAATATGAATTCAGATTATTTTCAAAGAATTCTCACTCAGCCTGTGTTCTAACAGAATGTGGACTCAGATATTGATCAAAAATTACTAACTCAGTCTGTGTTCTAGCAGAATTAGGACGCAGTCTATGTTTAAAGAATACTCACTCAGCCTGTGTTCTAACAGAATGTGGACTCAGTCTATATTTAAAGAATACTCACTCACCTAAGTGTTCTAACAGAACACTCACTCAGCCTGTGTTCTAACAGAATACTAACTCAGCCTGCGTTGTAACAGAATGTGGATTCACATCAAAAATTGCTAACTCAGTCTGTGTTCTAACAGAATGTGGACTCAGATTTTGTTCAAAAATTACTCTGTCTGTGTTCTAACAGAATATGGACTCAGCCTGTGTTCTAACAGAATACTCACACAGCCTGTGTTCTAACAGAATACTCACTCAGCCAGTGTTTTAAGAGAATATGGATTCAGATTATTTTCAAAGAATACTCACTCAGCCTGTGTTCGAACAAAATATGGACTCAGTTTATTTTTATATATTACCCACTCAGGCTGTGTTTTAACAGAATGTGGAATCAGATTTTGATCAAAAATTATTAATTCAGTCTGTTTTCTAACAGAATATGGACGCAGTCTATGTTTAAAGAAAACTCACTCAGCCTGTGTTCTAATAGAATACACACTCAGCCTGGTTTTTAATAAAATACTCACGCAGCCAGTGTACTAACAGGATATTGACTCAGATTATTTTCAAAGAATACTCAATGAGCCTCTTTACTAACAGAATACTCACTCAGCCTGTGTTCTAACAGAATACTCAATCAGCTAGAGTTCTACCAGAATATGGATTCAGATTATTTTAAAATAATACTCACTCAGCCTGTGTTCTAACAGAATATGGACTCAGTCTATGTTTAAAGAATACTCACTCAGCCTGTGTTCTAACAGAATACTCACTCAGCGAGAGTTCTACCAGAATATGGATTCAGATTATTTTAAAATAATACTCACTCAGCCTGTGTTCTAACAGAATATGGACTCAGTCTATGTTTAAAGAATACTCACTCAGCCTGTGTTCTAACAGAATACTAATTCAGCCTCTGTTTTAACAGAATGTGGACTCAGATTTTATTAAAAGAATACTCACTCAGTCTGTGTTATAAAGAATATGGACTCAGTTTATTTTTAAATAATACCCACTCAGCCTGTGTTCTAACAGAATACTCACTCAGCCTGGGTTTTAACAAATACTAAATCAGCAAGTGTTCTAACAGGATATTGACTCAGACTGTTTTCAAAGAATACTCACTCAGCCAGTGTTCTACCAGAATATGGATTCAGATTATTTTCAAAGAATTCTCACTCAGCCTGTGTTCTAACAGAATGTGGACTCAGATATTGATCAAAAATTACTAACTCAGTCTGTGTTCTAGCAGAATTAGGACGCAGTCTATGTTTAAAGAATACTCACTCAGCCTGTGTTCTAACAGAATGTGGACTCAGTCTATATTTAAAGAATACTCACTCACCTCAGTGTTCTAACAGAACACTCACTCAGCCTGTGTTCTAACAGAATACTAACTCAGCCTGCGTTCTAACAGAATGTGGATTCAGGTCAAAAATTACTAACTCAGTCTGTGTTCTAACAGAATGTGGACTCAGATTTTGTTCAAAGATTACTCTGTCTGTGTTCTAACAGAATATGGACTCAGCCTGTGTTCTAACAGAATACTCACACAGCCTGTGTTCTAACAGAATACTAACTAAGCCAGTGTTTTAAGAGAATATGGATTCAGATTATTTTCAGAGAATACTCACTCAGCCTGTGTTCGAACAAAATATGGACTCAGTTTATTTTTATATATTACCCACTCAGGCTGTGTTTTAACAGAATGTGGACTCAGAATTTGATCAAAAATTATTAAGTCAGTCTGTTTTCTAACAGAATATGGACTCAGTCTATGTTGAGAGAATACTCACTCAGCCTGTGTTCTAAATAATATGGACTCAGTTTATTTTTAATAATAACCGCTCAGCCTGTGTTCTAACAGAATATGGACTCAGTCAATATTTAAAGAATACTCAGTCACCTAAGTGTTCCAACAGAACACTCACTCAGCCTGTGTTCTAACAGAATACTAACTCAGCCTGCGTTTTAACAGAATGTGGATTCAGATCAAAAATTGCTAACTCAGTCTGTGTTCTAACAGAATGTGGACTCAGATTTTGTTCAAAAATTACTCTGTCTGTGTTCTAACAGAATATGGACTCAGCCTGTGTTCTAACAGAATACTCACACAGCCTGTGTTCTAACAGAATACTCACTCAGCCAGTGTTTTAAGAGAATATGGATTCAGATTATTTTCAAAGAATACTCACTCAGCCTGTGTTCGAACAAAATATGGACTCAGTTTATTTTTATATATTACCCACTCAGGCCGTGTTTTAACAGAATGTGGACTCAGATTTTGATCAAAAATTATTAACTCAGTCTGTTTTCTAACAGAATATGGACGCAGTCTATGTTTAAAGAAAACTCACTCAGCCTGTGTTCTAATAGAATACACACTCAGCCTGGTTTTTAATAAAATACTCACGCAGCCAGTGTACTAACAGGATATTGACTCAGATTATTTTCAAAGAATACTCAATGAGCCTCTTTACTAACAGAGTACTGACTCAGCTAGAGTTCTACCAGAATATGGATTCAGATTATTTTAAAATAATACTCACTCAGCCTGTGTTCTAACAGAATATGGACTCAGTCTATGTTTAAAGAATACTCACTCAGCCTGTGTTCTAACAGAATACTAATTCAGCCTCTGTTTTAACAGAATGTGGACTCAGATTTTATTAAAAGAATACTCACTCAGTCTGTGTTATAAAGAATATGGACTCAGTTTATTTTTAAATAATACCCACTCAGCCTGTGTTCTAACAGAATACTCACTCAGCCTGGGTTTTAACAAATACTAAATCAGCAAGTGTTCTAACAGGATATTGACTCAGACTGTTTTCAAAGAATACTCACTCAGCCAGTGTTCTACCAGAATATGGATTCAGATTATTTTCAAAGAATTCTCACTCAGCCTGTGTTCTAACAGAATGTGGACTCAGATATTGATCAAAAATTACTAACTCAGTCTGTGTTCTAGCAGAATTAGGACGCAGTCTATGTTTAAAGAATACTCACTCAGCCTGTGTTCTAACAGAATGTGGACTCAGTCTATATTTAAAGAATACTCACTCACCTCAGTGTTCTAACAGAACACTCACTCAGCCTGTGTTCTAACAGAATACTAACTCAGCCTGCGTTCTAACAGAATGTGGATTCAGGTCAAAAATTACTAACTCAGTCTGTGTTCTAACAGAATGTGGACTCAGATTTTGTTCAAAGATTACTCTGTCTGTGTTCTAACAGAATATGGACTCAGCCTGTGTTCTAACAGAATACTCACACAGCCTGTGTTCTAACAGAATACTAACTAAGCCAGTGTTTTAAGAGAATATGGATTCAGATTATTTTCAGAGAATACTCACTCAGCCTGTGTTCGAACAAAATATGGACTCAGTTTATTTTTATATATTACCCACTCAGGCTGTGTTTTAACAGAATGTGGACTCAGAATTTGATCAAAAATTATTAAGTCAGTCTGTTTTCTAACAGAATATGGACTCAGTCTATGTTGAGAGAATACTCACTCAGCCTGTGTTCTAAATAATATGGACTCAGTTTATTTTTAATAATAACCGCTCAGCCTGTGTTCTAACAGAATATGGACTCAGTCAATATTTAAAGAATACTCAGTCACCTAAGTGTTCCAACAGAACACTCACTCAGCCTGTGTTCTAACAGAATACTAACTCAGCCTGCGTTTTAACAGAATGTGGATTCAGATCAAAAATTGCTAACTCAGTCTGTGTTCTAACAGAATGTGGACTCAGATTTTGTTCAAAAATTACTCTGTCTGTGTTCTAACAGAATATGGACTCAGCCTGTGTTCTAACAGAATACTCACACAGCCTGTGTTCTAACAGAATACTCACTCAGCCAGTGTTTTAAGAGAATATGGATTCAGATTATTTTCAAAGAATACTCACTCAGCCTGTGTTCGAACAAAATATGGACTCAGTTTATTTTTATATATTACCCACTCAGGCCGTGTTTTAACAGAATGTGGACTCAGATTTTGATCAAAAATTATTAACTCAGTCTGTTTTCTAACAGAATATGGACGCAGTCTATGTTTAAAGAAAACTCACTCAGCCTGTGTTCTAATAGAATACACACTCAGCCTGGTTTTTAATAAAATACTCACGCAGCCAGTGTACTAACAGGATATTGACTCAGATTATTTTCAAAGAATACTCAATGAGCCTCTTTACTAACAGAGTACTGACTCAGCTAGAGTTCTACCAGAATATGGATTCAGATTATTTTAAAATAATACTCACTCAGCCTGTGTTCTAACAGAATATGGACTCAGTCTATGTTTAAAGAATACTCACTCAGCCTGTGTTCTAACAGAATACTAATTCAGCCTCTGTTTTAACAGAATGTGGACTCAGATTTTATTAAAAGAATACTCACTCAGTCTGTGTTATAAAGAATATGGACTCAGTTTATTTTTAAATAATACCCACTCAGCCTGTGTTCTAACAGAATACTCACTCAGCCTGGGTTTTAACAAATACTAACTCAGCAAGTGTTCTAACAGGATATTGACTCAGATTGTTTTCAAAGAATACTCACTCAGCCAGTGTTCTACCAGAATATGGATTCAGATTATTTTCAAAGAATTCTCACTCAGCCTGTGTTCTAACAGAATGTGGACTCAGATATTGATCAAAAATTACTAACTCAGTCTGTGTTCTAGCAGAATTAGGACGCAGTCTATGTTTAAAGAATACTCACTCAGCCTGTGTTCTAACAGAATGTGGACTCAGTCTATATTTAAAGAATACTCACTCACCTCAGTGTTCTAACAGAACACTCACTCAACCTGTGTTCTAACAGAATACTAACTCAGCCTGCGTTCTAACAGAATGTGGATTCAGGTCAAAAATTACTAAGTCTGTGTTCTAACAGAATGTGGACTCAGATTTTGTTCAAAGATTACTCTGTCTGTGTTCTAACAGAATATGGACTCAGCCTGTGTTCTAACAGAATACTCACACAGCCTGTGTTCTAACAGAATACTAACTAAGCCAGTGTTTTAAGAGAATATGGATTCAGATTATTTTCAGAGAATACTCACTCAGCCTGTGTTCGAACAAAATATGGACTCAGTTTATTTTTATATATTACCCACTCAGGCTGTGTTTTAACAGAATGTGGACTCAGAATTTGATCAAAAATTATTAAGTCAGTCTGTTTTCTAACAGAATATGGACTCAGTCTATGTTGAGAGAATACTCACTCAGCCTGTGTTCTAAATAATATGGACTCAGTTTATTTTTAATAATAACCGCTCAGCCTGTGTTCTAACAGAATATGGACTCAGTCAATATTTAAAGAATACTCACTCACCTAAGTGTTCTAACAGAACACTCACTCAGCCTGTGTTCTAACAGAATACTAACTCAGCCTGCGTTGTAACAGAATGTGGATTCAGATCAAAAATTGCTAACTCAGTCTGTGTTCTAACAGAATGTGGACTCAGATTTTGTTCAAAAATTACTCTGTCTGTGTTCTAACAGAATATGGACTCAGCCTGTGTTCTAACAGAATACTCACACAGCCTGTGTTCTAACAGAATACTCACTCAGCCAGTGTTTTAAGAGAATATGGATTCAGATTATTTTCAAAGAATACTCACTCAGCCTGTGTTCGAACAAAATATGGACTCAGTTTATTTTTATATATTACCCACTCAGGCTGTGTTTTAACAGAATGTGGAATCAGATTTTGATCAAAAATTATTAATTCAGTCTGTTTTCTAACAGAATATGGACGCAGTCTATGTTTAAAGAAAACTCACTCAGCCTGTGTTCTAATAGAATACACACTCAGCCTGGTTTTTAATAAAATACTCACGCAGCCAGTGTACTAACAGGATATTGACTCAGATTATTTTCAAAGAATACTCAATGAGCCTCTTTACTAACAGAATACTCACTCAGCCTGTGTTCTAACAGAATACTCAATCAGCTAGAGTTCTACCAGAATATGGATTCAGATTATTTTAAAATAATACTCACTCAGCCTGTGTTCTAACAGAATATGGACTCAGTCTATGTTTAAAGAATACTCACTCAGCCTGTGTTCTAACAGAATACTCACTCAGCGAGAGTTCTACCAGAATATGGATTCAGATTATTTTAAAATAATACTCACTCAGCCTGTGTTCTAACAGAATATGGACTCAGTGTATGTTTAAAGAATACTCACTCAGCCTGTGTTCTAACAGAATACTAATTCAGCCTCTGTTTTAACAGAATGTGGACTCAGATTTTATTAAAAGAATACTCACTCAGTCTGTGTTATAAAGAATATGGACTCAGTTTATTTTTAAATAATACCCACTCAGCCTGTGTTCTAACAGAATACTCACTCAGCCTGGGTTTTAACAAATACTAAATCAGCAAGTGTTCTACCAGGATATTGACTCAGACTGTTTTCAAAGAATACTCACTCAGCCAGTGTTCTACCAGAATATGGATTCAGATTATTTTCAAAGAATTCTCACTCAGCCTGTGTTCTAACAGAATGTGGACTCAGATATTGATCAAAAATTACTAACTCAGTCTGTGTTCTAGCAGAATTAGGACGCAGTCTATGTTTAAAGAATACTCACTCAGCCTGTGTTCTAACAGAATGTGGACTCAGTCTATATTTAAAGAATACTCACTCACCTCAGTGTTCTAACAGAACACTCACTCAGCCTGTGTTCTAACAGAATACTAACTCAGCCTGCGTTGTAACAGAATGTGGATTCAGGTCAAAAATTACTAACTCAGTCTGTGTTCTAACAGAATGTGGACTCAGATTTTGTTCAAAGATTACTCTGTCTGTGTTCTAACAGAATATGGACTCAGCCTGTGTTCTAACAGAATACTCACACAGCCTGTGTTCTAACAGAATACTAACTAAGCCAGTGTTTTAAGAGAATATGGATTCAGATTATTTTCAGAGAATACTCACTCAGCCTGTGTTCGAACAAAATATGGACTCAGTTTATTTTTATATATTACCCACTCAGGCTGTGTTTTAACAGAATGTGGACTCAGAATTTGATCAAAAATTATTAAGTCAGTCTGTTTTCTAACAGAATATGGACTCAGTCTATGTTGAGAGAATACTCACTCAGCCTGTGTTCTAAATAATATGGACTCAGTTTATTTTTAATAATAACCGCTCAGCCTGTGTTCTAACAGAATATGGACTCAGTCAATATTTAAAGAATACTCAGTCACCTAAGTGTTCCAACAGAACACTCACTCAGCCTGTGTTCTAACAGAATACTAACTCAGCCTGCGTTTTAACAGAATGTGGATTCAGATCAAAAATTGCTAACTCAGTCTGTGTTCTAACAGAATGTGGACTCAGATTTTGTTCAAAAATTACTCTGTCTGTGTTCTAACAGAATATGGACTCAGCCTGTGTTCTAACAGAATACTCACACAGCCTGTGTTCTAACAGAATACTCACTCAGCCAGTGTTTTAAGAGAATATGGATTCAGATTATTTTCAAAGAATACTCACTCAGCCTGTGTTCGAACAAAATATGGACTCAGTTTATTTTTATATATTACCCACTCAGGCTGTGTTTTAACAGAATGTGGAATCAGATTTTGATCAAAAATTATTAATTCAGTCTGTTTTCTAACAGAATATGGACGCAGTCTATGTTTAAAGAAAACTCACTCAGCCTGTGTTCTAATAGAATACACACTCAGCCTGGTTTTTAATAAAATACTCACGCAGCCAGTGTACTAACAGGATATTGACTCAGATTATTTTCAAAGAATACTCAATGAGCCTCTTTACTAACAGAATACTCACTCAGCCTGTGTTCTAACAGAATACTCAATCAGCTAGAGTTCTACCAGAATATGGATTCAGATTATTTTAAAATAATACTCACTCAGCCTGTGTTCTAACAGAATATGGACTCAGTCTATGTTTAAAGAATACTCACTCAGCCTGTGTTCTAACAGAATACTCACTCAGCGAGAGTTCTACCAGAATATGGATTCAGATTATTTTAAAATAATACTCACTCAGCCTGTGTTCTAACAGAATATGGACTCAGTGTATGTTTAAAGAATACTCACTCAGCCTGTGTTCTAACAGAATACTAATTCAGCCTCTGTTTTAACAGAATGTGGACTCAGATTTTATTAAAAGAATACTCACTCAGTCTGTGTTATAAAGAATATGGACTCAGTTTATTTTTAAATAATACCCACTCAGCCTGTGTTCTAACAGAATACTCACTCAGCCTGGGTTTTAACAAATACTAAATCAGCAAGTGTTCTAACAGGATATTGACTCAGACTGTTTTCAAAGAATACTCACTCAGCCAGTGTTCTACCAGAATATGGATTCAGATTATTTTCAAAGAATTCTCACTCAGCCTGTGTTCTAACAGAATGTGGACTCAGATATTGATCAAAAATTACTAACTCAGTCTGTGTTCTAGCAGAATTAGGACGCAGTCTATGTTTAAAGAATACTCACTCAGCCTGTGTTCTAACAGAATGTGGACTCAGTCTATATTTAAAGAATACTCACTCACCTCAGTGTTCTAACAGAACACTCACTCAGCCTGTGTTCTAACAGAATACTAACTCAGCCTGCGTTCTAACAGAATGTGGATTCAGGTCAAAAATTACTAACTCAGTCTGTGTTCTAACAGAATGTGGACTCAGATTTTGTTCAAAGATTACTCTGTCTGTGTTCTAACAGAATATGGACTCAGCCTGTGTTCTAACAGAATACTCACACAGCCTGTGTTCTAACAGAATACTAACTAAGCCAGTGTTTTAAGAGAATATGGATTCAGATTATTTTCAGAGAATACTCACTCAGCCTGTGTTCGAACAAAATATGGACTCAGTTTATTTTTATATATTACCCACTCAGGCTGTGTTTTAACAGAATGTGGACTCAGAATTTGATCAAAAATTATTAAGTCAGTCTGTTTTCTAACAGAATATGGACTCAGTCTATGTTGAGAGAATACTCACTCAGCCTGTGTTCTAAATAATATGGACTCAGTTTATTTTTAATAATAACCGCTCAGCCTGTGTTCTAACAGAATATGGACTCAGTCAATATTTAAAGAATACTCAGTCACCTAAGTGTTCCAACAGAACACTCACTCAGCCTGTGTTCTAACAGAATACTAACTCAGCCTGCGTTTTAACAGAATGTGGATTCAGATCAAAAATTGCTAACTCAGTCTGTGTTCTAACAGAATGTGGACTCAGATTTTGTTCAAAAATTACTCTGTCTGTGTTCTAACAGAATATGGACTCAGCCTGTGTTCTAACAGAATACTCACACAGCCTGTGTTCTAACAGAATACTCACTCAGCCAGTGTTTTAAGAGAATATGGATTCAGATTATTTTCAAAGAATACTCACTCAGCCTGTGTTCGAACAAAATATGGACTCAGTTTATTTTTATATATTACCCACTCAGGCCGTGTTTTAACAGAATGTGGACTCAGATTTTGATCAAAAATTATTAACTCAGTCTGTTTTCTAACAGAATATGGACGCAGTCTATGTTTAAAGAAAACTCACTCAGCCTGTGTTCTAATAGAATACACACTCAGCCTGGTTTTTAATAAAATACTCACGCAGCCAGTGTACTAACAGGATATTGACTCAGATTATTTTCAAAGAATACTCAATGAGCCTCTTTACTAACAGAGTACTGACTCAGCTAGAGTTCTACCAGAATATGGATTCAGATTATTTTAAAATAATACTCACTCAGCCTGTGTTCTAACAGAATATGGACTCAGTCTATGTTTAAAGAATACTCACTCAGCCTGTGTTCTAACAGAATACTAATTCAGCCTCTGTTTTAACAGAATGTGGACTCAGATTTTATTAAAAGAATACTCACTCAGTCTGTGTTATAAAGAATATGGACTCAGTTTATTTTTAAATAATACCCACTCAGCCTGTGTTCTAACAGAATACTCACTCAGCCTGGGTTTTAACAAATACTAAATCAGCAAGTGTTCTACCAGGATATTGACTCAGACTGTTTTCAAAGAATACTCACTCAGCCAGTGTTCTACCAGAATATGGATTCAGATTATTTTCAAAGAATTCTCACTCAGCCTGTGTTCTAACAGAATGTGGACTCAGATATTGATCAAAAATTACTAACTCAGTCTGTGTTCTAGCAGAATTAGGACGCAGTCTATGTTTAAAGAATACTCACTCAGCCTGTGTTCTAACAGAATGTGGACTCAGTCTATATTTAAAGAATACTCACTCACCTCAGTGTTCTAACAGAACACTCACTCAGCCTGTGTTCTAACAGAATACTAACTCAGCCTGCGTTCTAACAGAATGTGGATTCAGGTCAAAAATTACTAACTCAGTCTGTGTTCTAACAGAATGTGGACTCAGATTTTGTTCAAAGATTACTCTGTCTGTGTTCTAACAGAATATGGACTCAGCCTGTGTTCTAACAGAATACTCACACAGCCTGTGTTCTAACAGAATACTAACTAAGCCAGTGTTTTAAGAGAATATGGATTCAGATTATTTTCAGAGAATACTCACTCAGCCTGTGTTCGAACAAAATATGGACTCAGTTTATTTTTATATATTACCCACTCAGGCTGTGTTTTAACAGAATGTGGACTCAGAATTTGATCAAAAATTATTAAGTCAGTCTGTTTTCTAACAGAATATGGACTCAGTCTATGTTGAGAGAATACTCACTCAGCCTGTGTTCTAAATAATATGGACTCAGTTTATTTTTAATAATAACCGCTCAGCCTGTGTTCTAACAGAATATGGACTCAGTCAATATTTAAAGAATACTCAGTCACCTAAGTGTTCCAACAGAACACTCACTCAGCCTGTGTTCTAACAGAATACTAACTCAGCCTGCGTTTTAACAGAATGTGGATTCAGATCAAAAATTGCTAACTCAGTCTGTGTTCTAACAGAATGTGGACTCAGATTTTGTTCAAAAATTACTCTGTCTGTGTTCTAACAGAATATGGACTCAGCCTGTGTTCTAACAGAATACTCACACAGCCTGTGTTCTAACAGAATACTCACTCAGCCAGTGTTTTAAGAGAATATGGATTCAGATTATTTTCAAAGAATACTCACTCAGCCTGTGTTCGAACAAAATATGGACTCAGTTTATTTTTATATATTACCCACTCAGGCCGTGTTTTAACAGAATGTGGACTCAGATTTTGATCAAAAATTATTAACTCAGTCTGTTTTCTAACAGAATATGGACGCAGTCTATGTTTAAAGAAAACTCACTCAGCCTGTGTTCTAATAGAATACACACTCAGCCTGGTTTTTAATAAAATACTCACGCAGCCAGTGTACTAACAGGATATTGACTCAGATTATTTTCAAAGAATACTCAATGAGCCTCTTTACTAACAGAGTACTGACTCAGCTAGAGTTCTACCAGAATATGGATTCAGATTATTTTAAAATAATACTCACTCAGCCTGTGTTCTAACAGAATATGGACTCAGTCTATGTTTAAAGAATACTCACTCAGCCTGTGTTCTAACAGAATACTAATTCAGCCTCTGTTTTAACAGAATGTGGACTCAGATTTTATTAAAAGAATACTCACTCAGTCTGTGTTATAAAGAATATGGACTCAGTTTATTTTTAAATAATACCCACTCAGCCTGTGTTCTAACAGAATACTCACTCAGCCTGGGTTTTAACAAATACTAACTCAGCAAGTGTTCTAACAGGATATTGACTCAGATTGTTTTCAAAGAATACTCACTCAGCCAGTGTTCTACCAGAATATGGATTCAGATTATTTTCAAAGAATTCTCACTCAGCCTGTGTTCTAACAGAATGTGGACTCAGATATTGATCAAAAATTACTAACTCAGTCTGTGTTCTAGCAGAATTAGGACGCAGTCTATGTTTAAAGAATACTCACTCAGCCTGTGTTCTAACAGAATGTGGACTCAGTCTATATTTAAAGAATACTCACTCACCTCAGTGTTCTAACAGAACACTCACTCAACCTGTGTTCTAACAGAATACTAACTCAGCCTGCGTTCTAACAGAATGTGGATTCAGGTCAAAAATTACTAAGTCTGTGTTCTAACAGAATGTGGACTCAGATTTTGTTCAAAGATTACTCTGTCTGTGTTCTAACAGAATATGGACTCAGCCTGTGTTCTAACAGAATACTCACACAGCCTGTGTTCTAACAGAATACTAACTAAGCCAGTGTTTTAAGAGAATATGGATTCAGATTATTTTCAGAGAATACTCACTCAGCCTGTGTTCGAACAAAATATGGACTCAGTTTATTTTTATATATTACCCACTCAGGCTGTGTTTTAACAGAATGTGGACTCAGAATTTGATCAAAAATTATTAAGTCAGTCTGTTTTCTAACAGAATATGGACTCAGTCTATGTTGAGAGAATACTCACTCAGCCTGTGTTCTAAATAATATGGACTCAGTTTATTTTTAATAATAACCGCTCAGCCTGTGTTCTAACAGAATATGGACTCAGTCAATATTTAAAGAATACTCACTCACCTAAGTGTTCTAACAGAACACTCACTCAGCCTGTGTTCTAACAGAATACTAACTCAGCCTGCGTTGTAACAGAATGTGGATTCAGATCAAAAATTGCTAACTCAGTCTGTGTTCTAACAGAATGTGGACTCAGATTTTGTTCAAAAATTACTCTGTCTGTGTTCTAACAGAATATGGACTCAGCCTGTGTTCTAACAGAATACTCACACAGCCTGTGTTCTAACAGAATACTCACTCAGCCAGTGTTTTAAGAGAATATGGATTCAGATTATTTTCAAAGAATACTCACTCAGCCTGTGTTCGAACAAAATATGGACTCAGTTTATTTTTATATATTACCCACTCAGGCTGTGTTTTAACAGAATGTGGAATCAGATTTTGATCAAAAATTATTAATTCAGTCTGTTTTCTAACAGAATATGGACGCAGTCTATGTTTAAAGAAAACTCACTCAGCCTGTGTTCTAATAGAATACACACTCAGCCTGGTTTTTAATAAAATACTCACGCAGCCAGTGTACTAACAGGATATTGACTCAGATTATTTTCAAAGAATACTCAATGAGCCTCTTTACTAACAGAATACTCACTCAGCCTGTGTTCTAACAGAATACTCAATCAGCTAGAGTTCTACCAGAATATGGATTCAGATTATTTTAAAATAATACTCACTCAGCCTGTGTTCTAACAGAATATGGACTCAGTCTATGTTTAAAGAATACTCACTCAGCCTGTGTTCTAACAGAATACTCACTCAGCGAGAGTTCTACCAGAATATGGATTCAGATTATTTTAAAATAATACTCACTCAGCCTGTGTTCTAACAGAATATGGACTCAGTGTATGTTTAAAGAATACTCACTCAGCCTGTGTTCTAACAGAATACTAATTCAGCCTCTGTTTTAACAGAATGTGGACTCAGATTTTATTAAAAGAATACTCACTCAGTCTGTGTTATAAAGAATATGGACTCAGTTTATTTTTAAATAATACCCACTCAGCCTGTGTTCTAACAGAATACTCACTCAGCCTGGGTTTTAACAAATACTAAATCAGCAAGTGTTCTACCAGGATATTGACTCAGACTGTTTTCAAAGAATACTCACTCAGCCAGTGTTCTACCAGAATATGGATTCAGATTATTTTCAAAGAATTCTCACTCAGCCTGTGTTCTAACAGAATGTGGACTCAGATATTGATCAAAAATTACTAACTCAGTCTGTGTTCTAGCAGAATTAGGACGCAGTCTATGTTTAAAGAATACTCACTCAGCCTGTGTTCTAACAGAATGTGGACTCAGTCTATATTTAAAGAATACTCACTCACCTCAGTGTTCTAACAGAACACTCACTCAGCCTGTGTTCTAACAGAATACTAACTCAGCCTGCGTTCTAACAGAATGTGGATTCAGGTCAAAAATTACTAACTCAGTCTGTGTTCTAACAGAATGTGGACTCAGATTTTGTTCAAAGATTACTCTGTCTGTGTTCTAACAGAATATGGACTCAGCCTGTGTTCTAACAGAATACTCACACAGCCTGTGTTCTAACAGAATACTAACTAAGCCAGTGTTTTAAGAGAATATGGATTCAGATTATTTTCAGAGAATACTCACTCAGCCTGTGTTCGAACAAAATATGGACTCAGTTTATTTTTATATATTACCCACTCAGGCTGTGTTTTAACAGAATGTGGACTCAGAATTTGATCAAAAATTATTAAGTCAGTCTGTTTTCTAACAGAATATGGACTCAGTCTATGTTGAGAGAATACTCACTCAGCCTGTGTTCTAAATAATATGGACTCAGTTTATTTTTAATAATAACCGCTCAGCCTGTGTTCTAACAGAATATGGACTCAGTCAATATTTAAAGAATACTCAGTCACCTAAGTGTTCCAACAGAACACTCACTCAGCCTGTGTTCTAACAGAATACTAACTCAGCCTGCGTTTTAACAGAATGTGGATTCAGATCAAAAATTGCTAACTCAGTCTGTGTTCTAACAGAATGTGGACTCAGATTTTGTTCAAAAATTACTCTGTCTGTGTTCTAACAGAATATGGACTCAGCCTGTGTTCTAACAGAATACTCACACAGCCTGTGTTCTAACAGAATACTCACTCAGCCAGTGTTTTAAGAGAATATGGATTCAGATTATTTTCAAAGAATACTCACTCAGCCTGTGTTCGAACAAAATATGGACTCAGTTTATTTTTATATATTACCCACTCAGGCCGTGTTTTAACAGAATGTGGACTCAGATTTTGATCAAAAATTATTAACTCAGTCTGTTTTCTAACAGAATATGGACGCAGTCTATGTTTAAAGAAAACTCACTCAGCCTGTGTTCTAATAGAATACACACTCAGCCTGGTTTTTAATAAAATACTCACGCAGCCAGTGTACTAACAGGATATTGACTCAGATTATTTTCAAAGAATACTCAATGAGCCTCTTTACTAACAGAGTACTGACTCAGCTAGAGTTCTACCAGAATATGGATTCAGATTATTTTAAAATAATACTCACTCAGCCTGTGTTCTAACAGAATATGGACTCAGTCTATGTTTAAAGAATACTCACTCAGCCTGTGTTCTAACAGAATACTAATTCAGCCTCTGTTTTAACAGAATGTGGACTCAGATTTTATTAAAAGAATACTCACTCAGTCTGTGTTATAAAGAATATGGACTCAGTTTATTTTTAAATAATACCCACTCAGCCTGTGTTCTAACAGAATACTCACTCAGCCTGGGTTTTAACAAATACTAACTCAGCAAGTGTTCTAACAGGATATTGACTCAGATTGTTTTCAAAGAATACTCACTCAGCCAGTGTTCTACCAGAATATGGATTCAGATTATTTTCAAAGAATTCTCACTCAGCCTGTGTTCTAACAGAATGTGGACTCAGATATTGATCAAAAATTACTAACTCAGTCTGTGTTCTAGCAGAATTAGGACGCAGTCTATGTTTAAAGAATACTCACTCAGCCTGTGTTCTAACAGAATGTGGACTCAGTCTATATTTAAAGAATACTCACTCACCTCAGTGTTCTAACAGAACACTCACTCAACCTGTGTTCTAACAGAATACTAACTCAGCCTGCGTTCTAACAGAATGTGGATTCAGGTCAAAAATTACTAAGTCTGTGTTCTAACAGAATGTGGACTCAGATTTTGTTCAAAGATTACTCTGTCTGTGTTCTAACAGAATATGGACTCAGCCTGTGTTCTAACAGAATACTCACACAGCCTGTGTTCTAACAGAATACTAACTAAGCCAGTGTTTTAAGAGAATATGGATTCAGATTATTTTCAGAGAATACTCACTCAGCCTGTGTTCGAACAAAATATGGACTCAGTTTATTTTTATATATTACCCACTCAGGCTGTGTTTTAACAGAATGTGGACTCAGAATTTGATCAAAAATTATTAAGTCAGTCTGTTTTCTAACAGAATATGGACTCAGTCTATGTTGAGAGAATACTCACTCAGCCTGTGTTCTAAATAATATGGACTCAGTTTATTTTTAATAATAACCGCTCAGCCTGTGTTCTAACAGAATATGGACTCAGTCAATATTTAAAGAATACTCACTCACCTAAGTGTTCTAACAGAACACTCACTCAGCCTGTGTTCTAACAGAATACTAACTCAGCCTGCGTTGTAACAGAATGTGGATTCAGATCAAAAATTGCTAACTCAGTCTGTGTTCTAACAGAATGTGGACTCAGATTTTGTTCAAAAATTACTCTGTCTGTGTTCTAACAGAATATGGACTCAGCCTGTGTTCTAACAGAATACTCACACAGCCTGTGTTCTAACAGAATACTCACTCAGCCAGTGTTTTAAGAGAATATGGATTCAGATTATTTTCAAAGAATACTCACTCAGCCTGTGTTCGAACAAAATATGGACTCAGTTTATTTTTATATATTACCCACTCAGGCTGTGTTTTAACAGAATGTGGAATCAGATTTTGATCAAAAATTATTAATTCAGTCTGTTTTCTAACAGAATATGGACGCAGTCTATGTTTAAAGAAAACTCACTCAGCCTGTGTTCTAATAGAATACACACTCAGCCTGGTTTTTAATAAAATACTCACGCAGCCAGTGTACTAACAGGATATTGACTCAGATTATTTTCAAAGAATACTCAATGAGCCTCTTTACTAACAGAATACTCACTCAGCCTGTGTTCTAACAGAATACTCAATCAGCTAGAGTTCTACCAGAATATGGATTCAGATTATTTTAAAATAATACTCACTCAGCCTGTGTTCTAACAGAATATGGACTCAGTCTATGTTTAAAGAATACTCACTCAGCCTGTGTTCTAACAGAATACTCACTCAGCGAGAGTTCTACCAGAATATGGATTCAGATTATTTTAAAATAATACTCACTCAGCCTGTGTTCTAACAGAATATGGACTCAGTGTATGTTTAAAGAATACTCACTCAGCCTGTGTTCTAACAGAATACTAATTCAGCCTCTGTTTTAACAGAATGTGGACTCAGATTTTATTAAAAGAATACTCACTCAGTCTGTGTTATAAAGAATATGGACTCAGTTTATTTTTAAATAATACCCACTCAGCCTGTGTTCTAACAGAATACTCACTCAGCCTGGGTTTTAACAAATACTAAATCAGCAAGTGTTCTACCAGGATATTGACTCAGACTGTTTTCAAAGAATACTCACTCAGCCAGTGTTCTACCAGAATATGGATTCAGATTATTTTCAAAGAATTCTCACTCAGCCTGTGTTCTAACAGAATGTGGACTCAGATATTGATCAAAAATTACTAACTCAGTCTGTGTTCTAGCAGAATTAGGACGCAGTCTATGTTTAAAGAATACTCACTCAGCCTGTGTTCTAACAGAATGTGGACTCAGTCTATATTTAAAGAATACTCACTCACCTCAGTGTTCTAACAGAACACTCACTCAGCCTGTGTTCTAACAGAATACTAACTCAGCCTGCGTTCTAACAGAATGTGGATTCAGGTCAAAAATTACTAACTCAGTCTGTGTTCTAACAGAATGTGGACTCAGATTTTGTTCAAAGATTACTCTGTCTGTGTTCTAACAGAATATGGACTCAGCCTGTGTTCTAACAGAATACTCACACAGCCTGTGTTCTAACAGAATACTAACTAAGCCAGTGTTTTAAGAGAATATGGATTCAGATTATTTTCAGAGAATACTCACTCAGCCTGTGTTCGAACAAAATATGGACTCAGTTTATTTTTATATATTACCCACTCAGGCTGTGTTTTAACAGAATGTGGACTCAGAATTTGATCAAAAATTATTAAGTCAGTCTGTTTTCTAACAGAATATGGACTCAGTCTATGTTGAGAGAATACTCACTCAGCCTGTGTTCTAAATAATATGGACTCAGTTTATTTTTAATAATAACCGCTCAGCCTGTGTTCTAACAGAATATGGACTCAGTCAATATTTAAAGAATACTCAGTCACCTAAGTGTTCTAACAGAACACTCACTCAGCCTGTGTTCTAACAGAATACTAACTCAGCCTGCGTTTTAACAGAATGTGGATTCAGATCAAAAATTGCTAACTCAGTCTGTGTTCTAACAGAATGTGGACTCAGATTTTGTTCAAAAATTACTCTGTCTGTGTTCTAACAGAATATGGACTCAGCCTGTGTTCTAACAGAATACTCACACAGCCTGTGTTCTAACAGAATACTCACTCAGCCAGTGTTTTAAGAGAATATGGATTCAGATTATTTTCAAAGAATACTCACTCAGCCTGTGTTCGAACAAAATATGGACTCAGTTTATTTTTATATATTACCCACTCAGGCCGTGTTTTAACAGAATGTGGACTCAGATTTTGATCAAAAATTATTAACTCAGTCTGTTTTCTAACAGAATATGGACGCAGTCTATGTTTAAAGAAAACTCACTCAGCCTGTGTTCTAATAGAATACACACTCAGCCTGGTTTTTAATAAAATACTCACGCAGCCAGTGTACTAACAGGATATTGACTCAGATTATTTTCAAAGAATACTCAATGAGCCTCTTTACTAACAGAGTACTGACTCAGCTAGAGTTCTACCAGAATATGGATTCAGATTATTTTAAAATAATACTCACTCAGCCTGTGTTCTAACAGAATATGGACTCAGTCTATGTTTAAAGAATACTCACTCAGCCTGTGTTCTAACAGAATACTAATTCAGCCTCGGTTTTAACAGAATGTGGACTCAGATTTTATTAAAAGAATACTCACTCAGTCTGTGTTATAAAGAATATGGACTCAGTTTATTTTTAAATAATACCCACTCAGCCTGTGTTCTAACAGAATACTCACTCAGCCTGGGTTTTAACAAATACTAACTCAGCAAGTGTTCTAACAGGATATTGACTCAGATTGTTTTCAAAGAATACTCACTCAGCCAGTGTTCTACCAGAATATGAATTCAAATTATTTTCAAAGAATTCTCACTCAGCCTGTGTTCTAACAGAATGTGGACTCAGATATTGATCAAAAATTACTAACTCAGTCTGTGTTCTAGCAGAATTAGGACGCAGTCTATGTTTAAAGAATACTCACTCAGCCTGTGTTCTAACAGAATGTGGACTCAGTCTATATTTAAAGAATACTCACTCACCTCAGTGTTCTAACAGAACACTCACTCAGCCTGTGTTCTAACAGAATACTAACTCAGCCTGCGTTCTAACAGAATGTGGATTCAGGTCAAAAATTACTAAGTCTGTGTTCTAACAGAATGTGGACTCAGATTTTGTTCAAAGATTACTCTGTGTTCTAACAGAATATGGACTCAGCCTGTGTTCTAACAGAATACTCACACAGCCTGTGTTCTAACAGAATACTAACTAAGCCAGTGTTTTAAGAGAATATGGATTCAGATTATTTTCAGAGAATACTCACTCAGCCTGTGTTCGAACAAAATATGGACTCAGTTTATTTTTATATATTACCCACTCAGGCTGTGTTTTAACAGAATGTGGACTCAGAATTTGATCAAAAATTATTAAGTCAGTCTGTTTTCTAACAGAATATGGACTCAGTCTATGTTGAGAGAATACTCACTCAGCCTGTGTTCTAAATAATATGGACTCAGTTTATTTTTAATAATAACCGCTCAGCCTGTGTTCTAACAGAATATGGACTCAGTCAATATTTAAAGAATACTCAGTCACCTAAGTGTTCCAACAGAACACTCACTCAGCCTGTGTTCTAACAGAATACTAACTCAGCCTGCGTTTTAACAGAATGTGGATTCAGATCAAAAATTGCTAACTCAGTCTGTGTTCTAACAGAATGTGGACTCAGATTTTGTTCAAAAATTACTCTGTCTGTGTTCTAACAGAATATGGACTCAGCCTGTGTTCTAACAGAATACTCACACAGCCTGTGTTCTAACAGAATACTCACTCAGCCAGTGTTTTAAGAGAATATGGATTCAGATTATTTTCAAAGAATACTCACTCAGCCTGTGTTCGAACAAAATATGGACTCAGTTTATTTTTATATATTACCCACTCAGGCTGTGTTTTAACAGAATGTGGAATCAGATTTTGATCAAAAATTATTAATTCAGTCTGTTTTCTAACAGAATATGGACGCAGTCTATGTTTAAAGAAAACTCACTCAGCCTGTGTTCTAATAGAATACACACTCAGCCTGGTTTTTAATAAAATACTCACGCAGCCAGTGTACTAACAGGATATTGACTCAGATTATTTTCAAAGAATACTCAATGAGCCTCTTTACTAACAGAATACTCACTCAGCCTGTGTTCTAACAGAATACTCAATCAGCTAGAGTTCTACCAGAATATGGATTCAGATTATTTTAAAATAATACTCACTCAGCCTGTGTTCTAACAGAATATGGACTCAGTCTATGTTTAAAGAATACTCACTCAGCCTGTGTTCTAACAGAATACTCACTCAGCGAGAGTTCTACCAGAATATGGATTCAGATTATTTTAAAATAATACTCACTCAGCCTGTGTTCTAACAGAATATGGACTCAGTGTATGTTTAAAGAATACTCACTCAGCCTGTGTTCTAACAGAATACTAATTCAGCCTCTGTTTTAACAGAATGTGGACTCAGATTTTATTAAAAGAATACTCACTCAGTCTGTGTTATAAAGAATATGGACTCAGTTTATTTTTAAATAATACCCACTCAGCCTGTGTTCTAACAGAATACTCACTCAGCCTGGGTTTTAACAAATACTAAATCAGCAAGTGTTCTACCAGGATATTGACTCAGACTGTTTTCAAAGAATACTCACTCAGCCAGTGTTCTACCAGAATATGGATTCAGATTATTTTCAAAGAATTCTCACTCAGCCTGTGTTCTAACAGAATGTGGACTCAGATATTGATCAAAAATTACTAACTCAGTCTGTGTTCTAGCAGAATTAGGACGCAGTCTATGTTTAAAGAATACTCACTCAGCCTGTGTTCTAACAGAATGTGGACTCAGTCTATATTTAAAGAATACTCACTCACCTCAGTGTTCTAACAGAACACTCACTCAGCCTGTGTTCTAACAGAATACTAACTCAGCCTGCGTTCTAACAGAATGTGGATTCAGGTCAAAAATTACTAACTCAGTCTGTGTTCTAACAGAATGTGGACTCAGATTTTGTTCAAAGATTACTCTGTCTGTGTTCTAACAGAATATGGACTCAGCCTGTGTTCTAACAGAATACTCACACAGCCTGTGTTCTAACAGAATACTAACTAAGCCAGTGTTTTAAGAGAATATGGATTCAGATTATTTTCAGAGAATACTCACTCAGCCTGTGTTCGAACAAAATATGGACTCAGTTTATTTTTATATATTACCCACTCAGGCTGTGTTTTAACAGAATGTGGACTCAGAATTTGATCAAAAATTATTAAGTCAGTCTGTTTTCTAACAGAATATGGACTCAGTCTATGTTGAGAGAATACTCACTCAGCCTGTGTTCTAAATAATATGGACTCAGTTTATTTTTAATAATAACCGCTCAGCCTGTGTTCTAACAGAATATGGACTCAGTCAATATTTAAAGAATACTCAGTCACCTAAGTGTTCCAACAGAACACTCACTCAGCCTGTGTTCTAACAGAATACTAACTCAGCCTGCGTTTTAACAGAATGTGGATTCAGATCAAAAATTGCTAACTCAGTCTGTGTTCTAACAGAATGTGGACTCAGATTTTGTTCAAAAATTACTCTGTCTGTGTTCTAACAGAATATGGACTCAGCCTGTGTTCTAACAGAATACTCACACAGCCTGTGTTCTAACAGAATACTCACTCAGCCAGTGTTTTAAGAGAATATGGATTCAGATTATTTTCAAAGAATACTCACTCAGCCTGTGTTCGAACAAAATATGGACTCAGTTTATTTTTATATATTACCCACTCAGGCCGTGTTTTAACAGAATGTGGACTCAGATTTTGATCAAAAATTATTAACTCAGTCTGTTTTCTAACAGAATATGGACGCAGTCTATGTTTAAAGAAAACTCACTCAGCCTGTGTTCTAATAGAATACACACTCAGCCTGGTTTTTAATAAAATACTCACGCAGCCAGTGTACTAACAGGATATTGACTCAGATTATTTTCAAAGAATACTCAATGAGCCTCTTTACTAACAGAGTACTGACTCAGCTAGAGTTCTACCAGAATATGGATTCAGATTATTTTAAAATAATACTCACTCAGCCTGTGTTCTAACAGAATATGGACTCAGTCTATGTTTAAAGAATACTCACTCAGCCTGTGTTCTAACAGAATACTAATTCAGCCTCTGTTTTAACAGAATGTGGACTCAGATTTTATTAAAAGAATACTCACTCAGTCTGTGTTATAAAGAATATGGACTCAGTTTATTTTTAAATAATACCCACTCAGCCTGTGTTCTAACAGAATACTCACTCAGCCTGGGTTTTAACAAATACTAACTCAGCAAGTGTTCTAACAGGATATTGACTCAGATTGTTTTCAAAGAATACTCACTCAGCCAGTGTTCTACCAGAATATGGATTCAGATTATTTTCAAAGAATTCTCACTCAGCCTGTGTTCTAACAGAATGTGGACTCAGATATTGATCAAAAATTACTAACTCAGTCTGTGTTCTAGCAGAATTAGGACGCAGTCTATGTTTAAAGAATACTCACTCAGCCTGTGTTCTAACAGAATGTGGACTCAGTCTATATTTAAAGAATACTCACTCACCTCAGTGTTCTAACAGAACACTCACTCAGCCTGTGTTCTAACAGAATACTAACTCAGCCTGAGTTCTAACAGAATGTGGATTCAGGTCAAAAATTACTAAGTCTGTGTTCTAACAGAATGTGGACTCAGATTTTGTTCAAAGATTACTCTGTCTGTGTTCTAACAGAATATGGACTCAGCCTGTGTTCTAACAGAATACTCACACAGCCTGTGTTCTAACAGAATACTAACTAAGCCAGTGTTTTAAGAGAATATGGATTCAGATTATTTTCAGAGAATACTCACTCAGCCTGTGTTCGAACAAAATATGGACTCAGTTTATTTTTATATATTACCCACTCAGGCTGTGTTTTAACAGAATGTGGACTCAGAATTTGATCAAAAATTATTAAGTCAGTCTGTTTTCTAACAGAATATGGACTCAGTCTATGTTGAGAGAATACTCACTCAGCCTGTGTTCTAAATAATATGGACTCAGTTTATTTTTAATAATAACCGCTCAGCCTGTGTTCTAACAGAATATGGACTCAGTCAATATTTAAAGAATACTCACTCACCTAAGTGTTCTAACAGAACACTCACTCAGCCTGTGTTCTAACAGAATACTAACTCAGCCTGCGTTGTAACAGAATGTGGATTCAGATCAAAAATTGCTAACTCAGTCTGTGTTCTAACAGAATGTGGACTCAGATTTTGTTCAAAAATTACTCTGTCTGTGTTCTAACAGAATATGGACTCAGCCTGTGTTCTAACAGAACACTCACACAGCCTGTGTTCTAACAGAATACTCAGTCAGCCAGTGTTTTAAGAGAATATGGATTCAGATTATTTTCAAAGAATACTCACTCAGCCTGTGTTCGAACAATATATGGACTCAGTTTATTTTTATATATTACCCACTCAGGCTGTGTTTTAACAGAATGTGGAATCAGATTTTGATCAAAAATTATTAATTCAGTCTGTTTTCTAACAGAATATGGACGCAGTCTATGTTTAAAGAAAACTCACTCAGCCTGTGTTCTAATAGAATACACACTCAGCCTGGTTTTTAATAAAATACTCACGCAGCCAGTGTACTAACAGGATATTGACTCAGATTATTTTCAAAGAATACTCAATGAGCCTCTTTACTAACAGAATACTCACTCAGCCTGTGTTCTAACAGAATACTCAATCAGCTAGAGTTCTACCAGAATATGGATTCAGATTATTTTAAAATAATACTCACTCAGCCTGTGTTCTAACAGAATATGGACTCAGTCTATGTTTAAAGAATACTCACTCAGCCTGTGTTCTAACAGAATACTCACTCAGCGAGAGTTCTACCAGAATATGGATTCAGATTATTTTAAAATAATACTCACTCCGCCTGTGTTCTAACAGAATATGGACTCAGTGTATGTTTAAAGAATACTCACTCAGCCTGTGTTCTAACAGAATACTAATTCAGCCTGTGTTTTAACAGAATGTGGACTCAGATTTTATTAAAAGAATACTCACTCAGTCTGTGTTATAAAGAATATGGACTCAGTTTATTTTTAAATAATACCCACTCAGCCTGTGTTCTAACAGAATACTCACTCAGCCTGGGTTTTAACAAATACTAACTCAGCAAGTGTTCTAACAGGATATTGACTCAGACTGTTTTCAAAGAATACTCACTCAGCCAGTGTTCTACCAGAATATGGATTCAGATTATTTTCAAAGAATTCTCACTCAGCCTGTGTTCTAACAGAATGTGGACTCAGATATTGATCAAAAATTACTAACTCAGTCTGTGTTCTAGCAGAATTAGGACGCAGTCTATGTTTAAAGAATACTCACTCAGCCTGTGTTCTAACAGAATGTGGACTCAGTCTATATTTAAAGAATACTCACTCACCTCAGTGTTCTAACAGAACACTCACTCAGCCTGTGTTCTAACAGAATACTAACTCAGCCTGTGTTCTAACAGAATGTGGATTCAGATCAAAAATTACTAAGTCTGTGTTCTAACAGAATGTGGACTCAGATTTTGTTCAAAGATTACTCTGTCTGTGTTCTAACAGAATATGGACTCAGCCTGTGTTCTAACAGAATACTCACACAGCCTGTGTTCTAACAGAATACTAACTAAGCCAGTGTTTTAAGAGAATATGGATTCAGATTATTTTCAGAGAATACTCACTCAGCCTGTGTTCGAACAAAATATGGACTCAGTTTATTTTTATATATTACCCACTCAGGCTGTGTTTTAACAGAATGTGGACTCAGAATTTGATCAAAAATTATTAAGTCAGTCTGTTTTCTAACAGAATATGGACTCAGTCTATGTTGAGAGAATACTCACTCAGCCTGTGTTCTAAATAATATGGACTCAGTTTATTTTAAATAATAACCGCTCAGCCTGTGTTCTAACAGAATATGGACTCAGTCAATATTTAAAGAATACTCACTCACCTAAGTGTTCCAACAGAACACTCACTCAGCCTGTGTTCTAACAGAATACTAACTCAGCCTGCGTTTTAACAGAATGTGGATTCAGATCAAAAATTGCTAACTCAGTCTGTGTTCTAACAGAATGTGGACTCAGATTTTGTTCAAAAATTACTCTGTCTGTGTTCTAACAGAATATGGACTCAGCCTGTGTTCTAACAGAATACTCACACAGCCTGTGTTCTAACAGAATACTCACTCAGCCAGTGTTTTAAGAGAATATGGATTCAGATTATTTTCAAAGAATACTCACTCAGCCTGTGTTCGAACAAAATATGGACTCAGTTTATTTTTATATATTACCCACTCAGGCTGTGTTTTAACAGAATGTGGACTCAGATTTTGATCAAAAATTATTAACTCAGTCTGTTTTCTAACAGAATATGGACGCAGTCTATGTTTAAAGAATACTCACTCAGCCTGTGTTCTAATAGAATACACACTCAGCCTGGTTTTTAATAAAATACTCACGCAGCCAGTGTACTAACAGGATATTGACTCAGATTATTTCAAAGAATACTCAATGAGCCTGTTTACTAACAGAATACTCACTCAGCCTGTGTTCTAACAGAATACTCACTCAGCTAGAGTTCTACCACAATATGCATTCAGATTATTTTAAAATAATACTCACTCAGCCTGGGTTCTAACAGAATATGGACTCAGTCTATGTTTAAAGAATACTCACTCAGCCTGTGTTCTAACAGAATACTCACTCAGCGAGAGTTCTACCAGAATATGGATTCAGATTATTTTAAAATAATACTCACTCCGCCTGTGTTCTAACAGAATATGGACTCAGTCTATGTTTAAAAAATACTCACTCAGCCTGTGTTCTAACAGAATACTAATTCAGCCTGTGTTTTAACAGAATGTGGACTCAGATTTTATTAAAAGAATACTCACTCAGTCTGTGTTATAAAGAATATGGACTCAGTTTATTTTTAAATAATACCCACTCAGCCTGTGTTCTAACAGAATACTCACTCAGCCTGGGTTTTAACAAATACTAACTCAGCAAGTGTTCTAACAGGATATTGACTCAGATTGTTTTCAAAGAATACTCACTCAGCCAGTGTACTACCAGAATATGGATTCAGATTATTTTCAAAGAATTCTCACTCAGCCTGTGTTCTAACAGAATGTGGACTCAGATATTGATCAAAAATTACTAACTCAGTCTGTGTTCTAGCAGAATTAGGACGCAGTCTATGTTTAAAGAATACTCACTCAGCCTGTGTTCTAACAGAATGTGGACTCAGTCTATATTTAAAGAATACTCACTCACCTCAGTGTTCTAACAGAACACTCACTCAGCCTGTGTTCTAACAGAATACTAACTCAGCCTGAGTTCTAACAGAATGTGGATTCAGGTCAAAAATTACTAAGTCTGTGTTCTAACAGAATGTGGACTCAGATTTTGTTCAAAGATTACTCTGTCTGTGTTCTAACAGAATATGGACTCAGCCTGTGTTCTAACAGAATACTCACACAGCCTGTGTTCTAACAGAATACTAACTAAGCCAGTGTTTTAAGAGAATATGGATTCAGGTTATTTTCAGAGAATACTCACTCAGCCTGTGTTCGAACAAAATATGGACTCAGTTTATTTTTATATATTACCCACTCAGGCTGTGTTTTAACAGAATGTGGACTCAGAATTTGATCAAAAATTATTAAGTCAGTCTGTTTTCTAACAGAATATGGACTCAGTCTATGTTGAGAGAATACTCACTCAGCCTGTGTTCTAAATAATATGGACTCAGTTTATTTTTAATAATAACCGCTCAGCCTGTGTTCTAACAGAATATGGACTCAGTCAATATTTAAAGAATACTCACTCACCTAAGTGTTCTAACAGAACACTCACTCAGCCTGTGTTCTAACAGAATACTAACTCAGCCTGCGTTGTAACAGAATGTGGATTCAGATCAAAAATTGCTAACTCAGTCTGTGTTCTAACAGAATGTGGACTCAGATTTTGTTCAAAAATTACTCTGTCTGTGTTCTAACAGAATATGGACTCAGCCTGTGTTCTAACAGAACACTCACACAGCCTGTGTTCTAACAGAATACTCACTCAGCCAGTGTTTTAAGAGAATATGGATTCAGATTATTTTCAAAGAATACTCACTCAGCCTGTGTTCGAACAATATATGGACTCAGTTTATTTTTATATATTACCCACTCAGGCTGTGTTTTAACAGAATGTGGAATCAGATTTTGATCAAAAATTATTAATTCAGTCTGTTTTCTAACAGAATATGGACGCAGTCTATGTTTAAAGAAAACTCACTCAGCCTGTGTTCTAATAGAATACACACTCAGCCTGGTTTTTAATAAAATACTCACGCAGCCAGTGTACTAACAGGATATTGACTCAGATTATTTTCAAAGAATACTCAATGAGCCTCTTTACTAACAGAATACTCACTCAGCCTGTGTTCTAACAGAATACTCAATCAGCTAGAGTTCTACCAGAATATGGATTCAGATTATTTTAAAATAATACTCACTCAGCCTGTGTTCTAACAGAATATGGACTCAGTCTATGTTTAAAGAATACTCACTCAGCCTGTGTTCTAACAGAATACTCACTCAGCGAGAGTTCTACCAGAATATGGATTCAGATTATTTTAAAATAATACTCACTCCGCCTGTGTTCTAACAGAATATGGACTCAGTGTATGTTTAAAGAATACTCACTCAGCCTGTGTTCTAACAGAATACTAATTCAGCCTGTGTTTTAACAGAATGTGGACTCAGATTTTATTAAAAGAATACTCACTCAGTCTGTGTTATAAAGAATATGGACTCAGTTTATTTTTAAATAATACCCACTCAGCCTGTGTTCTAACAGAATACTCACTCAGCCTGGGTTTTAACAAATACTAACTCAGCAAGTGTTCTAACAGGATATTGACTCAGACTGTTTTCAAAGAATACTCACTCAGCCAGTGTTCTACCAGAATATGGATTCAGATTATTTTCAAAGAATTCTCACTCAGCCTGTGTTCTAACAGAATGTGGACTCAGATATTGATCAAAAATTACTAACTCAGTCTGTGTTCTAGCAGAATTAGGACGCAGTCTATGTTTAAAGAATACTCACTCAGCCTGTGTTCTAACAGAATGTGGACTCAGTCTATATTTAAAGAATACTCACTCACCTCAGTGTTCTAACAGAACACTCACTCAGCCTGTGTTCTAACAGAATACTAACTCAGCCTGTGTTCTAACAGAATGTGGATTCAGATCAAAAATTACTAAGTCTGTGTTCTAACAGAATGTGGACTCAGATTTTGTTCAAAGATTACTCTGTCTGTGTTCTAACAGAATATGGACTCAGCCTGTGTTCTAACAGAATACTCACACAGCCTGTGTTCTAACAGAATACTAACTAAGCCAGTGTTTTAAGAGAATATGGATTCAGATTATTTTCAGAGAATACTCACTCAGCCTGTGTTCGAACAAAATATGGACTCAGTTTATTTTTATATATTACCCACTCAGGCTGTGTTTTAACAGAATGTGGACTCAGAATTTGATCAAAAATTATTAAGTCAGTCTGTTTTCTAACAGAATATGGACTCAGTCTATGTTGAGAGAATACTCACTCAGCCTGTGTTCTAAATAATATGGACTCAGTTTATTTTTAATAATAACCGCTCAGCCTGTGTTCTAACAGAATATGGACTCAGTCAATATTTAAAGAATACTCACTCACCTAAGTGTTCCAACAGAACACTCACTCAGCCTGTGTTCTAACAGAATACTAACTCAGCCTGCGTTTTAACAGAATGTGGATTCAGATCAAAAATTGCTAACTCAGTCTGTGTTCTAACAGAATGTGGACTCAGATTTTGTTCAAAAATTACTCTGTCTGTGTTCTAACAGAATATGGACTCAGCCTGTGTTCTAACAGAATACTCACACAGCCTGTGTTCTAACAGAATACTCACTCAGCCAGTGTTTTAAGAGAATATGGATTCAGATTATTTTCAAAGAATACTCACTCAGCCTGTGTTCGAACAAAATATGGACTCAGTTTATTTTTATATATTACCCACTCAGGCTGTGTTTTAACAGAATGTGGACTCAGATTTTGATCAAAAATTATTAACTCAGTCTGTTTTCTAACAGAATATGGACGCAGTCTATGTTTAAAGAATACTCACTCAGCCTGTGTTCTAATAGAATACACACTCAGCCTGGTTTTTAATAAAATACTCACGCAGCCAGTGTACTAACAGGATATTGACTCAGATTATTTCAAAGAATTCTCAATGAGCCTGTTTACTAACAGAATACTCACTCAGCCTGTGTTCTAACAGAATACTCACTCAGCTAGAGTTCTACCACAATATGCATTCAGATTATTTTAAAATAATACTCACTCAGCCTGGGTTCTAACAGAATATGGACTCAGTCTATGTTTAAAGAATACTCACTCAGCCTGTGTTCTAACAGAATACTCACTCAGCGAGAGTTCTACCAGAATATGGATTCAGATTATTTTAAAATAATACTCACTCCGCCTGTGTTCTAACAGAATATGGACTCAGTCTATGTTTAAAAAATACTCACTCAGCCTGTGTTCTAACAGAATACTAATTCAGCCTGTGTTTTAACAGAATGTGGACTCAGATTTTATTAAAAGAATACTCACTCAGTCTGTGTTATAAAGAATATGGACTCAGTTTATTTTTAAATAATACCCACTCAGCCTGTGTTCTAACAGAATACTCACTCAGCCTGGGTTTTAACAAATACTAACTCAGCAAGTGTTCTAACAGGATATTGACTCAGATTGTTTTCAAAGAATACTCACTCAGCCAGTGTACTACCAGAATATGGATTCAGATTATTTTCAAAGAATTCTCACTCAGCCTGTGTTCTAACAGAATGTGGACTCAGATATTGATCAAAAATTACTAACTCAGTCTGTGTTCTAGCAGAATTAGGACGCAGTCTATGTTTAAAGAATACTCACTCAGCCTGTGTTCTAACAGAATGTGGACTCAGTCTATATTTAAAGAATACTCACTCACCTCAGTGTTCTAACAGAACACTCACTCAGCCTGTGTTCTAACAGAATACTAACTCAGCCTGAGTTCTAACAGAATGTGGATTCAGGTCAAAAATTACTAAGTCTGTGTTCTAACAGAATGTGGACTCAGATTTTGTTCAAAGATTACTCTGTCTGTGTTCTAACAGAATATGGACTCAGCCTGTGTTCTAACAGAATACTCACACAGCCTGTGTTCTAACAGAATACTAACTAAGCCAGTGTTTTAAGAGAATATGGATTCAGGTTATTTTCAGAGAATACTCACTCAGCCTGTGTTCGAACAAAATATGGACTCAGTTTATTTTTATATATTACCCACTCAGGCTGTGTTTTAACAGAATGTGGACTCAGAATTTGATCAAAAATTATTAAGTCAGTCTGTTTTCTAACAGAATATGGACTCAGTCTATGTTGAGAGAATACTCACTCAGCCTGTGTTCTAAATAATATGGACTCAGTTTATTTTTAATAATAACCGCTCAGCCTGTGTTCTAACAGAATATGGACTCAGTCAATATTTAAAGAATACTCACTCACCTAAGTGTTCTAACAGAACACTCACTCAGCCTGTGTTCTAACAGAATACTAACTCAGCCTGCGTTGTAACAGAATGTGGATTCAGATCAAAAATTGCTAACTCAGTCTGTGTTCTAACAGAATGTGGACTCAGATTTTGTTCAAAAATTACTCTGTCTGTGTTCTAACAGAATATGGACTCAGCCTGTGTTCTAACAGAACACTCACACAGCCTGTGTTCTAACAGAATACTCACTCAGCCAGTGTTTTAAGAGAATATGGATTCAGATTATTTTCAAAGAATACTCACTCAGCCTGTGTTCGAACAATATATGGACTCAGTTTATTTTTATATATTACCCACTCAGGCTGTGTTTTAACAGAATGTGGAATCAGATTTTGATCAAAAATTATTAATTCAGTCTGTTTTCTAACAGAATATGGACGCAGTCTATGTTTAAAGAAAACTCACTCAGCCTGTGTTCTAATAGAATACACACTCAGCCTGGTTTTTAATAAAATACTCACGCAGCCAGTGTACTAACAGGATATTGACTCAGATTATTTTCAAAGAATACTCAATGAGCCTCTTTACTAACAGAATACTCACTCAGCCTGTGTTCTAACAGAATACTCAATCAGCTAGAGTTCTACCAGAATATGGATTCAGATTATTTTAAAATAATACTCACTCAGCCTGTGTTCTAACAGAATATGGACTCAGTCTATGTTTAAAGAATACTCACTCAGCCTGTGTTCTAACAGAATACTCACTCAGCGAGAGTTCTACCAGAATATGGATTCAGATTATTTTAAAATAATACTCACTCCGCCTGTGTTCTAACAGAATATGGACTCAGTGTATGTTTAAAGAATACTCACTCAGCCTGTGTTCTAACAGAATACTAATTCAGCCTGTGTTTTAACAGAATGTGGACTCAGATTTTATTAAAAGAATACTCACTCAGTCTGTGTTATAAAGAATATGGACTCAGTTTATTTTTAAATAATACCCACTCAGCCTGTGTTCTAACAGAATACTCACTCAGCCTGGGTTTTAACAAATACTAACTCAGCAAGTGTTCTAACAGGATATTGACTCAGACTGTTTTCAAAGAATACTCACTCAGCCAGTGTTCTACCAGAATATGGATTCAGATTATTTTCAAAGAATTCTCACTCAGCCTGTGTTCTAACAGAATGTGGACTCAGATATTGATCAAAAATTACTAACTCAGTCTGTGTTCTAGCAGAATTAGGACGCAGTCTATGTTTAAAGAATACTCACTCAGCCTGTGTTCTAACAGAATGTGGACTCAGTCTATATTTAAAGAATACTCACTCACCTCAGTGTTCTAACAGAACACTCACTCAGCCTGTGTTCTAACAGAATACTAACTCAGCCTGTGTTCTAACAGAATGTGGATTCAGATCAAAAATTACTAAGTCTGTGTTCTAACAGAATGTGGACTCAGATTTTGTTCAAAGATTACTCTGTCTGTGTTCTAACAGAATATGGACTCAGCCTGTGTTCTAACAGAATACTCACACAGCCTGTGTTCTAACAGAATACTAACTAAGCCAGTGTTTTAAGAGAATATGGATTCAGATTATTTTCAGAGAATACTCACTCAGCCTGTGTTCGAACAAAATATGGACTCAGTTTATTTTTATATATTACCCACTCAGGCTGTGTTTTAACAGAATGTGGACTCAGAATTTGATCAAAAATTATTAAGTCAGTCTGTTTTCTAACAGAATATGGACTCAGTCTATGTTGAGAGAATACTCACTCAGCCTGTGTTCTAAATAATATGGACTCAGTTTATTTTTAATAATAACCGCTCAGCCTGTGTTCTAACAGAATATGGACTCAGTCAATATTTAAAGAATACTCACTCACCTAAGTGTTCCAACAGAACACTCACTCAGCCTGTGTTCTAACAGAATACTAACTCAGCCTGCGTTTTAACAGAATGTGGATTCAGATCAAAAATTGCTAACTCAGTCTGTGTTCTAACAGAATGTGGACTCAGATTTTGTTCAAAAATTACTCTGTCTGTGTTCTAACAGAATATGGACTCAGCCTGTGTTCTAACAGAATACTCACACAGCCTGTGTTCTAACAGAATACTCACTCAGCCAGTGTTTTAAGAGAATATGGATTCAGATTATTTTCAAAGAATACTCACTCAGCCTGTGTTCGAACAAAATATGGACTCAGTTTATTTTTATATATTACCCACTCAGGCTGTGTTTTAACAGAATGTGGACTCAGATTTTGATCAAAAATTATTAACTCAGTCTGTTTTCTAACAGAATATGGACGCAGTCTATGTTTAAAGAATACTCACTCAGCCTGTGTTCTAATAGAATACACACTCAGCCTGGTTTTTAATAAAATACTCACGCAGCCAGTGTACTAACAGGATATTGACTCAGATTATTTCAAAGAATACTCAATGAGCCTGTTTACTAACAGAATACTCACTCAGCCTGTGTTCAAACAGAATACTCACTCAGCTAGAGTTCTACCACAATATGCATTCAGATTATTTTAAAATAATACTCACTCAGCCTGGGTTCTAACAGAATATGGACTCAGTCTATGTTTAAAGAATACTCACTCAGCCTGTGTTCTAACAGAATACTCACTCAGCGAGAGTTCTACCAGAATATGGATTCAGATTATTTTAAAATAATACTCACTCCGCCTGTGTTCTAACAGAATATGGACTCAGTCTATGTTTAAAAAATACTCACTCAGCCTGTGTTCTAACAGAATACTAATTCAGCCTGTGTTTTAACAGAATGTGGACTCAGATTTTATTAAAAGAATACTCACTCAGTCTGTGTTATAAAGAATATGGACTCAGTTTATTTTTAAATAATACCCACTCAGCCTGTGTTCTAACAGAATACTCACTCAGCCTGGGTTTTAACAAATACTAACTCAGCAAGTGTTCTAACAGGATATTGACTCAGATTGTTTTCAAAGAATACTCACTCAGCCAGTGTACTACCAGAATATGGATTCAGATTATTTTCAAAGAATTCTCACTCAGCCTGTGTTCTAACAGAATGTGGACTCAGATATTGATCAAAAATTACTAACTCAGTCTGTGTTCTAGCAGAATTAGGACGCAGTCTATGTTTAAAGAATACTCACTCAGCCTGTGTTCTAACAGAATGTGGACTCAGTCTATATTTAAAGAATACTCACTCACCTCAGTGTTCTAACAGAACACTCACTCAGCCTGTGTTCTAACAGAATACTAACTCAGCCTGCGTTCTAACAGAATGTGGATTCAGGTCAAAAATTACTAACTCAGTCTGTGTTCTAACAGAATGTGGACTCAGATTTTGTTCAAAGATTACTCTGTCTGTGTTCTAACAGAATATGGACTCAGCCTGTGTTCTAACAGAATACTCACACAGCCTGTGTTCTAACAGAATACTAACTAAGCCAGTGTTTTAAGAGAATATGGATTCAGATTATTTTCAGAGAATACTCACTCAGCCTGTGTTCGAACAAAATATGGACTCAGTTTATTTTTATATATTACCCACTCAGGCTGTGTTTTAACAGAATGTGGACTCAGAATTTGATCAAAAATTATTAAGTCAGTCTGTTTTCTAACAGAATATGGACTCAGTCTATGTTGAGAGAATACTCACTCAGCCTGTGTTCTAAATAATATGGACTCAGTTTATTTTTAATAATAACCGCTCAGCCTGTGTTCTAACAGAATATGGACTCAGTCAATATTTAAAGAATACTCACTCACCTAAGTGTTCCAACAGAACACTCACTCAGCCTGTGTTCTAACAGAATACTAACTCAGCCTGCGTTTTAACAGAATGTGGATTCAGATCAAAAATTGCTAACTCAGTCTGTGTTCTAACAGAATGTGGACTCAGATTTTGTTCAAAAATTACTCTGTCTGTGTTCTAACAGAATATGGACTCAGCCTGTGTTCTAACAGAATACTCACACAGCCTGTGTTCTAACAGAATACTCACTCAGCCAGTGTTTTAAGAGAATATGGATTCAGATTATTTTCAAAGAATACTCACTCAGCCTGTGTTCGAACAAAATATGGACTCAGTTTATTTTTATATATTACCCACTCAGGCTGTGTTTTAACAGAATGTGGAATCAGATTTTGATCAAAAATTATTAACTCAGTCTGTTTTTTAACAGAATATGGACGCAGTCTATGTTTAAAGAATACTCACTCAGCCTGTGTTCTAATAGAATACACACTCAGCCTGGTTTTTAATAAAATACTCACGCAGCCAGTGTACTAACAGGATATTGACTCAGATTATTTCAAAGAATACTCAATGAGTCTGTTTACTAACAGAATACTCACTCAGCCTGTGTTCTAACAGAATACTCACTCAGCTAGAGTTCTACCACAGTATGCATTCAGATTATTTTAAAATAATACTCACTCAGCCTGGGTTCTAACAGAATATGGACTCAGTCTATGTTTAAAGAATACTCACTCAGCCTGTGTTCTAACAGAATACTCACTCAGCGAGAGTTCTACCAGAATATGGATTCAGATTATTTTAAAATAATACTCACTCCGCCTGTGTTCTAACAGAATATGGACTCAGTCTATGTTTAAAAAATACTCACTCAGCCTGTGTTCTAACAGAATACTAATTCAGCCTGTGTTTTAACAGAATGTGGACTCAGATTTTATTAAAAGAATACTCACTCAGTCTGTGTTATAAAGAATATGGACTCAGTTTATTTTTAAATAATACCCACTCAGCCTGTGTTCTAACAGAATACTCACTCAGCCTGGGTTTTAACAAATACTAACTCAGCAAGTGTTCTAACAGGATATTGACTCAGATTGTTTTCAAAGAATACTCACTCAGCCAGTGTACTACCAGAATATGGATTCAGATTATTTTCAAAGAATTCTCACTCAGCCTGTGTTCTAACAGAATGTGGACTCAGATATTGATCAAAAATTACTAACTCAGTCTGTGTTCTAGCAGAATTAGGACGCAGTCTATGTTTAAAGAATACTCACTCAGCCTGTGTTCTAACAGAATGTGGACTCAGTCTATATTTAAAGAATACTCACTCACCTCAGTGTTCTAACAGAACACTCACTCAGCCTGTGTTCTAACAGAATACTAACTCAGCCTGCGTTCTAACAGAATGTGGATTCAGGTCAAAAATTACTAAGTCTGTGTTCTAACAGAATGTGGACTCAGATTTTGTTCAAAGATTACTCTGTCTGTGTTCTAACAGAATATGGACTCAGCCTGTGTTCTAACAGAATACTCACACAGCCTGTGTTCTAACAGAATACTAACTAAGCCAGTGTTTTAAGAGAATATGGATTCAGATTATTTTCAGAGAATACTCACTCAGCCTGTGTTCGAACAAAATATGGACTCAGTTTATTTTTATATATTACCCACTCAGGCTGTGTTTTAACAGAATGTGGACTCAGAATTTGATCAAAAATTATTAAGTCAGTCTGTTTTCTAACAGAATATGGACTCAGTCTATGTTGAGAGAATACTCACTCAGCCTGTGTTCTAAATAATATGGACTCAGTTTATTTTTAATAATAACCGCTCAGCCTGTGTTCTAACAGAATATGGACTCAGTCAATATTTAAAGAATACTCACTCACCTAAGTGTTCCAACAGAACACTCACTCAGCCTGTGTTCTAACAGAATACTAACTCAGCCTGCGTTTTAACAGAATGTGGATTCAGATCAAAAATTGCTAACTCAGTCTGTGTTCTAACAGAATGTGGACTCAGATTTTGTTCAAAAATTACTCTGTCTGTGTTCTAACAGAATATGGACTCAGCCTGTGTTCTAACAGAATACTCACACAGCCTGTGTTCTAACAGAATACTCACTCAGCCAGTGTTTTAAGAGAATATGGATTCAGATTATTTTCAAAGAATACTCACTCAGCCTGTGTTCGAACAAAATATGGACTCAGTTTATTTTTATATATTACCCACTCAGGCCGTGTTTTAACAGAATGTGGACTCAGATTTTGATCAAAAATTATTAACTCAGTCTGTTTTCTAACAGAATATGGACTCAGTCTATGTTGAGAGAATACTCACTCAGCCTGTGTTCTAAATAATATGGACTCAGTTTATTTTTAATAATAACCGCTCAGCCTGTGTTCTAACAGAATATGGACTCAGTCAATATTTAAAGAATACTCACTCACCTAAGTGTTCTAACAGAACACTCACTCAGCCTGTGTTCTAACAGAATACTAACTCAGCCTGCGTTGTAACAGAATGTGGATTCATATCAAAAATTGCTAACTCAGTCTGTGTTCTAACAGAATGTGGACTCAGATTTTGTTCAAAAATTACTCTGTCTGTGTTCTAACAGAATATGGACTCAGCCTGTGTTCTAACAGAATACTCACACAGCCTGTGTTCTAACAGAATACTCACTCAGCCAGTGTTTTAAGAGAATATGGATTCAGATTATTTTCAAAGAATACTCACTCAGCCTGTGTTCGAACAAAATATGGACTCAGTTTATTTTTATATATTACCCACTCAGGCTGTGTTTTAACAGAATGTGGAATCAGATTTTGATCAAAAATTATTAATTCAGTCTGTTTTCTAACAGAATATGGACGCAGTCTATGTTTAAAGAAAACTCACTCAGCCTGTGTTCTAATAGAATACACACTCAGCCTGGTTTTTAATAAAATACTCACGCAGCCAGTGTACTAACAGGATATTGACTCAGATTATTTTCAAAGAATACTCAATGAGCCTCTTTACTAACAGAATACTCACTAAGCCTGTGTTCTAACAGAATACTCAATCAGCTAGAGTTCTACCAGAATATGGATTCAGATTATTTTAAAATAATACTCACTCAGCCTGTGTTCTAACAGAATATGGACTCAGTCTATGTTTAAAGAATACTCACTCAGCCTGTGTTCTAACAGAATACTCACTCAGCGAGAGTTCTACCAGAATATGGATTCAGATTATTTTAAAATAATACTCACTCCGCCTGTGTTCTAACAGAATATGGACTCAGTCTATGTTTAAAGAATACTCACTCAGCCTGTGTTCTAACAGAATACTAATTCAGCCTGTGTTTTAACAGAATGTGGACTCAGATTTTATTAAAAGAATACTCACTCAGTCTGTGTTATAAAGAATATGGACTCAGTTTATTTTTAAATAATACCCACTCAGCCTGTGTTCTAACAGAATACTCACTCAGCCTGGGTTTTAACAAATACTAACTCAGCAAGTGTTCTAACAGGATATTGACTCAGACTGTTTTCAAAGAATACTCACTCAGCCAGTGTTCTACCAGAATATGGATTCAGATTATTTTCAAAGAATTCTCACTCAGCCTGTGTTCTAACAGAATGTGGACTCAGATATTGATCAAAAATTACTAACTCAGTCTGTGTTCTAGCAGAATTAGGACGCAGTCTATGTTTAAAGAATACTCACTCAGCCTGTGTTCTAACAGAATGTGGACTCAGTCTATATTTAAAGAATACTCACTCACCTCAGTGTTCTAACAGAACACTCACTCAGCCTGTGTTCTAACAGAATACTAACTCAGCCTGCGTTCTAACAGAATGTGGATTCAGGTCAAAAATTACTAACTCAGTCTGTGTTCTAACAGAATGTGGACTCAGATTTTGTTCAAAGATTACTCTGTCTGTGTTCTAACAGAATATGGACTCAGCCTGTGTTCTAACAGAATACTCACACAGCCTGTGTTCTAACAGAATACTAACTAAGCCAGTGTTTTAAGAGAATATGGATTCAGATTATTTTCAGAGAATACTCACTCAGCCTGTGTTCGAACAAAATATGGACTCAGTTTATTTATATATATTACCCACTCAGGCCGTGTTTTAACAGAATGTGGACTCAGATTTTGATCAAAAATTATTAACTCAGTCTGTTTTCTAACAGAATATGGACTCAGTCTATGTTGAGAGAATACTCACTCAGCCTGTGTTCTAAATAATATGGACTCAGTTTATTTTTAATAATAACCGCTCAGCCTGTGTTCTAACAGAATATGGACTCAGTCAATATTTAAAGAATACTCACTCACCTAAGTGTTCTAACAGAACACTCACTCAGCCTGTGTTCTAACAGAATACTAACTCAGCCTGCGTTGTAACAGAATGTGGATTCATATCAAAAATTGCTAACTCAGTCTGTGTTCTAACAGAATGTGGACTCAGATTTTGTTCAAAAATTACTCTGTCTGTGTTCTAACAGAATATGGACTCAGCCTGTGTTCTAACAGAATACTCACACAGCCTGTGTTCTAACAGAATACTCACTCAGCCAGTGTTTTAAGAGAATATGGATTCAGATTATTTTCAAAGAATACTCACTCAGCCTGTGTTCGAACAAAATATGGACTCAGTTTATTTTTATATATTACCCACTCAGGCTGTGTTTTAACAGAATGTGGAATCAGATTTTGATCAAAAATTATTAATTCAGTCTGTTTTCTAACAGAATATGGACGCAGTCTATGTTTAAAGAAAACTCACTCAGCCTGTGTTCTAATAGAATACACACTCAGCCTGGTTTTTAATAAAATACTCACGCAGCCAGTGTACTAACAGGATATTGACTCAGATTATTTTCAAAGAATACTCAATGAGCCTCTTTACTAACAGAATACTCACTAAGCCTGTGTTCTAACAGAATACTCAATCAGCTAGAGTTCTACCAGAATATGGATTCAGATTATTTTAAAATAATACTCACTCAGCCTGTGTTCTAACAGAATATGGACTCAGTCTATGTTTAAAGAATACTCACTCAGCCTGTGTTCTAACAGAATACTCACTCAGCGAGAGTTCTACCAGAATATGGATTCAGATTATTTTAAAATAATACTCACTCCGCCTGTGTTCTAACAGAATATGGACTCAGTCTATGTTTAAAGAATACTCACTCAGCCTGTGTTCTAACAGAATACTAATTCAGCCTGTGTTTTAACAGAATGTGGACTCAGATTTTATTAAAAGAATACTCACTCAGTCTGTGTTATAAAGAATATGGACTCAGTTTATTTTTAAATAATACCCACTCAGCCTGTGTTCTAACAGAATACTCACTCAGCCTGGGTTTTAACAAATACTAACTCAGCAAGTGTTCTAACAGGATATTGACTCAGACTGTTTTCAAAGAATACTCACTCAGCCAGTGTTCTACCAGAATATGGATTCAGATTATTTTCAAAGAATTCTCACTCAGCCTGTGTTCTAACAGAATGTGGACTCAGATATTGATCAAAAATTACTAACTCAGTCTGTGTTCTAGCAGAATTAGGACGCAGTCTATGTTTAAAGAATACTCACTCAGCCTGTGTTCTAACAGAATGTGGACTCAGTCTATATTTAAAGAATACTCACTCACCTCAGTGTTCTAACAGAACACTCACTCAGCCTGTGTTCTAACAGAATACTAACTCAGCCTGCGTTCTAACAGAATGTGGATTCAGGTCAAAAATTACTAACTCAGTCTGTGTTCTAACAGAATGTGGACTCAGATTTTGTTCAAAGATTACTCTGTCTGTGTTCTAACAGAATATGGACTCAGCCTGTGTTCTAACAGAATACTCACACAGCCTGTGTTCTAACAGAATACTAACTAAGCCAGTGTTTTAAGAGAATATGGATTCAGATTATTTTCAGAGAATACTCACTCAGCCTGTGTTCGAACAAAATATGGACTCAGTTTATTTTTATATATTACCCACTCAGGCTGTGTTTTAACAGAATGTGGACTCAGAATTTGATCAAAAATTATTAAGTCAGTCTGTTTTCTAACAGAATATGGACTCAGTCTATGTTGAGAGAATACTCACTCAGCCTGTGTTCTAAATAATATGGACTCAGTTTATTTTTAATAATAACCGCTCAGCCTGTGTTCTAACAGAATATGGACTCAGTCAATATTTAAAGAATACTCACTCACCTAAGTGTTCCAACAGAACACTCACTCAGCCTGTGTTCTAACAGAATACTAACTCAGCCTGCGTTGTAACAGAATGTGGATTCAGATCAAAAATTGCTAACTCAGTCTGTGTTCTAACAGAATGTGGACTCAGATTTTGTTCAAAAATTACTCTGTCTGTGTTCTAACAGAATATGGACTCAGCCTGTGTTCTAACAGAATACTCACACAGCCTGTGTTCTAACAGAATACTCACTCAGCCAGTGTTTTAAGAGAATATGGATTCAGATTATTTTCAAAGAATACTCACTCAGCCTGTGTTCGAACAAAATATGGACTCAGTTTATTTTTATATATTACCCACTCAGGCCGTGTTTTAACAGAATGTGGACTCAGATTTTGATCAAAAATTATTAACTCAGTCTGTTTTCTAACAGAATATGGACGCAGTCTATGTTTAAAGAAAACTCACTCAGCCTGTGTTCTAATAGAATACACACTCAGCCTGGTTTTTAATAAAATACTCACGCAGCCAGTGTACTAACAGGATATTGACTCAGATTATTTTCAAAGAATACTCAATGAGCCTCTTTACTAACAGAATACTCACTAAGCCTGTGTTCTAACAGAATACTCAATCAGCTAGAGTTCTACCAGAATATGGATTCAGATTATTTTAAAATAATACTCACTCAGCCTGTGTTCTAACAGAATATGGACTCAGTCTATGTTTAAAGAATACTCACTCAGCCTGTGTTCTAACAGAATACTCACTCAGCGAGAGTTCTACCAGAATATGGATTCAGATTATTTTAAAATAATACTCACTCCGCCTGTGTTCTAACAGAATATGGACTCAGTCTATGTTTAAAGAATACTCACTCAGCCTGTGTTCTAACAGAATACTAATTCAGCCTGTGTTTTAACAGAATGTGGACTCAGATTTTATTAAAAGAATACTCACTCAGTCTGTGTTATAAAGAATATGGACTCAGTTTATTTTTAAATAATACCCACTCAGCCTGTGTTCTAACAGAATACTCACTCAGCCTGGGTTTTAACAAATACTAACTCAGCAAGTGTTCTAACAGGATATTGACTCAGACTGTTTTCAAAGAATACTCACTCAGCCAGTGTTCTACCAGAATATGGATTCAGATTATTTTCAAAGAATTCTCACTCAGCCTGTGTTCTAACAGAATGTGGACTCAGATATTGATCAAAAATTACTAACTCAGTCTGTGTTCTAGCAGAATTAGGACGCAGTCTATGTTTAAAGAATACTCACTCAGCCTGTGTTCTAACAGAATGTGGACTCAGTCTATATTTAAAGAATACTCACTCACCTCAGTGTTCTAACAGAACACTCACTCAGCCTGTGTTCTAACAGAATACTAACTCAGCCTGCGTTCTAACAGAATGTGGATTCAGGTCAAAAATTACTAACTCAGTCTGTGTTCTAACAGAATGTGGACTCAGATTTTGTTCAAAGATTACTCTGTCTGTGTTCTAACAGAATATGGACTCAGCCTGTGTTCTAACAGAATACTCACACAGCCTGTGTTCTAACAGAATACTAACTAAGCCAGTGTTTTAAGAGAATATGGATTCAGATTATTTTCAGAGAATACTCACTCAGCCTGTGTTCGAACAAAATATGGACTCAGTTTATTTTTATATATTACCCACTCAGGCTGTGTTTTAACAGAATGTGGACTCAGAATTTGATCAAAAATTATTAAGTCAGTCTGTTTTCTAACAGAATATGGACTCAGTCTATGTTGAGAGAATACTCACTCAGCCTGTGTTCTAAATAATATGGACTCAGTTTATTTTTAATAATAACCGCTCAGCCTGTGTTCTAACAGAATATGGACTCAGTCAATATTTAAAGAATACTCACTCACCTAAGTGTTCCAACAGAACACTCACTCAGCCTGTGTTCTAACAGAATACTAACTCAGCCTGCGTTTTAACAGAATGTGGATTCAGATCAAAAATTGCTAACTCAGTCTGTGTTCTAACAGAATGTGGACTCAGATTTTGTTCAAAAATTACTCTGTCTGTGTTCTAACAGAATATGGACTCAGCCTGTGTTCTAACAGAATACTCACACAGCCTGTGTTCTAACAGAATACTCACTCAGCCAGTGTTTTAAGAGAATATGGATTCAGATTATTTTCAGAGAATACTCAATCAGCCTGTGTTCGAACAAAATATGGACTCAGTTTATTTTTATATATTACCCACTCAGGCTGTGTTTTAACAGAATGTGGACTCAGAATTTGATCAAAAATTATTAACTCGGTCTGTTTTCTAACAGAATATGGACTCAGTCTATGTTGAGAGAATACTCACTCAGCCTGTGTTCTAAATAATATGGACTCAGTTTATTTTTAATAATAACCGCTCAGCCTGTGTTCTAACAGAATATGGACTCAGTCAATATTTAAAGAATACTCACTCACCTAAGTGTTCTAACAGAACACTCACTCAGCCTGTGTCCTAACAGAATACTAACTCAGCCTGCGTTGTAACAGAATGTGGATTCATATCAAAAATTGCTAACTCAGTCTGTGTTCTAACAGAATGTGGACTCAGATTTTGTTCAAAAATTACTCTGTCTGTGTTCTAACAGAATATGGACTCAGCCTGTGTTCTAACAGAATACTCACACAGCCTGTGTTCTAACACAATACTCACTCAGCCAGTGTTTTAAGAGAATATGGATTCAGATTATTTTCAAAGAATACTCACTCAGCCTGTGTTCGAACAAAATATGGACTCAGTTTATTTTTATATATTACCCACTCAGGCTGTGTTTTAACAGAATGTGGAATCAGATTTTGATCAAAAATTATTAAGTCAGTCTGTTTTCTAACAGAATATGGACGCAGTCTATGTTTAAAGAAAACTCACTCAGCCTGTGTTCTAATAGAATACACACTCAGCCTGGTTTTTAATAAAATACTCACGCAGCCAGTGTACTAACAGGATATTGACTCAGATTATTTTCAAAGAATACTCAATGAGCCTCTTTACTAACAGAATACTCACTAAGCCTGTGTTCTAACAGAATACTCAATCAGCTAGAGTTCTACCAGAATATGGATTCAGATTATTTTAAAATAATACTCACTCAACCTGTGTTCTAACAGAATATGGACTCAGTCTATGTTTAAAGAATACTCACTCAGCCTGTGTTCTAACAGAATACTCACTCAGCGAGAGTTCTACCAGAATATGGATTCAGATTATTTTAAAATAATACTCACTCCGCCTGTGTTCTAACAGAATATGGACTCAGTCTATGTTTAAAGAATACTCCCTCAGCCTGTGTTCTAACAGAATACTAATTCAGCCTGTGTTTTAACAGAATGTGGACTCAGATTTTATTAAAAGAATACTCACTCAGTCTGTGTTATAAAGAATATGGACTCAGTTTATTTTTAAATAATACCCACTCAGCCTGTGTTCTAACAGAATACTCACTCAGCCTGGGTTTTAACAAATACTAACTCAGCAAGTGTTCTAACAGGATATTGACTCAGACTGTTTTCAAAGAATACTCACTCAGCCAGTGTTCTACCAGAATATGGATTCAGATTATTTTCAAAGAATTCTCACTCAGCCTGTGTTCTAACAGAATGTGGACTCAGATATTGATCAAAAATTACTAACTCAGTCTGTGTTCTAGCAGAATTAGGACGCAGTCTATGTTTAAAGAATACTCACTCAGCCTGTGTTCTAACAGAATGTGGACTCAGTCTATATTTAAAGAATACTCACTCACCTCAGTGTTCTAACAGAACACTCACTCAGCCTGTGTTCTAACAGAATACTAACTCAGCCTGCGTTCTAACAGAATGTGGATTCAGGTCAAAAATTACTAACTCAGTCTGTGTTCTAACAGAATGTGGACTCAGATTTTGTTCAAAGATTACTCTGTCTGTGTTCTAACAGAATATGGACTCAGCCTGTGTTCTAACAGAATACTCACACAGCCTGTGTTCTAACAGAATACTAACTAAGCCAGTGTTTTAAGAGAATATGGATTCAGATTATTTTCAGAGAATACTCACTCAGCCTGTGTTCGAACAAAATATGGACTCAGTTTATTTTTATATATTACCCACTCAGGCTGTGTTTTAACAGAATGTGGACTCAGAATTTGATCAAAAATTATTAAGTCAGTCTGTTTTCTAACAGAATATGGACTCAGTCTATGTTGAGAGAATACTCACTCAGCCTGTGTTCTAAATAATATGGACTCAGTTTATTTTTAATAATAACCGCTCAGCCTGTGTTCTAACAGAATATGGACTCAGTCAATATTTAAAGAATACTCACTCACCTAAGTGTTCCAACAGAACACTCACTCAGCCTGTGTTCTAACAGAATACTAACTCAGCCTGCGTTTTAACAGAATGTGGATTCAGATCAAAAATTGCTAACTCAGTCTGTGTTCTAACAGAATGTGGACTCAGATTTTGTTCAAAAATTACTCTGTCTGTGTTCTAACAGAATATGGACTCAGCCTGTGTTCTAACAGAATACTCACACAGCCTGTGTTCTAACAGAATACTCACTCAGCCAGTGTTTTAAGAGAATATGGATTCAGATTATTTTCAGAGAATACTCACTCAGCCTGTGTTCGAACAAAATATGGACTCAGTTTATTTTTATATATTACCCACTCAGGCTGTGTTTTAACAGAATGTGGACTCAGAATTTGATCAAAAATTATTAAGTCAGTCTGTTTTCTAACAGAATATGGACTCAGTCTATGTTGAGAGAATACTCACTCAGCCTGTGTTCTAAATAATATGGACTCAGTTTATTTTTAATAATAACCGCTCAGCCTGTGTTCTAACAGAATATGGACTCAGTCAATATTTAAAGAATACTCACTCACCTAAGTGTTCCAACAGAACACTCACTCAGCCTGTGTTCTAACAGAATACTAACTCAGCCTGCGTTGTAACAGAATGTGGATTCATATCAAAAATTGCTAACTCAGTCTGTGTTCTAACAGAATGTGGACTCAGATTTTGTTCAAAAATTACTCTGTCTGTGTTCTAACAGAATATGGACTCAGCCTGTGTTCTAACAGAATACTCACACAGCCTGTGTTCTAACAGAATACTCACTCAGCCAGTGTTTTAAGAGAATATGGATTCAGATTATTTTCAGAGAATACTCACTCAGCCTGTGTTCGAACAAAATATGGACTCAGTTTATTTTTATATATTACCCACTCAGGCTGTGTTTTAACAGAATGTGGAATCAGATTTTGATCAAAAATTATTAAGTCAGTCTGTTTTCTAACAGAATATGGACGCAGTCTATGTTTAAAGAAAACTCACTCAGCCTGTGTTCTAATAGAATACACACTCAGCCTGGTTTTTAATAAAATACTCACGCAGCCAGTGTACTAACAGGATATTGACTCAGATTATTTTCAAAGAATACTCAATGAGCCTCTTTACTAACAGAATACTCACTAAGCCTGTGTTCTAACAGAATACTCAATCAGCTAGAGTTCTACCAGAATATGGATTCAGATTATTTTAAAATAATACTCACTCAGCCTGTGTTCTAACAGAATATGGACTCAGTCTATGTTTAAAGAATACTCACTCAGCCTGTGTTCTAACAGAATACTCACTCAGCGAGAGTTCTACCAGAATATGGATTCAGATTATTTTAAAATAATACTCACTCCGCCTGTGTTCTAACAGAATATGGACTCAGTCTATGTTTAAAGAATACTCCCTCAGCCTGTGTTCTAACAGAATACTAATTCAGCCTGTGTTTTAACAGAATGTGGACTCAGATTTTATTAAAAGAATACTCACTCAGTCTGTGTTATAAAGAATATGGACTCAGTTTATTTTTAAATAATACCCACTCAGCCTGTGTTCTAACAGAATACTCACTCAGCCTGGGTTTTAACAAATACTAACTCAGCAAGTGTTCTAACAGGATATTGACTCAGACTGTTTTCAAAGAATACTCACTCAGCCAGTGTTCTACCAGAATTTGGATTCAGATTATTTTCAAAGAATTCTCACTCAGCCTGTGTTCTAACAGAATGTGGACTCAGATATTGATCAAAAATTACTAACTCAGTCTGTGTTCTAGCAGAATTAGGACGCAGTCTATGTTTAAAGAATACTCACTCAGCCTGTGTTCTAACAGAATGTGGACTCAGTCTATATTTAAAGAATACTCACTCACCTCAGTGTTCTAACAGAACACTCACTCAGCCTGTGTTCTAACAGAATACTAACTCAGCCTGCGTTCTAACAGAATGTGGATTCAGGTCAAAAATTACTAACTCAGTCTGTGTTCTAACAGAATGTGGACTCAGATTTTGTTCAAAGATTACTCTGTCTGTGTTCTAACAGAATATGGACTCAGCCTGTGTTCTAACAGAATACTCACACAGCCTGTGTTCTAACAGAATACTAACTAAGCCAGTGTTTTAAGAGAATATGGATTCAGATTATTTTCAGAGAATACTCACTCAGCCTGTGTTCGAACAAAATATGGACTCAGTTTATTTTTATATATTACCCACTCAGGCTGTGTTTTAACAGAATGTGGACTCAGAATTTGATCAAAAATTATTAAGTCAGTCTGTTTTCTAACAGAATATGGACTCAGTCTATGTTGAGAGAATACTCACTCAGCCTGTGTTCTAAATAATATGGACTCAGTTTATTTTTAATAATAACCGCTCAGCCTGTGTTCTAACAGAATATGGACTCAGTCAATATTTAAAGAATACTCACTCACCTAAGTGTTCCAACAGAACACTCACTCAGCCTGTGTTCTAACAGAATACTAACTCAGCCTGCGTTTTAACAGAATGTGGATTCAGATCAAAAATTGCTAACTCAGTCTGTGTTCTAACAGAATGTGGACTCAGATTTTGTTCAAAAATTACTCTGTCTGTGTTCTAACAGAATATGGACTCAGCCTGTGTTCTAACAGAATACTCACACAGCCTGTGTTCTAACAGAATACTCACTCAGCCAGTGTTTTAAGAGAATATGGATTCAGATTATTTTCAAAGAATACTCACTCAGCCTGTGTTCGAACAAAATATGGACTCAGTTTATTTTTATATATTACCCACTCAGGCCGTGTTTTAACAGAATGTGGACTCAGATTTTGATCAAAAATTATTAACTCAGTCTGTTTTCTAACAGAATATGGACTCAGTCTATGTTGAGAGAATACTCACTCAGCCTGTGTTCTAAATAATATGGACTCAGTTTATTTTTAATAATAACCGCTCAGCCTGTGTTCTAACAGAATATGGACTCAGTCAATATTTAAAGAATACTCACTCACCTAAGTGTTCTAACAGAACACTCACTCAGCCTGTGTTCTAACAGAATACTAACTCAGCCTGCGTTGTAACAGAATGTGGATTCATATCAAAAATTGCTAACTCAGTCTGTGTTCTAACAGAATGTGGACTCAGATTTTGTTCAAAAATTACTCTGTCTGTGTTCTAACAGAATATGGACTCAGCCTGTGTTCTAACAGAATACTCACACAGCCTGTGTTCTAACAGAATACTCACTCAGCCAGTGTTTTAAGAGAATATGGATTCAGATTATTTTCAAAGAATACTCACTCAGCCTGTGTTCGAACAAAATATGGACTCAGTTTATTTTTATATATTACCCACTCAGGCTGTGTTTTAACAGAATGTGGAATCAGATTTTGATCAAAAATTATTAATTCAGTCTGTTTTCTAACAGAATATGGACGCAGTCTATGTTTAAAGAAAACTCACTCAGCCTGTGTTCTAATAGAATACACACTCAGCCTGGTTTTTAATAAAATACTCACGCAGCCAGTGTACTAACAGGATATTGACTCAGATTATTTTCAAAGAATACTCAATGAGCCTCTTTACTAACAGAATACTCACTAAGCCTGTGTTCTAACAGAATACTCAATCAGCTAGAGTTCTACCAGAATATGGATTCAGATTATTTTAAAATAATACTCACTCAGCCTGTGTTCTAACAGAATATGGACTCAGTCTATGTTTAAAGAATACTCACTCAGCCTGTGTTCTAACAGAATACTCACTCAGCGAGAGTTCTACCAGAATATGGATTCAGATTATTTTAAAATAATACTCACTCCGCCTGTGTTCTAACAGAATATGGACTCAGTGTATGTTTAAAGAATACTCACTCAGCCTGTGTTCTAACAGAATACTAATTCAGCCTCTGTTTTAACAGAATGTGGACTCAGATTTTATTAAAAGAATACTCACTCAGTCTGTGTTATAAAGAATATGGACTCAGTTTATTTTTAAATAATACCCACTCAGCCTGTGTTCTAACAGAATACTCACTCAGCCTGGGTTTTAACAAATACTAACTCAGCAAGTGTTCTAACAGGATATTGACTCAGACTGTTTTCAAAGAATACTCACTCAGCCAGTGTTCTACCAGAATATGGATTCAGATTATTTTCAAAGAATTCTCACTCAGCCTGTGTTCTAACAGAATGTGGACTCAGATATTGATCAAAAATTACTAACTCAGTCTGTGTTCTAGCAGAATTAGGACGCAGTCTATGTTTAAAGAATACTCACTCAGCCTGTGTTCTAACAGAATGTGGACTCAGTCTATATTTAAAGAATACTCACTCACCTCAGTGTTCTAACAGAACACTCACTCAGCCTGTGTTCTAACAGAATACTAACTCAGCCTGCGTTCTAACAGAATGTGGATTCAGGTCAAAAATTACTAACTCAGTCTGTGTTCTAACAGAATGTGGACTCAGATTTTGTTCAAAGATTACTCTGTCTGTGTTCTAACAGAATATGGACTCAGCCTGTGTTCTAACAGAATACTCACACAGCCTGTGTTCTAACAGAATACTAACTAAGCCAGTGTTTTAAGAGAATATGGATTCAGATTATTTTCAGAGAATACTCACTCAGCCTGTGTTCGAACAAAATATGGACTCAGTTTATTTTTATATATTACCCACTCAGGCTGTGTTTTAACAGAATGTGGACTCAGAATTTGATCAAAAATTATTAAGTCAGTCTGTTTTCTAACAGAATATGGACTCAGTCTATGTTGAGAGAATACTCACTCAGCCTGTGTTCTAAATAATATGGACTCAGTTTATTTTTAATAATAACCGCTCAGCCTGTGTTCTAACAGAATATGGACTCAGTCAATATTTAAAGAATACTCACTCACCTAAGTGTTCCAACAGAACACTCACTCAGCCTGTGTTCTAACAGAATACTAACTCAGCCTGCGTTTTAACAGAATGTGGATTCAGATCAAAAATTGCTAACTCAGTCTGTGTTCTAACAGAATGTGGACTCAGATTTTGTTCAAAAATTACTCTGTCTGTGTTCTAACAGAATATGGACTCAGCCTGTGTTCTAACAGAATACTCACACAGCCTGTGTTCTAACAGAATACTCACTCAGCCAGTGTTTTAAGAGAATATGGATTCAGATTATTTTCAGAGAATACTCACTCAGCCTGTGTTCGAACAAAATATGGACTCAGTTTATTTTTATATATTACCCACTCAGGCTGTGTTTTAACAGAATGTGGACTCAGAATTTGATCAAAAATTATTAAGTCAGTCTGTTTTCTAACAGAATATGGACTCAGTCTATGTTGAGAGAATACTCACTCAGCCTGTGTTCTAAATAATATGGACTCAGTTTATTTTTAATAATAACCGCTCAGCCTGTGTTCTAACAGAATATGGACTCAGTCAATATTTAAAGAATACTCACTCACCTAAGTGTTCTAACAGAACACTCACTCAGCCTGTGTTCTAACAGAATACTAACTCAGCCTGCGTTGTAACAGAATGTGGATTCATATCAAAAATTGCTAACTCAGTCTGTGTTCTAACAGAATGTGGACTCAGATTTTGTTCAAAAATTACTCTGTCTGTGTTCTAACAGAATATGGACTCAGCCTGTGTTCTAACAGAATACTCACACAGCCTGTGTTCTAACACAATACTCACTCAGCCAGTGTTTTAAGAGAATATGGATTCAGATTATTTTCAAAGAATACTCACTCAGCCTGTGTTCGAACAAAATATGGACTCAGTTTATTTTTATATATTACCCACTCAGGCTGTGTTTTAACAGAATGTGGAATCAGATTTTGATCAAAAATTATTAAGTCAGTCTGTTTTCTAACAGAATATGGACGCAGTCTATGTTTAAAGAAAACTCACTCAGCCTGTGTTCTAATAGAATACACACTCAGCCTGGTTTTTAATAAAATACTCACGCAGCCAGTGTACTAACAGGATATTGACTCAGATTATTTTCAAAGAATACTCAATGAGCCTCTTTACTAACAGAATACTCACTAAGCCTGTGTTCTAACAGAATACTCAATCAGCTAGAGTTCTACCAGAATATGGATTCAGATTATTTTAAAATAATACTCACTCAACCTGTGTTCTAACAGAATATGGACTCAGTCTATGTTTAAAGAATACTCACTCAGCCTGTGTTCTAACAGAATACTCACTCAGCGAGAGTTCTACCAGAATATGGATTCAGATTATTTTAAAATAATACTCACTCCGCCTGTGTTCTAACAGAATATGGACTCAGTCTATGTTTAAAGAATACTCCCTCAGCCTGTGTTCTAACAGAATACTAATTCAGCCTGTGTTTTAACAGAATGTGGACTCAGATTTTATTAAAAGAATACTCACTCAGTCTGTGTTATAAAGAATATGGACTCAGTTTATTTTTAAATAATACCCACTCAGCCTGTGTTCTAACAGAATACTCACTCAGCCTGGGTTTTAACAAATACTAACTCAGCAAGTGTTCTAACAGGATATTGACTCAGACTGTTTTCAAAGAATACTCACTCAGCCAGTGTTCTACCAGAATATGGATTCAGATTATTTTCAAAGAATTCTCACTCAGCCTGTGTTCTAACAGAATGTGGACTCAGATATTGATCAAAAATTACTAACTCAGTCTGTGTTCTAGCAGAATTAGGACGCAGTCTATGTTTAAAGAATACTCACTCAGCCTGTGTTCTAACAGAATGTGGACTCAGTCTATATTTAAAGAATACTCACTCACCTCAGTGTTCTAACAGAACACTCACTCAGCCTGTGTTCTAACAGAATACTAACTCAGCCTGCGTTCTAACAGAATGTGGATTCAGGTCAAAAATTACTAACTCAGTCTGTGTTCTAACAGAATGTGGACTCAGATTTTGTTCAAAGATTACTCTGTCTGTGTTCTAACAGAATATGGACTCAGCCTGTGTTCTAACAGAATACTCACACAGCCTGTGTTCTAACAGAATACTAACTAAGCCAGTGTTTTAAGAGAATATGGATTCAGATTATTTTCAGAGAATACTCACTCAGCCTGTGTTCGAACAAAATATGGACTCAGTTTATTTTTATATATTACCCACTCAGGCTGTGTTTTAACAGAATGTGGACTCAGAATTTGATCAAAAATTATTAAGTCAGTCTGTTTTCTAACAGAATATGGACTCAGTCTATGTTGAGAGAATACTCACTCAGCCTGTGTTCTAAATAATATGGACTCAGTTTATTTTTAATAATAACCGCTCAGCCTGTGTTCTAACAGAATATGGACTCAGTCAATATTTAAAGAATACTCACTCACCTAAGTGTTCCAACAGAACACTCACTCAGCCTGTGTTCTAACAGAATACTAACTCAGCCTGCGTTTTAACAGAATGTGGATTCAGATCAAAAATTGCTAACTCAGTCTGTGTTCTAACAGAATGTGGACTCAGATTTTGTTCAAAAATTACTCTGTCTGTGTTCTAACAGAATATGGACTCAGCCTGTGTTCTAACAGAATACTCACACAGCCTGTGTTCTAACAGAATACTCACTCAGCCAGTGTTTTAAGAGAATATGGATTCAGATTATTTTCAGAGAATACTCACTCAGCCTGTGTTCGAACAAAATATGGACTCAGTTTATTTTTATATATTACCCACTCAGGCTGTGTTTTAACAGAATGTGGACTCAGAATTTGATCAAAAATTATTAAGTCAGTCTGTTTTCTAACAGAATATGGACTCAGTCTATGTTGAGAGAATACTCACTCAGCCTGTGTTCTAAATAATATGGACTCAGTTTATTTTTAATAATAACCGCTCAGCCTGTGTTCTAACAGAATATGGACTCAGTCAATATTTAAAGAATACTCACTCACCTAAGTGTTCCAACAGAACACTCACTCAGCCTGTGTTCTAACAGAATACTAACTCAGCCTGCGTTGTAACAGAATGTGTATTCATATCAAAAATTGCTAACTCAGTCTGTGTTCTAACAGAATGTGGACTCAGATTTTGTTCAAAAATTACTCTGTCTGTGTTCTAACAGAATATGGACTCAGCCTGTGTTCTAACAGAATACTCACACAGCCTGTGTTCTAACAGAATACTCACTCAGCCAGTGTTTTAAGAGAATATGGATTCAGATTATTTTCAAAGAATACTCACTCAGCCTGTGTTCGAACAAAATATGGACTCAGTTTATTTTTATATATTACCCACTCAGGCTGTGTTTTAACAGAATGTGGAATCAGATTTTGATCAAAAATTATTAAGTCAGTCTGTTTTCTAACAGAATATGGACGCAGTCTATGTTTAAAGAAAACTCACTCAGCCTGTGTTCTAATAGAATACACACTCAGCCTGGTTTTTAATAAAATACTCACGCAGCCAGTGTACTAACAGGATATTGACTCAGATTATTTTCAAAGAATACTCAATGAGCCTCTTTACTAACAGAATACTCACTAAGCCTGTGTTCTAACAGAATACTCAATCAGCTAGAGTTCTACCAGAATATGGATTCAGATTATTTTAAAATAATACTCACTCAGCCTGTGTTCTAACAGAATATGGACTCAGTCTATGTTTAAAGAATACTCACTCAGCCTGTGTTCTAACAGAATACTCACTCAGCGAGAGTTCTACCAGAATATGGATTCAGATTATTTTAAAATAATACTCACTCCGCCTGTGTTCTAACAGAATATGGACTCAGTCTATGTTTAAAGAATACTCCCTCAGCCTGTGTTCTAACAGAATACTAATTCAGCCTGTGTTTTAACAGAATGTGGACTCAGATTTTATTAAAAGAATACTCACTCAGTCTGTGTTATAAAGAATATGGACTCAGTTTATTTTTAAATAATACCCACTCAGCCTGTGTTCTAACAGAATACTCACTCAGCCTGGGTTTTAACAAATACTAACTCAGCAAGTGTTCTAACAGGATATTGACTCAGACTGTTTTCAAAGAATACTCACTCAGCCAGTGTTCTACCAGAATATGGATTCAGATTATTTTCAAAGAATTCTCACTCAGCCTGTGTTCTAACAGAATGTGGACTCAGATATTGATCAAAAATTACTAACTCAGTCTGTGTTCTAGCAGAATTAGGACGCAGTCTATGTTTAAAGAATACTCACTCAGCCTGTGTTCTAACAGAATGTGGACTCAGTCTATATTTAAAGAATACTCACTCACCTCAGTGTTCTAACAGAACACTCACTCAGCCTGTGTTCTAACAGAATACTAACTCAGCCTGCGTTCTAACAGAATGTGGATTCAGGTCAAAAATTACTAACTCAGTCTGTGTTCTAACAGAATGTGGACTCAGATTTTGTTCAAAGATTACTCTGTCTGTGTTCTAACAGAATATGGACTCAGCCTGTGTTCTAACAGAATACTCACACAGCCTGTGTTCTAACAGAATACTAACTAAGCCAGTGTTTTAAGAGAATATGGATTCAGATTATTTTCAGAGAATACTCACTCAGCCTGTGTTCGAACAAAATATGGACTCAGTTTATTTTTATATATTACCCACTCAGGCTGTGTTTTAACAGAATGTGGACTCAGAATTTGATCAAAAATTATTAAGTCAGTCTGTTTTCTAACAGAATATGGACTCAGTCTATGTTGAGAGAATACTCACTCAGCCTGTGTTCTAAATAATATGGACTCAGTTTATTTTTAATAATAACCGCTCAGCCTGTGTTCTAACAGAATATGGACTCAGTCAATATTTAAAGAATACTCACTCACCTAAGTGTTCCAACAGAACACTCACTCAGCCTGTGTTCTAACAGAATACTAACTCAGCCTGCGTTTTAACAGAATGTGGATTCAGATCAAAAATTGCTAACTCAGTCTGTGTTCTAACAGAATGTGGACTCAGATTTTGTTCAAAAATTACTCTGTCTGTGTTCTAACAGAATATGGACTCAGCCTGTGTTCTAACAGAATACTCACACAGCCTGTGTTCTAACAGAATACTCACTCAGCCAGTGTTTTAAGAGAATATGGATTCAGATTATTTTCAAAGAATACTCACTCAGCCTGTGTTCGAACAAAATATGGACTCAGTTTATTTTTATATATTACCCACTCAGGCCGTGTTTTAACAGAATGTGGACTCAGATTTTGATCAAAAATTATTAACTCAGTCTGTTTTCTAACAGAATATGGACTCAGTCTATGTTGAGAGAATACTCACTCAGCCTGTGTTCTAAATAATATGGACTCAGTTTATTTTTAATAATAACCGCTCAGCCTGTGTTCTAACAGAATATGGACTCAGTCAATATTTAAAGAATACTCACTCACCTAAGTGTTCTAACAGAACACTCACTCAGCCTGTGTTCTAACAGAATACTAACTCAGCCTGCGTTGTAACAGAATGTGGATTCATATCAAAAATTGCTAACTCAGTCTGTGTTCTAACAGAATGTGGACTCAGATTTTGTTCAAAAATTACTCTGTCTGTGTTCTAACAGAATATGGACTCAGCCTGTGTTCTAACAGAATACTCACACAGCCTGTGTTCTAACAGAATACTCACTCAGCCAGTGTTTTAAGAGAATATGGATTCAGATTATTTTCAAAGAATACTCACTCAGCCTGTGTTCGAACAAAATATGGACTCAGTTTATTTTTATATATTACCCACTCAGGCTGTGTTTTAACAGAATGTGGAATCAGATTTTGATCAAAAATTATTAATTCAGTCTGTTTTCTAACAGAATATGGACGCAGTCTATGTTTAAAGAAAACTCACTCAGCCTGTGTTCTAATAGAATACACACTCAGCCTGGTTTTTAATAAAATACTCACGCAGCCAGTGTACTAACAGGATATTGACTCAGATTATTTTCAAAGAATACTCAATGAGCCTCTTTACTAACAGAATACTCACTAAGCCTGTGTTCTAACAGAATACTCAATCAGCTAGAGTTCTACCAGAATATGGATTCAGATTATTTTAAAATAATACTCACTCAGCCTGTGTTCTAACAGAATATGGACTCAGTCTATGTTTAAAGAATACTCACTCAGCCTGTGTTCTAACAGAATACTCACTCAGCGAGAGTTCTACCAGAATATGGATTCAGATTATTTTAAAATAATACTCACTCCGCCTGTGTTCTAACAGAATATGGACTCAGTGTATGTTTAAAGAATACTCACTCAGCCTGTGTTCTAACAGAATACTAATTCAGCCTCTGTTTTAACAGAATGTGGACTCAGATTTTATTAAAAGAATACTCACTCAGTCTGTGTTATAAAGAATATGGACTCAGTTTATTTTTAAATAATACCCACTCAGCCTGTGTTCTAACAGAATACTCACTCAGCCTGGGTTTTAACAAATACTAACTCAGCAAGTGTTCTAACAGGATATTGACTCAGACTGTTTTCAAAGAATACTCACTCAGCCAGTGTTCTACCAGAATATGGATTCAGATTATTTTCAAAGAATTCTCACTCAGCCTGTGTTCTAACAGAATGTGGACTCAGATATTGATCAAAAATTACTAACTCAGTCTGTGTTCTAGCAGAATTAGGACGCAGTCTATGTTTAAAGAATACTCACTCAGCCTGTGTTCTAACAGAATGTGGACTCAGTCTATATTTAAAGAATACTCACTCACCTCAGTGTTCTAACAGAACACTCACTCAGCCTGTGTTCTAACAGAATACTAACTCAGCCTGCGTTCTAACAGAATGTGGATTCAGGTCAAAAATTACTAACTCAGTCTGTGTTCTAACAGAATGTGGACTCAGATTTTGTTCAAAGATTACTCTGTCTGTGTTCTAACAGAATATGGACTCAGCCTGTGTTCTAACAGAATACTCACACAGCCTGTGTTCTAACAGAATACTAACTAAGCCAGTGTTTTAAGAGAATATGGATTCAGATTATTTTCAGAGAATACTCACTCAGCCTGTGTTCGAACAAAATATGGACTCAGTTTATTTTTATATATTACCCACTCAGGCTGTGTTTTAACAGAATGTGGACTCAGAATTTGATCAAAAATTATTAAGTCAGTCTGTTTTCTAACAGAATATGGACTCAGTCTATGTTGAGAGAATACTCACTCAGCCTGTGTTCTAAATAATATGGACTCAGTTTATTTTTAATAATAACCGCTCAGCCTGTGTTCTAACAGAATATGGACTCAGTCAATATTTAAAGAATACTCACTCACCTAAGTGTTCCAACAGAACACTCACTCAACCTGTGTTCTAACAGAATACTAACTCAGCCTGCGTTTTAACAGAATGTGGATTCAGATCAAAAATTGCTAACTCAGTCTGTGTTCTAACAGAATGTGGACTCAGATTTTGTTCAAAAATTACTCTGTCTGTGTTCTAACAGAATATGGACTCAGCCTGTGTTCTAACAGAATACTCACACAGCCTGTGTTCTAACAGAATACTCACTCAGCCAGTGTTTTAAGAGAATATGGATTCAGATTATTTTCAAAGAATACTCACTCAGCCTGTGTTCGAACAAAATATGGACTCAGTTTATTTTTATATATTACCCACTCAGGCCGTGTTTTAACAGAATGTGGACTCAGATTTTGATCAAAAATTATTAACTCAGTCTGTTTTCTAACAGAATATGGACGCAGTCTATGTTTAAAGAAAACTCACTCAGCCTGTGTTCTAATAGAATACACACTCAGCCTGGTTTTTAATAAAATACTCACGCAGCCAGTGTACTAACAGGATATTGACTCAGATTATTTTCAAAGTATACTCACTCAGCCTGTGTACTAACAGAGTACTGACTCAGCTAGAGTTCTACCAGAATATGGATTCAGATTATTTTAAAATAATACTCACTCAGCCTGTGTTCTAACAGAATATGGACTCAGTGTATGTTTAAAGAATACTCACTCAGCCTGTGTTCTAACAGAATACTAATTCAGCCTCTGTTTTAACAGAATGTGGACTCAGATTTTATTAAAAGAATACTCACTCAGTCTGTGTTATAAAGAATATGGACTCAGTTTATTTTTAAATAATACCCACTCAGCCTGTGTTCTAACAGAATACTCACTCAGCCTGGGTTTTAACAAATACTAACTCAGCAAGTGTTCTAACAGGATATTGACTCAGATTGTTTTCAAAGAATACTCACTCAGCCAGTGTTCTACCAGAATATGGATTCAGATTATTTTCAAAGAATTCTCACTCAGCCTGTGTTCTAACAGAATGTGGACTCAGATATTGATCAAAAATTACTAACTCAGTCTGTGTTCTAGCAGAATTAGGACGCAGTCTATGTTTAAAGAATACTCACTCAGCCTGTGTTCTAACAGAATGTGGACTCAGTCTATATTTAAAGAATACTCACTCACCTCAGTGTTCTAACAGAACACTCACTCAGCCTGTGTTCTAACAGAATACTAACTCAGCCTGCGTTCTAACAGAATGTGGATTAAGGTCAAAAATTACTAAGTCTGTGTTCTAACAGAATGTGGACTCAGATTTTGTTCAAAGATTACTCTGTCTGTGTTCTAACAGAATATGGACTCAGCCTGTGTTCTAACAGAATACTCACACAGCCTGTGTTCTAACAGAATACTAACTAAGCCAGTGTTTTAAGAGAATATGGATTCAGATTATTTTCAGAGAATACTCACTCAGCCTGTGTTCGAACAAAATATGGACTCAGTTTATTTTTATATATTACCCACTCAGGCTGTGTTTTAACAGAATGTGGACTCAGAATTTGATCAAAAATTATGAACTCAGTCTGTTTTCTAACAGAATATGGACTCAGTCTATGTTGAGAGAATACTCACTCAGCCTGTGTTCTAAATAATATGGACTCAGTTTATTTTTAATAATAACCGCTCAGCCTGTGTTCTAACAGAATATGGACTCAGTCAATATTTAAAGAATACTCACTCACCTAAGTTTTCCAACAGAACACTCACTCAGCCTGTGTTCTAACAGAATACTAACTCAGCCTGCGTTTTAACAGAATGTGGATTCAGATCAAAAATTGCTAACTCAGTCTGTGTTCTAACAGAATGTGGACTCAGATTTTCTTCAAAAATTACTCTGTCTGTGTTCTAACAGAATATGGACTCAGCCTGTGTTCTAACAGAATACTCACACAGCCTGTGTTCTAACAGAATACTCACTCAGCCAGTGTTTTAAGAGAATATGGATTCAGATTATTTTCAAAGAATACTCACTCAGCCTGTGTTCGAACAAAATATGGACTCAGTTTATTTTTATATATTACCCACTCAGGCTGTGTTTTAACAGAATGTGGAATCAGATTTTGATCAAAAATTATTAACTCGGTCTGTTTTCTAACAGAATATGGACGCAGTCTATGTTTAAAGAAAACTCACTCAGCCTGTGTTCTAATAGAATACACACTCAGCCTGGTTTTTAATAAAATACTCACGCAGCCAGTGTACTAACAGGATATTGACTCAGATTATTTTCAAAGAATACTCAATGAGCCTGTTTACTAACAGAATACTCACTCAGCCTGTGTTCTAACAGAATACTCACTCAGCTAGAGTTCTACCAGAATATGGATTCAGATTATTTTAAAATAATACTCACTCAGCCTGTGTTCTAACAGAATATGGACTCAGTCTATGTTTAAAGAATACTCACTCAGCCTGTGTTCTAACAGAATACTCACTCAGCGAGAGTTCTACCAGAATATGGATTCAGATTATTTTAAAATAATACTCACTCCGCCTGTGTTCTAACAGAATATGGACTCAGTCTATGTTTAAAAAATACTCACTCAGCCTGTGTTCTAACAGAATACTAATTCAGCCTGTGTTTTAACAGAATGTGGACTCAGATTTTATAAAAGAATACTCACTCAGTCTGTGTTATAAAGAATATGGACTCAGTTTATTTTTAAATAATACCCACTCAGCCTGTGTTCTAACAGAATACTCACTCAGCCTGGGTTTTAACAAATACTAACTCAGCAAGTGTTCTAACAGTATATTGACTCAGACTGTTTTCAAAGAATACTCACTTAGCCAGTGTTCTACCAGAATATGGATTCAGATTATTTTCAAAGAATTCTCACTCAGCCTGTGTTCTAACAGAATGTGGACTCAGATATTGATCAAAAATTACTAACTCAGTCTGTGTTCTAGCAGAATTAGGACGCAGTCTATGTTTAAAGAATACTCACTCAGCCTGTGTTCTAACAGAATGTGGACTCAGTCTATATTTAAAGAATACTCACTCACCTCAGTGTTCTAACAGAACACTCACTCAGCCTGTGTTCTAACAGAATACTAACTCAGCCTGTGTTCTAACAGAATGTGGATTCAGATCAAAAATTACTAAGTCTGTGTTCTAACAGAATGTGGACTCAGATTTTGTTCAAAGATTACTCTGTCTGTGTTCTAACAGAATATGGACTCAGTCTGTGTTCTAACAGAATACTCACACAGCTTGTGTTCTAACAGAATACTAACTAAGCCAGTGTTTTAAGAGAATATGGATTCAGATTATTTTCAGAGAATACTCACTCAGCCTGTGTTCGAACAAAATATGGACTCAGTTTATTTTTATATATTACCCACTCAGGCTGTGTTTTAACAGAATGTGGACTCAGAATTTGATCAAAAATTATTAAGTCAGTCTGTTTTCTAACAGAATATGGACTCACTCTATGTTGAGAGAATACTCACTCAGCCTGTGTTCTAAATAATATGGACTCAGTTTATTTTTAATAATAACCGCTCAGCCTGTGTTCTAACAGAATGTGGACTCAGTCAATATTTAAAGAATACTCACTCACCTAAGTGTTCCAACAGAACACTCACACAGCCTGTGTTCTAACAGAATACTAACTCAGCCTGCGTTTTAACAGAATGTGGATTCAGATCAAAAATTGCTAACTCAGTCTGTGTTCTAACAGAATGTGGACTCAGATTTTGTTCAAAAATTACTCTGTCTGTGTTCTAACAGAATATGGACTCAGCCTGTGTTCTAACAGAACACTCACACAGCCTGTGTTCTAACAGAATACTCACTCAGCCAGTGTTTTAAGAGAATATGGATTCAGATTATTTTCAAAGAATACTCACTCAGCCTGTGTTCGAACAAAATATGGACTCAGTTTATTTTTATATATTACCCACTCAGGCTGTGTTTTAACAGAATGTGGAATCAGATTTTGATCAAAAATTATTAATTCAGTCTGTTTTCTAACAGAATATGGACGCAGTCTATGTTTAAAGAAAACTCACTCAGCCTGTGTTCTAATAGAATACACACTCAGCCTGGTTTTTAATAAAATACTCACGCAGCCAGTGTACTAACAGGATATTGACTCAGATTATTTTCAAAGAATACTCAATGAGCCTCTTTACTAACGGAATACTCACTCAGCCTGTGTTCTAACAGAATACTCACTCAGCTAGTGTTCTACCAGAATATGGATTCAGATTATTTTAAAATAATACTCACTCAGCCTGTGTTCTAACAAATATGGACTCAGTCTATGTTTAAAGAATACTCACTCAGCCTGTGTTCTAACAGAATACTCACTCAGCGAGAGTTCTACCAGAATATGGATTCAGATTATTTTAAAATAATACTCACTCCGCCTGTGTTCTAACAGAATTTGGACTCAGTGTATGTTTAAAGAATACTCACTCAGCCTGTGTTCTAACAGAATACTAATTCAGCCTCTGTTTTAACAGAATGTGGACTCAGATTTTATTAAAAGAATACTCACTCAGTCTGTGTTATAAAGAATATGGACTCAGTTTATTTTTAAATAATACCCACTCAGCCTGTGTTCTAACAGAATACTCACTCAGCCTGGGTTTTAACAAATACTAACTCAGCAAGTGTTCTAACAAGATATTGACTCAGATTGTTTTCAAAGAATACTCACTCAGCCAGTGTTCTACCAGAATATGGACTCAGATTATTTTCAAAGAATTCTCACTCAGCCTGTGTTCTAACAGAATGTGGACTCAGATATTGATCAAAAATTACTAACTCAGTCTGTGTTCTAGCAGAATTAGGACGCAGTCTATGTTTAAAGAATACTCACTCAGCTTGTGTTCTAACAGAATGTGGACTCAGTCTATATTTAAAGAATACTCACTCACCTCAGTGTTCTAACAGAACACTCACTCAGCCTGTGTTCTAACAGAATACTAACTCAGCCTGGGTTCTAACAGAATGTGGATTCAGATCAAAAATTACTAACTCAGTCTGTGTTCTAACAGAATGTGGACTCAGATTTTGTTCAAAGATTACTCTGTCTGTGTTCTAACAGAATATGGACTCAGCCTGTGTTCTAACAGAATACTCACACAGCCTGTGTTCTAACAGAATACTAACTAAGCCAGTGTTTTAAGAGAATATGGATTCAGATTATTTTCAGAGAATACTCACTCAGCCTGTGTTCGAACAAAATATGGACTCAGTTTATTTTTATATATTACCCACTCAGGCTGTGTTTTAACAGAATGTGGACTCAGAATTTGATCAAAAATTATGAACTCAGTCTGTTTTCTAACAGAATATGGACTCAGTCTATGTTGAGAGAATACTCACTCAGCCTGTGTTCTAAATAATATGGACTCAGCTTATTTTTAATAATAACCGCTCAGCCTGTGTTCTAACAGAATATGGACTCAGTCAATATTTAAAGAATACTCACTCAACTAAGTGTTCTAACAGAACCTTCACTCAGCCTGTGTTCTAACAGAATACTAACTCAGCCTGCGTTGTAACAGAATGTGGATTCAGATCAAAAATTGCTAACTCAGTCTGTGTTCTAACAGAATGTGGACTCAGATTTTGTTCAAAAATTACTCTGTCTGTGTTCTAACAGAATATGGACTCAGCCTGTGTTCTAACAGAATACTCACACAGCCTGTGTTCTAACAGAATACTCACTCAGCCAGTGTTTTAAGAGAATATGGATTCAGATTATTTTCAAAGAATACTCACTCAGCCTGTGTTCGAACAAAATATGGACTCAGTTTATTTTTATATATTACCCACTCAGGCTGTGTTTTAACAGAATGTGGAATCAGATTTTGATCAAAAATTATTAATTCAGTCTGTTTTCTAACAGAATATGGACGCAGTCTATGTTTAAAGAAAACTCACTCAGCCTGTGTTCTAATAGAATACACACTCAGCCTGGTTTTTAATAAAATACTCACGCAGCCAGTGTACTAACAGGATATTGACTCAGATTATTTTCAAAGAATACTCAATGAGCCTCTTTACTAACAGAGTACTGACTCAGCTAGAGTTCTACCAGAATATGGATTCAGATTATTTTAAAATAATACTCACTCAGCCTGTGTTCTAACAGAATATGGACTCAGTGTATGTTTAAAGAATACTCACTCAGCCTGTGTTCTAACAGTATACTAATTCAGCCTCTGTTTTAACAGAATGTGGACTCAGATTTTATTAAAAGAATACTCACTCAGTCTGTGTTATAAAGAATATGGACTCAGTTTATTTTTAAATAATACCCACTCAGCCTGTGTTCTAACAGAATACTCACTCAGCCTGGGTTTTAACAAATACTAACTCAGCAAGTGTTCTAACAGGATATTGACTCAGATTGTTTTCAAAGAATACTCACTCAGCCAGTGTTCTACCAGAATATGGACTCAGATTATTTTCAAAGAATTCCCACTCAGCCTGTGTTCTAACAGAATGTGGACTCAGATATTGATCAAAAATTACTAACTCAGTCTGTGTTCTAGCAGAATTAGGACGCAGTCTATGTTTAAAGAATACTCACTCAGCTAGTGTTCTAACAGAATGTGGACTCAGTCTATATTTAAAGAATACTCACTCACCTCAGTGTTCTAACAGAACACTCACTCAGCCTGTGTTCTAACAGAATACTAACTCAGCCTGGGTTCTAACAGAATGTGGATTCAGATCAAAAATTACTAACTCAGTCTGTGTTCTAACAGAATGTGGACTCAGATTTTGTTCAAAGATTACTCTGTCTGTGTTCTAACAGAATATGGACTCAGCCTGTGTTCTAACAGAATACTCACACAGCCTGTGTTCTAACAGAATACTAACTAAGCCAGTGTTTTAAGAGAATATGGATTCAGATTATTTTCAGAGAATACTCACTCAGCCTGTGTTCGAACAAAATATGGACTCAGTTTATTTTTATATATTACCCACTCAAGCTGTGTTTTAACAGAATGTGGACTCAGAATTTGATCAAAAATTATTAAGTCAGTCTGTTTTCTAACAGAATATGGACTCAGTCTATGTTGAGAGAATACTCACTCAGCCTGTGTTCTAAATAATATGGACTCAGCTTATTTTTAATAATAACCGCTCAGCCTGTGTTCTAACAGAATATGGACTCAGTCAATATTTAAAGAATACTCACTCAACTAAGTGTTCTAACAGAACCTTCACTCAGCCTGTGTTCTAACAGAATACTAACTCAGCCTGCGTTTTAACAGAATGTGGATTCAGATCAAAAATTGCTAACTCAGTCTGTGTTCTAACAGAATGTGGACTCAGATTTTGTTCAAAAATTACTCTGTCTGTGTTCTAACAGAATATGGACTCAGCCTGTGTTCTAACAGAATACTCACACAGCCTGTGTTCTAACAGAATACTCACTCAGCCAGTGTTTTAAGAGAATATGGATTCAGATTATTTTCAAAGAATACTCACTCAGCCTGTGTTCGAACAAAATATGGACTCAGTTTATTTTTATATATAACCCACTCAGGCCGTGTTTTAACAGAATGTGGAATCAGATTTTGATCAAAAATTATTAACTCAGTCTGTTTTCTAACAGAATATGGACGCAGTCTATGTTTAAAGAAAACTCACTCAGCCTGTGTTCTAATAGAATACACACTCAGCCTGTTTTTTAATAAAATACTCACGCAGCCAGTGTACTAACAGGATATTGACTCAGATTATTTTCAAAGAATACTCAATGAGCCTCTTTACTAACAGAGTACTGACTCAGCTAGAGTTCTACCAGAATATGGATTCAGATTATTTTAAAATAATACTCACTCAGCCTGTGTTCTAACAGAATATGGACTCAGTGTATGTTTAAAGAATACTCACTCAGCCTGTGTTCTAACAGAATACTAATTCAGCCTCTGTTTTAACAGAATGTGGACTCAGATTTTATTAAAAGAATACTCACTCAGTCTGTGTTATAAAGAATATGGACTCAGTTTATTTTTAAATAATACCCACTCAGCCTGTTTTCTAACAGAATACTCACTCAGCCTGGGTTTTAACAAATACTAACTCAGCAAGTGTTCTAACAGGATATTGACTCAGATTGTTTTCAAAGAATACTCACTCAGCCAGTGTTCTACCAGAATATGGATTCAGATTATTTTCAAAGAATTCTCACTCAGCCTGTGTTCTAACAGAATGTGGACTCAGATATTGATCAAAAATTACTAACTCAGTCTGTGTTCTAGCAGAATTAGGACGCAGTCTATGTTTAAAGAATACTCACTCAGCCTGTGTTCTAACAGAATGTGGACTCAGTCTATATTTAAAGAATACTCACTCACCTCAGTGTTCTAACAGAACACTCACTCAGTCTGTGTTCTAACAGAATACTAACTCAGCCTGTGTTCTAACAGAATGTGGATTCAGATCAAAAATTACTAAGTCTGTGTTCTAACAGAATGTGGACTCAGATTTTGTTCAAAAATTGTCTGTGTTCTAACAGAATATGGACTCAGCCTGTGTTCTAACAGAATACTCACACAGCCTGTGTTCTAACAGAATACTAACTAAGCCAGTGTTTTAAGAGAATATGGATTCAGATTATTTTCAGAGAATACTCACTCAGCCTGTGTTCGAACAAAATATGGACTCAGTTTATTTTTATATATTACCCACTCAGGCTGTGTTTTAACAGAATGTGGAATCAGATTTTGATCAAAAATTATTAACACAGTCTGTTTTCTAACAGAATATGGACGCAGTCTATGTTTAAAGAAAACTCACTCAGCCTGTGCTCTAATAGAATACACACTCAGCCTGGTTTTTAATAAAATACTCACGCAGCCAGTGTACTAACAGGATATTGACTCAGATTATTTTCAAAGAATACTCAATTAGCCTCTTTACTAACAGAATACTCACTCAGCCTGTGTTCTAAAAGAATACTCACTCAGCTAGAGTTCTACCAGAATATGGATTCAGATTATTTTAAAATAATACTCACTCAGCCTGTGTTCTAACAGAATACTCACTCAGCGAGAGTTCTACCAGAATATGGATTCAGATTATTTTAAAATAATACTCACTCCGCCTGTGTTCTAACAGAATATGGACTCAGTGTATGTTTAAAGAATACTCACTCAGCCTGTGTTCTAACAGAATACTAATTCAGCCTGTGTTTTAACAGAATGTGGACTCAGATTTTATTAAAAGAATACTCACTCAGCCTGTGTTCTAACAGAATACTCACTCAGCTAGAGTTCTACCAGAATATGGATTCAGATTATTTTAAAATAATACTCACTCAGCCTGTGTTCTAACAGAATATGGACTCAGTCTATGTTTAAAGAATACTCACTCAGCCTGTGTTCTAACAGAATTCTCACTCAGCGTGAGTTCTACCAGAATATGGATTCAGATTATTTTAAAATAATACTCACTCCGCCTGTGTTCTAACAGAATATGGACTCAGTCTATGTTTAAAGAATACTCACTCAGCCTGTGTTCTAACAGAATACTAATTCAGCCTGTGTTTTAACAGAATGTGGACTCAGATTTTATTAAAAGAATACTCACTCAGTCTGTGTTATAAAGAATATGGACTCAGTTTATTTTTAAATAATACCCACTCAGCCTGTGTTCTAACAGAATACTCACTCAGCCTGGGTTTTAACAAATACTAACTCAGCAAGTGTTCTAACAGGATATTGACTCAGATTGTTTTCAAAGAATACTCACTCAGCCAGTGTTCTACCAGAATATGGATTCAGATTATTTTCAAAGAATTCTCACTCAGCCTGTGTTCTAACAGAATGTGGACTCAGATATTGATCAAAAATTACTAACTCAGTCTGTGTTCTAGCAGAATTAGGACGCAGTCTATGTTTAAAGAATACTCACTCAGCCTGTGTTCTAACAGAATGTGGACTCAGTCTATATTTAAAGAATACTCACTCACCTCAGTGTTCTAACAGAACACTCACTCAGCCTGTGTTCTAACAGAATACTAACTCAGCCTGCGTTCTAACAGAATGTGGATTCAGATCAAAAATTAGTAACTCAGTCTGTGTTCTAACAGAATATGGACTCAGCCTGTGTTCTAACAGAATACTCACACAGCCTGTGTTCTAACAGAATACTAACTAAGCCAGTGTTTTAAGAGAATATGGATTCAGATTATTTTCAGAGAATACTCACTCAGCCTGTGTTCGAACAAAATATGGACTCAGTTTATTTTTATATATTACCCACTCAGGCTGTGTTTTAACAGAATGTGGACTCAGAATTTGATCAAAAATTATTAAGTCAGTCTGTTTTCTAACAGAATATGGACTCAGTCTATGTTGAGAGAATACTCACTCAGCCTGTGTTCTAAATAATATGGACTCAGTCAATATTTAAAGAATACTCACTCACCTCAGTGTTCTAACAGAACACTCACTCAGCCTGTGTTCTAACAGAATACTAACTCATCCTGCGTTTTAACAGAATGTGGATTCAGATCAAAAATTGCTAACTCAGTCTGTGTTCTAACAGAATGTGGACTCAGATTTTGTTCAAAAATTACTCTGTCTGTGTTCTAACAGAATTTTGACTCAGCCTGTGTTCTAACAGAATACTCACTCAGCTAGAGTTCTACCGGAATATGGATTCAGATTACTTTAAAATAATACTCACTCAGCCTGTGTTCTAACAGAATATGGACTCAGTCTATGTTTAAAGAATACTCACTCAGCCTGTGTTCTAACAGAATACTCACTCAGCGAGAGTTCTACCAGAATATGGATTCAGATTATTTTAAAATAATACTCACTCCGCCTGTGTTCTAACAGAATATGGACTCAGTCTATGTTTAAAGAATTCTCACTCAACCTGTGTTCTAACAGAATGTGGACTCAGATATTGATCAAAAATTACTAACTCAGTCTGTGTTCTAACAGAATTAGGAAGCAGTCTATGTTTAAAGAATACTCACTCAGCCTGTGTTCTAAAAGAATAGGCACTCAGCCTGGTTTTTAATAAAATATTCACGCACCCAGTGTAGTAACAGGATATTGAATCAGAGTATTTTCAAAGAATACTCAATGAGCCTGTTTACTAACAGAATACTCACTCAGCCTGTGTTCTAACAGAATGTGGACTCAGTCTATATTTAAAGAATACTCACTCACCTCAGTGTTCTAACAGAACACTCACTCAGCCTGTGTCCTAACAGAATACTAACTCAGCCTGCGTTCTAACAGAATGTGGATTCAGATCAAAAATTACTAACTCAGTGTGTGTTCTAACAGAATGTGGACTCAGATTTTGTTAAAAGATTACTCTGTCTGTGTTCTAACAGAATATGGACTCAGCCTGTGTTCTAACAGAATACTCACACAGCCTGTGTTCTAACAGAATACTAACTAAGCCAGTGTTTTAAGAGAATATGGATTCAGATTATTTTCAAAGAATACTCACTCAGCCAGTGTTTTAAGAGAATATGGATTCAGATTATTTTCAAAGAATACTCACTCAGCCTGTGTTCGAACAAAATATGGACTCAGTTTATTTTTATATATTACCCACTCAGGCTGTGTTTTAACAGAAAGTGGACTCAGAATTTGATCAAAAATTATTAACTCAGTCTGTTTTCTAACAGAATATGGACTCAGTCTATGTTTAGAGAATACTAACTCAGCCTGTGTTCTAAATAATATGGACTCAGTTTATTTTTATATAATAACCGCTCAGCCTGTGTTCTAACAGAATACCCACCGAGCCTGGGTTTTAACAAAATACTAACTCAGCAAGTGTTCTAACAGGATATTGACTCAGATTATTTTCAAAGAGTACTCACTCAGCCTGTGTTCTAACAGAATATGGACTCAGTCTATATTTAAAGAATACTCACTCACCTAAGTGTTCTAACAGAACACTCACTCAGCCTGTGTTCTAACAGAATACTAACTCAGCCTGCGTTTTAACAGAGTGTGGATTCAGATAAAAAATTACTAACTCAGTCTGTGTTCTAATAGAATGTGGACTCAGATTTTGTTCAAAAATTACACTGTCTGTGTTCTAACAGAATATGGACTCAGCCTGTGTTCTAACAGAATACTCACATAGCCTGTGTTCTAACAGAATACTAACTAAGCCAGTGTTTTAAGAGAATATGGATTCAGATTATTTTCAGAGAATACTCACTCAGCCTGCGTTTGAACAAAATATGGACTCAGTTTATTTTTATATATTACCCACTCAGGCTGTGTTTTAACAGAATGTGGAATCAGATTTTGATCAAAAATTATTAACTCAGTCTGTTTTCTAACAGAATATGGACGCAGTCTATGTTTAAAGAAAACTCACTCAGCCTGTGCTCTAATAGAATACACACTCAGCCTGGTTTTTAATAAAATACTCACGCAGCCAGTGTACTATCAGGATATTGACTCAGATTATTTTCAAAGAATACTCAATGAGCCTGTTTACTAACAGAATACTCACTCAGCCTGTGTTCTAACAGAATACTCACTCAGCTAGAGTTCTACCAGAATATGGATTCAGATTATTTTAAAATAATACTCACTCAGCCTGTGTTCTAACAGAATACTCACTCAGCGAGAGTTCTACCAGAATATGGATTCAGATTATTTTAAAATAATACTCACTCCGCCTGTGTTCTAACAGTATATGGACTCAGTGTATGTTTAAAGAATACTCACTCAGCCTGTGTTCTAACAGAATACTAATTCAGCCTGTGTTTTAACAGAATGTGGACTCAGATTTTATTAAAAGAATACTCACTCAGCCTGTGTTCTAACAGAATACTCACTCAGCTAGAGTTCTACCAGAATATGGATTCAGATTATTTTCAAAGAATACTCACTCAGCCTGTGTTCTAACAGAATGTGGACTCAGAATTTGATCAAAAATTATTAACTCAGTCTGTTTTCTAACAGAATATGGACTCAGTCTATATTTAGAGAATACTCACTCAGCCTGTGTTCTAAATAATATGGACTCAGTTTATTTTTAATAATAAACACTCTGCCTGTGTTCTAAGAGAATACCCACCGAACCTGGGTTTTAACAAAATACTAACTCAGCAAGTGTTCTAACAGGATATTGACTCAGATTACTTTCAAAGAATACTCACTCAACCTGTTTTCTAACAGAATATGTACTCAGTCTATATTTAAAGAATACTCACTCACCTAAGTGTTCTAACAGAACACTCACTCAGCCTGTGTTCTAACAGAATACTAACTCAGCCTGTGTTTTAACAGAATGTGGATTCAGATCAAAAATTACTAACTCAGTCTGTGTTCTAACAGAATATGGACTCAGTCTATGTTTAAAGAATACTCACACAGCCTGTGTTCTAACAGAATACTAGTTCAGCCTGTGTTTTAACAGAATGTGGACTCAGATTTTTTTAAAGGAATACTCACTCAGCCTGTGTTTTAACAGAATGTGGATTCAGATCAAAAATTACTAACTCAGTCTGTGTTCCAGCAGAATTAGGACGCAGTCTATGTTTAAAGAATAATCACTTAGCCTGTGTTCTAAAAGAATAGGCACTCCGCCTGGTTTTTAATAAGATATTCACGCAGCCAGGGTACTAACAGGATATTGACTCAGAGTATTTTCAAAGAATACTCAATGAGCCTGTTTACTAACAGAATACTCACTCAGCCTGTGTTCTAACAGAATACTCACTCAGCGAGAGTTGTACCAGAATATGGATTCTGATTATTTGAAAATAATACTCACTCAGCCTGTGTTCTAACAGAATGTGGACTCAGTCTCTATTTAAAGAATACTCACTCACCGAAGTGTTCTAACAGAACACTCACTCAGCCTGTGTTCTAACAGAATACTAACTCAGCCTGCGTTTTAACAGAATGTGGATTAAGAGCAAAAATTACTAACTCAGTCTGTGTTCTAATAGAATGTGGACTCAGATTTTGTTCAAAAATTACACTGTCTGTTTTCTAACAGAATATGGACTCAGCCTGTGTTCAAACAGAATACTCACACAGCCTGTGTTCTAACAGAATACTCACTCAGCCAGTGTTTTAAGAGAATATGGATTCAGATTATTTTCAAAGAATACTCACTCAGCATGTGTTCGAACAAAATATGGACTCAGTTTATTTTTATATATTACCCACTCAGGCTGTGTTTTAACAGAATGTGGACTCAGATTTTGATCAAAAATTATTAACTCAGTCTGTTTTCTAACAGAATTTGGACGCAGTCTATGTTTAAAGAATACTCACTGAGCCTGTGTTCTAATAGAATACACACTCAGCCTGGGTTTTAATAAAATTCTCACTCAGCCAGTGTACTAACAGGATATTGACTCAGATTATTTTCAAAGAATACTCAATGAGCCTGTTTACTAACAGAATACTCACTCAGCCTGTGTTCTAACGGAATACTCACTCAGCGAGGGTTCTACCAGATTATGGATTCAGATTATTTTAAAATAATACTCACTCCGCCTGTGTTGTAACAGAATATGGACTCAGTCTATGTTTAAAGAATACTCACACAGCCTGTGTTCTAACAGAATACTAATTCAGCCTCTGTTTTAACAGAATGTGGACTCATATTTTATTAAAAGAATACTCACTCAGTCTGTGTTATAAAGAATATGGACTCAGTTTATTTTTAAATAATATCCACTCAGCCTGTGTTCTAACAGAATACTCACTCAGCCTGGGTTTTAACAAAATACTAACTCAGCAAGTGTTCTAACAGGATATTGACTCAGATTGTTTTCAAAGAATACTCACTCAGCCAGTGTTCTACCAGAATATGGATTCAGATTATTTTCAAAGAATACTCACTCAGCCTGTGTTCTAACAGAATGTGGACTCAGAATTTGATCAAAAATTATTAACTCAGTCTGTTTTCTAACAGAATATGGACTCAGTCTATGTTTAGAGAATACTCACTCAGCCTGTGTTCTAAATAATATGGATTCAGTTTATTTTTAATAATAAACACTCTGCCTGTGTTCTAACAGAATACCCACCGAGCCTGGGTTTTAACAAAATACTAACTCAGCAAGTGTTCTAACAAGATATTGACTCAGATTATTTTCAAAGAATACTCACTCAGCCTGTTTTCTAACAGAATATGTACTCAGTCTATATTTAAAGAATACTCACTCACCTAAGTGTTCTAACAGAACACTCACTCAGCCTGTGTTCTAACAGAATACTAACTCAGCCTGTGTTTTAACAGAATGTGGATTCAGATCAAAAATTACTAACTCAGTCTGTGTTCTAACAGAATATGGACTCAGAATATGTTTAAAGAATACTCACACAGCCTGTGTTCTAACAGAAAACTAGTTCAGCCTGTGTTTTAACAGAATGTGGACTCAGATTTTATTAAAAGAATACTCACTCAGCCTGTGTTTTAACAGAATGTGGATTCAGATCAAAAATTACTAACTCAGTCTGTGTTCCAGCATAATTAGGACGCAGTCTATGTTTAAAGAATAATCACTCAGCCTGTGTTCTAAAAGAATAGGCACTCAGCCTGGTTTTTAATAAGATATTCACGCAGCCAGTGTACTAACAGGATATTGACTCAGAGTATTTTCAAGGAATACTCAATGAGCCTGTTTATTAACAGAATACTCACTCAGCCTGTGTTCTAACAGAATACTCACTCAGCGAGAGTTCTACCAGAATATGGATTCTGATTATTTGAAAATAATACTCACTCAGCCTGTGTTCTAACAGAATGTGGACTCAGTCTCTATTTAAAGAATACTCACTCACCGAAGTGTTCTAACAGAACACTCGCTCAGCCTGTGTTCTAACAGAATACTAACTCAGCCTGCGTTTTAACAGAATGTGGATTAAGAGCAAAAATTACTAACTCAGTCTGTGTTCTAATAGAATGTGGACTCAGATTTTCTTCAAAAATTACACTGTCTGTGTTCTAACAGAATATGGAGTCAGCCTGTGTTCTAACAGAATACTCACACAGCCTGTGTTCTAACAGAATACTCACACAGCCTGTTTTCTAACAGAATACTCACTCAGCCAGTGTTTTAAGAGAATATGGATTCAGATTATTTTCAAAGAATACTCACTCAGCCTGTGTTCGAACAAAATATGGACTCAGTTTATTTTTATATATTACCCACTCAGGCTTTGTTTTAACAGAATGTGGACTCAGAATTTGATCAAAAATTATTAACTCAGTATGTTTTCTAACAGAATATGGACGCAGTCTATGTTTAAAGAATACTCACTCAGCCTGTGTTCTAATAGAATACACACTCAGCCTGGTTTTTAATAAAATACTGACGCAGCCAGTGTACTAACAGGATATTGACTCAGATTATTTTCAAAGAATACTCAATGAGCCTGTTTACTAACAGAATACTCACTCAGCCTGTGTTCTAACAGAATACTCACTCAGCGAGAGTTCTACCAGAATATGGATTCAGATTATTTTAAAATAATACTCACTCCGCCTGTGTTCTAACAGAATATGGACTCAGTCTATGTTTAAAGAATACTCACACAGCCTGTGTTCTAACAGAATACTAATTCAGCCTCTGTTTTAACAGAATGTGGACTCATATTTTATTAAAAGAATACTCACTCAGTCTGTGTTATAAAGAATATGGACTCAGTTTATTTTTAAATAATATCCACTCAGCCTGTGTTCTAACAGAATACTCACTCAGCCTGGGTTTTAACAAAATACTAACTCAGCAAGTGTTCTAACTGTATATTGACTCAGATTGTTTTCAAAGAATACTCACTCAGCCAGTGTTCTACCAGAATATGGATTCAGATTATTTTCAAAGAATACTCACTCAGCCTGTGTTCTAACAGAATGTGGACTCAGAATTTGATCAAAAATTATTAACTCAGTCTGTTTTCTAACAGAATATGGACTCAGTCTATGTTTAGAGAATACTCACTCAGCCTGTGTTCTAAATAATATGGACTCAGTTTATTTTTAATAATAAACACTCTGCCTGTGTTCTAACAGAATACCCACCGAGCCTGGGTTTTAACAAAATACTAACTCAGCAAGTGTTCTAACAAGATATTGACTCAGATTATTTTCAAAGAATACTCACTCAGCCTGTTTTCTAACAGAATATGTACTCAGTCTATATTTAAAGAATACTCACTCACCTAAGTGTTCTAACAGAACACTCACTCAGCCTGTGTTCTAACAGAATACTAACTCAGCCTGTGTTTTAACAGAATGTGGATTCAGATCAAAAATTACTAACTCAGTCTGTGTTCTAACAGAATATGGACTCAGAATATGTTTAAAGAATACTCACACAGCCTGTGTTCTAACAGAACACTCGCTCAGCCTGTGTTCTAACAGAATACTAACTCAGCCTGCGTTTTAACAGAATGTGGATTAAGATCAAAAATTACTAACTCAGTCTGTGTTCTAATAGAATGTGGACTCAGATTTTCTTCAAAAATTACACTGTCTGTGTTCTAACAGAATATGGAGTCAGCCTGTGTTCTAACAGAATACTCACACAGCCTGTGTTCTAACAGAATACTCACACAGCCTGTGTTCTAACAGAATACTCACTCAGCCAGTGTTTTAAGAGAATATGGATTCAGATTATTTTCAAAGAATACTCACTCAGCATGTGTTCGAACAAAATATGGACTCAGTTTATTTTTATATATTACCCACTCAGGCTGTGTTTTAACAGAATGTGGACTCAGATTTTGATCAAAAATTATTAACTCAGTCTGTTTTCTAACAGAATATGGACGCAGTCTATGTTTAAAGAATACTCACTGAGCCTGTGTTCTAATAGAATACACACTCAGCCTGGGTTTTAATAAAATTCTCACTCAGCCAGTGTACTAACAGGATATTGACTCAGATTATTTTCAAAGAATACTCAATGAGCCTGTTTACTAACAGAATACTCACTGAGCCTGTGTTCTAACGGAATACTCACTCAGCGAGGGTTCTTCCAGATTATGGATTCAGATTATTTTAAAATAATACTCACTCCGCCTGTGTTGTAACAGAATATGGACTCAGTCTATGTTTAAAGAATACTCACACAGCCTGTGTTCTAACAGAATACTAATTCAGCCTCTGTTTTAACAGAATGTGGACTCATATTTTATTAAAAGAATACTCACTCAGTCTGTGTTATAAAGAATATGGACTCAGTTTATTTTTAAATAATATCCACTCAGCCTGTGTTCTAACAGAATACTCACTCAGCCTGGGTTTTAACAAAATACTAACTCAGCAAGTGTTCTAACAGGATATTGACTCAGATTGTTTTCAAAGAATACTCACTCAGCCAGTGTTCTACCAGAATATGGATTCAGATTATTTTCAAAGAATACTCACTCAGCCTGTGTTCTAACAGAATGTGGACTCAGAATTTGATCAAAAATTATTAACTCAGTCTGTTTTCTAACAGAATATGGACTCAGTCTATGTTTAGAGAATACTCACTCAGCCTGTGTTCTAAATAATATGGATTCAGTTTATTTTTAATAATAAACACTCTGCCTGTGTTCTAACAGAATACCCACCGAGCCTGGGTTTTAACAAAATACTAACTCAGCAAGTGTTCTAACAAGATATTGACTCAGATTATTTTCAAAGAATACTCACTCAGCCTGTTTTCTAACAGAATATGTACTCAGTCTATATTTAAAGAATACTCACTCACCTAAGTGTTCTAACAGAACACTCACTCAGCCTGTGTTCTAACAGAATACTAACTCAGCCTGTGTTTTAACAGAATGTGGATTCAGATCAAAAATTACTAACTCAGTCTGTGTTCTAACAGAATATGGACTCAGAATATGTTTAAAGAATACTCACACAGCCTGTGTTCTAACAGAAAACTAGTTCAGCCTGTGTTTTAACAGAATGTGGACTCAGATTTTATTAAAAGAATACTCACTCAGCCTGTGTTTTAACAGAATGTGGATTCAGATCAAAAATTACTAACTCAGTCTGTGTTCCAGCATAATTAGGACGCAGTCTATGTTTAAAGAATAATCACTCAGCCTGTGTTCTAAAAGAATAGGCACTCAGCCTGGTTTTTAATAAGATATTCACGCAGCCAGTGTACTAACAGGATATTGACTCAGAGTATTTTCAAGGAATACTCAATGAGCCTGTTTATTAACAGAATACTCACTCAGCCTGTGTTCTAACAGAATACTCACTCAGCGAGAGTTCTACCAGAATATGGATTCTGATTATTTGAAAATAATACTCACTCAGCCTGTGTTCTAACAGAATGTGGACTCAGTCTCTATTTAAAGAATACTCACTCACCGAAGTGTTCTAACAGAACACTCGCTCAGCCTGTGTTCTAACAGAATTCTAACTCAGCCTGCGTTTTAACAGAATGTGGATTAAGAGCAAAAATTACTAACTCAGTCTGTGTTCTAATAGAATGTGGACTCAGATTTTCTTCAAAAATTACACTGTCTGTGTTCTAACAGAATATGGAGTCAGCCTGTGTTCTAACAGAATACTCACACAGCCTGTGTTCTAACAGAATACTCACACAGCCTGTTTTCTAACAGAATACTCACTCAGCCAGTGTTTTAAGAGAATATGGATTCAGATTATTTTCAAAGAATACTCACTCAGCCTGTGTTCGAACAAAATATGGACTCAGTTTATTTTTATATATTACCCACTCAGGCTTTGTTTTAACAGAATGTGGACTCAGATTTTGATCAAAAATTATTAACTCAGTATGTTTTCTAACAGAATATGGACGCAGTCTATGTTTAAAGAATACTCACTCAGCCTGTGTTCTAATAGAATACACACTCAGCCTGGTTTTTAATAAAATACTGACGCAGCCAGTGTACTAACAGGATATTGACTCAGATTATTTTCAAAGAATACTCAATGAGCCTGTTTACTAACAGAATACTCACTCAGCCTGTGTTCTAACAGAATACTCACTCAGCGAGAGTTCTACCAGAATATGGATTCAGATTATTTTAAAATAATACTCACTCCGCCTGTGTTCTAACAGAATATGGACTCAGTCTATGTTTAAAGAATACTCACACAGCCTGTGTTCTAACAGAATACTAATTCAGCCTCTGTTTTAACAGAATGTGGACTCATATTTTATTAAAAGAATACTCACTCAGTCTGTGTTATAAAGAATATGGACTCAGTTTATTTTTAAATAATATCCACTCAGCCTGTGTTCTAACAGAATACTCACTCAGCCTGGGTTTTAACAAAATACTAACTCAGCAAGTGTTCTAACTGTATATTGACTCAGATTGTTTTCAAAGAATACTCACTCAGCCAGTGTTCTACCAGAATATGGATTCAGATTATTTTCAAAGAATACTCACTCAGCCTGTGTTCTAACAGAATGTGGACTCAGAATTTGATCAAAAATTATTAACTCAGTCTGTTTTCTAACAGAATATGGACTCAGTCTATGTTTAGAGAATACTCACTCAGCCTGTGTTCTAAATAATATGGACTCAGTTTATTTTTAATAATAAACACTCTGCCTGTGTTCTAACAGAATACCCACCGAGCCTGGGTTTTAACAAAATACTAACTCAGCAAGTGTTCTAACAAGATATTGACTCAGATTATTTTCAAAGAATACTCACTCAGCCTGTTTTCTAACAGAATATGTACTCAGTCTATATTTAAAGAATACTCACTCACCTAAGTGTTCTAACAGAACACTCACTCAGCCTGTGTTCTAACAGAATACTAACTCAGCCTGTGTTTTAACAGAATGTGGATTCAGATCAAAAATTACTAACTCAGTCTGTGTTCTAACAGAATATGGACTCAGAATATGTTTAAAGAATACTCACACAGCCTGTGTTCTAACAGAACACTCGCTCAGCCTGTGTTCTAACAGAATACTAACTCAGCCTGCGTTTTAACAGAATGTGGATTAAGATCAAAAATTACTAACTCAGTCTGTGTTCTAATAGAATGTGGACTCAGATTTTCTTCAAAAATTACACTGTCTGTGTTCTAACAGAATATGGAGTCAGCCTGTGTTCTAACAGAATACTCACACAGCCTGTGTTCTAACAGAATACTCACACAGCCTGTGTTCTAACAGAATACTCACTCAGCCAGTGTTTTAAGAGAATATGGATTCAGATTATTTTCAAAGAATACTCACTCAGCCTGTGTTCGAACAAAATATGGACTCAGTTTATTTTTATATATTACCCACTCAGGCTGTGTTTTAACAGAATGTGGACTCAGATTTTGATCAAAAATTATTAACTCAGTCTGTTTTCTAACAGAATATGGACGCAGTCTATGTTTAAAGAATACTCACTGAGCCTGTGTTCTAATAGAATACACACTCAGCCTGGGTTTTAATAAAATTCTCACTCAGCCAGTGTACTAACAGGATATTGACTCAGATTATTTTCAAAGAATACTCAATGAGCCTGTTTACTAACAGAATACTCACTCAGCCTGTGTTCTAACGGAATACTCACTCAGCGAGGGTTCTTCCAGATTATGGATTCAGATTATTTTAAAATAATACTCACTCCGCCTGTGTTGTAACAGAATATGGACTCAGTCTATGTTTAAAGAATACTCACACAGCCTGTGTTCTAACAGAATACTAATTCAGCCTCTGTTTTAACAGAATGTGGACTCATATTTTATTAAAAGAATACTCACTCAGTCTGTGTTATAAAGAATATGGACTCAGTTTATTTTTAAATAATATCCACTCAGCCTGTGTTCTAACAGAATACTCACTCAGCCTGGGTTTTAACAAAATACTAACTCAGCAAGTGTTCTAACAGGATATTGACTCAGATTGTTTTCAAAGAATACTCACTCAGCCAGTGTTCTACCAGAATATGGATTCAGATTATTTTCAAAGAATACTCACTCAGCCTGTGTTCTAACAGAATGTGGACTCAGAATTTGATCAAAAATTATTAACTCAGTCTGTTTTCTAACAGAATATGGACTCAGTCTATGTTTAGAGAATACTCACTCAGCCTGTGTTCTAAATAATATGGATTCAGTTTATTTTTAATAATAAACACTCTGCCTGTGTTCTAACAGAATACCCACCGAGCCTGGGTTTTAACAAAATACTAACTCAGCAAGTGTTCTAACAAGATATTGACTCAGATTATTTTCAAAGAATACTCACTCAGCCTGTTTTCTAACAGAATATGTACTCAGTCTATATTTAAAGAATACTCACTCACCTAAGTGTTCTAACAGAACACTCACTCAGCCTGTGTTCTAACAGAATACTAACTCAGCCTGTGTTTTAACAGAATGTGGATTCAGATCAAAAATTACTAACTCAGTCTGTGTTCTAACAGAATATGGACTCAGAATATGTTTAAAGAATACTCACACAGCCTGTGTTCTAACAGAAAACTAGTTCAGCCTGTGTTTTAACAGAATGTGGACTCAGATTTTATTAAAAGAATACTCACTCAGCCTGTGTTTTAACAGAATGTGGATTCAGATCAAAAATTACTAACTCAGTCTGTGTTCCAGCATAATTAGGACGCAGTCTATGTTTAAAGAATAATCACTCAGCCTGTGTTCTAAAAGAATAGGCACTCAGCCTGGTTTTTAATAAGATATTCACGCAGCCAGTGTACTAACAGGATATTGACTCAGAGTATTTTCAAGGAATACTCAATGAGCCTGTTTATTAACAGAATACTCACTCAGCCTGTGTTCTAACAGAATACTCACTCAGCGAGAGTTCTACCAGAATATGGATTCTGATTATTTGAAAATAATACTCACTCAGCCTGTGTTCTAACAGAATGTGGACTCAGTCTCTATTTAAAGAATACTCACTCACCGAAGTGTTCTAACAGAACACTCGCTCAGCCTGTGTTCTAACAGAATACTAACTCAGCCTGCGTTTTAACAGAATGTGGATTAAGAGCAAAAATTACTAACTCAGTCTGTGTTCTAATAGAATGTGGACTCAGATTTTCTTCAAAAATTACACTGTCTGTGTTCTAACAGAATATGGAGTCAGCCTGTGTTCTAACAGAATACTCACACAGCCTGTGTTCTAACAGAATACTCACACAGCCTGTTTTCTAACAGAATACTCACTCAGCCAGTGTTTTAAGAGAATATGGATTCAGATTATTTTCAAAGAATACTCACTCAGCCTGTGTTCGAACAAAATATGGACTCAGTTTATTTTTATATATTACCCACTCAGGCTTTGTTTTAACAGAATGTGGACTCAGATTTTGATCAAAAATTATTAACTCAGTCTGTTTTCTAACAGAATATGGACGCAGTCTATGTTTAAAGAATACTCACTCAGCCTGTGTTCTAATAGAATACACACTCAGCCTGGTTTTTAATAAAATACTGACGCAGCCAGTGTACTAACAGGATATTGACTCAGATTATTTTCAAAGAATACTCAATGAGCCTGTTTACTAACAGAATACTCACTCAGCCTGTGTTCTAACAGAATACTCACTCAGCGAGAGTTCTACCAGAATATGGATTCAGATTATTTTAAAATAATACTCACTCCGCCTGTGTTCTAACAGAATATGGACTCAGTCTATGTTTAAAGAATACTCACACAGCCTGTGTTCTAACAGAATACTAATTCAGCCTCTGTTTTAACAGAATGTGGACTCATATTTTATTAAAAGAATACTCACTCAGTCTGTGTTATAAAGAATATGGACTCAGTTTATTTTTAAATAATATCCACTCAGCCTGTGTTCTAACAGAATACTCACTCAGCCTGGGTTTTAACAAAATACTAACTCAGCAAGTGTTCTAACTGTATATTGACTCAGATTGTTTTCAATGAATACTCACTCAGCCAGTGTTCTACCAGAATATGGATTCAGATTATTTTCAAAGAATACTCACTCAGCCTGTGTTCTAACAGAATGTGGACTCAGAATTTGATCAAAAATTATTAACTCAGTCTGTTTTCTAACAGAATATGGACTCAGTCTATGTTTAGAGAATACTCACTCAGCCTGTGTTCTAAATAATATGGACTCAGTTTATTTTTAATAATAAACACTCTGCCTGTGTTCTAACAGAATACCCACCGAGCCTGGGTTTTAACAAAATACTAACTCAGCAAGTGTTCTAACAAGATATTGACTCAGATTATTTTCAAAGAATACTCACTCAGCCTGTTTTCTAACAGAATATGTACTCAGTCTATATTTAAAGAATACTCACTCACCTAAGTGTTCTAACAGAACACTCACTCAGCCTGTGTTCTAACAGAATACTAACTCAGCCTGTGTTTTAACAGAATGTGGATTCAGATCAAAAATTACTAACTCAGTCTGTGTTCTAACAGAATATGGACTCAGAATATGTTTAAAGAATACTCACACAGCCTGTGTTCTAACAGAACACTCGCTCAGCCTGTGTTCTAACAGAATACTAACTCAGCCTGCGTTTTAACAGAATATGGATTAAGATCAAAAATTACTAACTCAGTCTGTGTTCTAATAGAATGTGGACTCAGATTTTCTTCAAAAATTACACTGTCTGTGTTCTAACAGAATATGGAGTCAGCCTGTGTTCTAACAGAATACTCACACAGCCTGTGTTCTAACAGAATACTCACACAGCCTGTGTTCTAACAGAATACTCACTCAGCCAGTGTTTTAAGAGAATATGGATTCAGATTATTTTCAAAGAATACTCACTCAGCCTGTGTTCGAACAAAATATGGACTCAGTTTATTTTTATATATTACCCACTCAGGCTTTGTTTTAACAGAATGTGGACTCAGATTTTGATCAAAAATTATTAACTCAGTCTGTTTTCTAACAGAATATGGACGCAGTCTATGTATAGAGAATACTCACTCAGCCTGTGTTCTAAATAATATGGACTCAGTTTATTTTTAATAATAACCACTCAGCCTGTGTTCTAACAGAATACCCACCGAGCCTGGGTTTTAACAAAATACTAACTCAGCAAGTGTTCTAACAGGATATTGACTCAGATTATTTTCAAAGAGTACTCACTCAGCCTGTGTTCTAACAGAATGTGGACTCAGTCTATATTTAAGGAATACTCACTCACCTAAGTGTTCTAACAGAACACTCACTCAGCCTGTGTTCTAACAGAATACTAACTCAGCCTGCGTTTTAACAGAATGTGGATTCAGATCAAAAATTACTAACTCAGTCTGTGTTCTAACAGAATGTGGACTCAGCCTGTGTTCTAACAGAATACTCACACAGCCTGTGTTCTAACACAATACTCACTCAGCCAGTGTTTTAAGAGAATATGGATTCAGATTATTTACAAACAATACTCACTCAGCCTGTGTTCGAACAAAATATAGACTCAGTTTATTTTTATATATTACCCACCCAGGCTGTGTTTTAACAGAATGTGGACTCAGATTTTGATCAAAAATTATTAATTCAGTCTGTTTTCTAACAGAATATGGACTCAGTCTATGTTTAAAGAATACTCACTCAGCCTCTGTCCTAACAGAATACTCACTCAGCGAGAGTTCTACCAGAATATGGATTCAGATTATTTTAAAATAATACTCACTCCGCCTGTGTTCTAACAGAATATGGACTCAGTCTATGTTTAAAGAATACTCACACAGCCTGTGTTCTAACAGAATACTAATTCAGCCTCTGTTTTAACAGAATGTGGACTCATATTTTATTAAAAGAATACTCACTCAGTCTGTGTTATAAAGAATATGGACTCAGTTTATTTTTAAATAATATCCACTCAGCCTGTGTTCTAACAGAATACTCACTCAGCCTGGGTTTTAACAAAATACTAACTCAGCAAGTGTTCTAACTGTATATTGACTCAGATTGTTTTCAAAGAATACTCACTCAGCCAGTGTTCTACCAGAATATGGATTCAGATTATTTTCAAAGAATACTCACTCAGCCTGTGTTCTAACAGAATGTGGACTCAGAATTTGATCAAAAATTATTAACTCAGTCTGTTTTCTAACAGAATATGGACTCAGTCTATGTTTAGAGAATACTCACTCAGCCTGTGTTCTAAATAATATGGACTCAGTTTATTTTTAATAATAAACATTCTGCCTGTGTTCTAACAGAATACCCACCGAGCCTGGGTTTTAACAAAATACTAACTCAGCAAGTGTTCTAACAAGATATTGACTCAGATTATTTTCAAAGAATATTCACTCAGCCTGTTTTCTAACAGAATATGTACTCAGTCTATATTTAAAGAATACTCACTCACCTAAGTGTTCTAACAGAACACTCACTCAGCCTGTGTTTTAACAGAATGTGGATTCAGATCAAAAATTACTAACTCAGTCTGTGTTCTAACAGAATATGGACTCAGAATATGTTTAAATAATACTCACACAGCCTGTGTTCTAACAGAACACTCGCTCAGCCTGTGTTCTAACAGAATACTAACTCAGCCTGCTTTTTAACAGAATGTGGATTAAGATCAAAAATTACTAACTCAGTCTGTGTTCTAATAGAATGTGGACTCAGATTTTCTTCAAAAATTACACTGTTTGTGTTCTAACAGAATATGGAGTCAGCCTGTGTTCTAACAGAATACTCACACAGCCTGTGTTCTAACAGAATACTCACACAGCCTGTGTTCTAACAGAATACTCACTCAGCCAGTGTTTTAAGAGAATATGGATTCAGATTATTTTCAAAGAATACTCACTCAGCCTGTGTTCGAACAAAATATGGACTCAGTTTATTTTTATATATTACCCACTCAGGCTTTGTTTTAACAGAATGTGGACTCAGATTTTGATCAAAAATTATTAACTCAGTCTGTTTTCTAACAGAATATGGACGCAGTCTATGTTTAGAGAATACTCACTCAGCCTGTGTTCTAATAGAATACACACTCAGCCTGGTTTTTAATAAAATACTGACGCAGCCAGTGTACTAACAGGATATTGACTCAGATTATTTTCAAAGAATACTCAATGAGCCTGTTTACTAACAGAATACTCACTCAGCCTGTGTTCTAACAGAATACTCACTCAGTGAGAGTTCTACCAGAATATGGATTCAGATTATTTTAAAATAATACTCACTCCGCCTGTGTTCTAACAGAATATGGACTCAGTCTATGTTTAAAGAATACTCACACAGCCTCTGTTCTAACAGAATACTAATTCAGCCTCTGTTTTAACAGAATGTGGACTCAGATTTTAATAAAAAATACTAACTCAGTCTGTGTTATAGAGAATATGGACTCAGTTTATTTTTAAATAATACCCACTCAGCCTGTGTTCTAACAGAATACTCACTCAGCCTGGGTTTTAACAAAATACTAACTCAGCAAGTGTTCTAACAGGATATTGACTCAGATAGTTTTCAAAGAATACTCACTCAGCCAGTGTTCTACCAGAATATGGATTCAGATTATTTTCAAAGAATACTCACTCAGCCTGTGTTCTAACAGAATGTGGACTCAGATATTGATCAAAAATTACTAACTCAGTCTGTGTTCCAGCAGAATTAGGACGCAGTCTATGTTTAAAGAATAATCACTCAGCCTGTGTTCTAATAGAATAGGCACTCAGCCTGGTTTTTAATAAGATATTCACGCAGCCAGTGTACTAACAGGATATTGACTCAGAGTATTTTCAAGGAATACTCAATGAGCCTGTTTATTAACAGAATACTCACTCAGCCTGTGTTCTAACAGAATACTCACTCAGTGAGAGTTCTACCAGAATATGGATTCTGATTATTTGAAAATAATACTCACTCAGCCTGTGTTCTAACAGAATGTGGACTCAGTCTCTATTTAAAGAATACTCACTCACCGAAGTGTTCTAACAGAACACTCGCTCAGCCTGTGTTCTAACAGAATACTAACTCAGCCTGCGTTTTAACAGAATGTGGATTAAGATCAAAAATTACTAACTCAGTCTGTGTTTTAATAGAATGTGGACTCAGATTTTCTTCAAAAATTACACTGTCTGTGTTCTAACAGAATATGGAGTCAGCCTGTGTTCTAACAGAATACTCACACAGCCTGTGTTCTAACAGAATACTCACACAGCCTGTGTTCTAACAGAATACTCACTCAGCCAGTGTTTTAAGAGAATATGGATTCAGATTATTTTCAAAGAATACTCACTCAGCCTGTGTTCGAACAAAATATGGACTCAGTTTATTTTTATATATTACCCACTCAGGCTTTGTTTTAACAGAATGTGGACTCAGATTTTGATCAAAAATTATTAACTCAGTCCGTTTTCTAACAGAATATGGACGCAGTCTATGTTTAAAGAATACTCACTCAGCCTGTGTTCTAATAGAATACACACTCAGCCTGGTTTTTAATAAAATACTGACGCAGCCAGTGTACTAACAGGATATTGACTCAGATTATTTTCAAAGAATACTCAATGAGCCTGTTTACTAACAGAATACTCACTCAGCCTGTGTTCTAACAGAATACTCACTCAGCGAGAGTTCTACCAGAATATGGATTCGGATTATTTTAAGATAATACTCACTCCGCCTGTGTTCTAACAGAATATGGACTCAGTCTATGTTTAAAGAATACTCACACAGCCTGTGTTCTAACAGAATACTAATTCAGCCTCTGTTTTAACAGAATGTGGACTCAGATTTTAATAAAAGAATACTCACTCAGTCTGTGTTATAGAGAATATGGACTCAGTTTATTTTTAAATAATACTCACTCAGCCTGTGTTCTAACAGAATACTCACTCAGCCTGGGTTTTAACAAAATACTAACTCAGCAAGTGTTCTAACAGGATATTGACTCAGATAGTTTTCAAAGAATACTCACTCAGCCTGTGTTCTAACAGAATGTGGACTCAGATATTGATCAAAAATTACTAACTCAGTCTGTGTTCTAGCAGAATTAGGACGCAGTCTATGTTTAAAGAATACTCACTCAGCCCGTGTTCTAAAAGAATAGGCACTCAGCCTGGTTTCTAATAAAATATTCACGCAGCCAGTGTAGTAACAGGATATTGACTCAGAATATTTTCAAAGAATACGCAATGAGCCTGTTTACTAAGAGAATACTCATTCAGCCTGTGTTCTAACAGAATATGGATTCTGATTATTTTATTATAATACTCACTCAGCCTGTGTTCTAACAGAATATGGATTCTGATTATTTTAAAATAATACTCACTCAGCCTGTGTTCTAACAGAATATGGACTCAGTCTATGTTAAAAAATAGTCACTCAGCCTGTGTTCTTTCAGAATACTCACTCAGCGAGAGTTCTACCAGAATATGGATTCACGTTATTTTAAAATAATACTCACTCCGCCTGTGTTCTAACAGAATACTAATTCAGCCTGTGTTTTAACAGAATGTGGATTCAGATCAAATATTACTAACTCAGTCTGTGTTCTAAAAGAATGTGGACTCAGATTTTGTTCAAAAATTACTCTGTGTTCTAACAGAATATGGACTCAGCCTGTGTTCTAACAGAATATTCACACAGCCTGTGTTCTAACAGAATACTAACTAAGCCACTTTTTTAAGAGAATATGGATTCAGATTATTTTCAAAGAATACTCACTCAGCCAGTGTTTTAAGAGAATATGGATTCAGATTATTTTCAAAGAATTCTCACTCAGCCTGTGTTCGAACAAAATATGGACTCAGTTTATTTTTATATATTACCCACTCAGGCTGTGTTTTAACAGAATATGGACTCAGATCAAAAATTACTTACTCAGTCTGTGTTCTAACAGAATGTGGACTCAGATTTTGTTCAAAAATTACACTTTTTGTGTTCTAACAGAATATGGACTCAGACTGTGTTCTAACAGAATACCCCCCGAGCCTGGGTTTTAACAAAATACTAACTCAGCAAGTGTTCTAACAGGATATTGACTCAGATTATTTTCAAAGAGTACTCACTCAGCCTGTGTTCTAACAGAATATGGACTCAGTCTATATTTAAGGAATACTCACTCACCTAAGTGTTCTAACAGAACACTCACTCAGCCTGTGTTCTAACAGAATACTAACTCAGCCTGCGTTTTAACAGAATGTAAATTCAGATCAAAAATTACTAACTCAGTCTGTGTTCTAATAGAATGTGGACTCAGATTTTGTCCAAAATTTACTCTGTCTGTGTTCTAACAGAATATGGACTCAGCCTGTGTTCTAACAGAATACTCACACAGCCTGTGTTCTAACACAATACTGACTCAGCCAGTGTTTTAAGAGAATATGGATTCAGATTATTTACAAAGAATACTCACTCAGCCTGTGTTCGAACAAAATATAGACTCAGTTTATTTTTATATATTACCCACCCAGTCTGTGTTTTAACAGAATGTGGACTCAGATTTTGATCAAAAATTATTAATTCAGTCTGTTTTCTAACAGAATATGGACGCAGTCTATGTTTAAAGAATACTCACTCAGCCTGTGCTCTAATAGAATACACACTCAGCCTGGTTTTTAATAAAATACTCACGCAGCCAGTGTACTAACAGGTATTGACTCAGATTATTTTCAAAGAATAATCAATGAGCCTGTTTACTAACAGAATACTCACTCAGCCTGTGTTCTAACAGAATACTCACTCAGCTAGGGTTCTACCAGGATATGGATTCAGATTATTTTAAAATAATACTCACTCAGCCTGTGTTCTAACATAATATGGACTCAGTCTATGTGTAAAGAATACTCACTAAGCCTGTGTTATAAAGAATATGGACTCAGTTTATTTTTAAATAATATCCACTCAGCCTGTGTTCTAACAGAATACTCACTCAGCCTGGGTTTTAACAAAATACTAACTCAGCAAGTGTTCTAACAGGATATTGACTCAGACTGTTTTCAAAGAATACTCACTCAGCCAGTGTTCTACCAGAATATGGATTCAGATTATTTTCAAAGAATACTCACTCAGCCTGTGTTCTAACAGAATATGGACTCAGTCTATGTTTAAAGAATACTCACTCAGCCTGTGTTCTAACAGAATACTAATTCACCTGTGTTTTCACAGAATGTGGACTCAGATTTTATTAAAAGAATACTCACTCAGTCTGTGTTATAAAGAATATGGACTCAGTTTATTTTTAAATAATATCCACTCAGCCTGTGTTCTAACAGAATACTCACTCAGCCTGGGTTTTAACAAAATACTAACTCAGCAAGTGTTCTAACAGGATATTGACTCAGACTGTTTTCAAAGAATACTCACTCAGCCAGTGTTCTACCAGAATATGGATTCAGATTATTTTCAAAAATACTCACTCAGCCTGTGTTCTAACAGAATATGGACTCAGATATTGATCAAAAATTACTAACTCAGCCTGTGTTCGAGAAGAATTAGGACGCAGTCTATGTTTAAAGAATACTCACTCAGCCTGTGTTCTAATAGAATACGCACTCAGCCTGGTTTTTAATAAAATATTCACGCAGCCAGTGTACTAACAGGATATGGACTCAGAGTATTTTCAAAGAATATTCAATGAGCCGGTTTAATAACAGAATACTCACTCAGCCTGTTTTTTAACAGAATACTCACTCAGCGAAAGTTCTACCAGAATATGGATTCTGATTATTTGAAAATAATACTCACTCAGCCTGTGTTCTAACAGAATGTGGACTCAGTCTATATTTAAAGAATACTCAGTCACCTCAGTGTTCTAACAGAACACTCACTCAGCCTGTGTTCTAACAGAATACTAACTCAGCCTGCGTTCTAACAGAATGTGGATTCAGATCAAAAATTACTAACTCAGTCTGTGTTCTAACAGAATGTGGACTCAGATTTTGTTCAAAAATTACTCTGTCTGTGTTCTAACAGAATATGGACTAAGCCTGTGTTCTAACAGAATACTCACACAGCCTGTGTTCTAACAGAATACTAACTAAGCCAGTGTTTTAAGAGAATATGGATTCAGATTATTTTCAAAGAATACTCACTCAGCCAGTGTTTTAAGAGAATATGGATTCAGATTATTTTCAAAGAATACTCACTCAGCCAGTGTTTTAAGAGAATATGGATTCAGATTATTTTCAAAGAATACTAACTCAGCCTGTGTTCGAACAAAATATGGACTCAGTTTATTTTTATATATTACCCACTCAGGCTGTGTTTTAACAGAATGTGGACTGAGAATTTGATCAAAAATTATTAACTCAGTCTGTTTTCTAACAGAATATGGACTCAGTCTCTGTTTAGAGAATACTCACTCAGCCTGTGTTCTAAATAATATGGACTCAGTTTATTTTTAATAATAACCACTCAGCCTGTGTTCTAACAGAATACCCACCGAGCCTGGGTTTTAACAAAATACTAACTCAACAAGTGTTCTAACAGGATATTGACTCAGATTTTTTTCAAAGAGTACTCACTCAGCCTGTGTTCTAACAGAATATGGACTCAGTCTATATTTAAAGAATACTCACTCACCTAAGTGTTCTAACAGAACACTCACTCAGCCTGTGTTCTAACAGAATACTAACTCAGCCTGCGTTCTAACATAATGTGGATTCAGATCAAAAATTACTAACTCAGTCTGTGTTCTTACAGAATGTGGACTCAGATATTTATCAAAAATTACTAACTCAGCCTGTGTTCGAGCAGAATTAGGACGCAGTCTATGTTTAAAGAATACTCACTCAGCCTGTGTTCTAATAGAATACGCACTCAGCCTGGTTTTTAATAAAATATTCACGCAGCCAGTGTACTAACAGGATATTGACTCAGAGTATTTTCAAGGAATACTCAATGAGCCTGTTTAGTAACAGAATACTCACTCAGCCTGTTTTCTAACAGAATACTCACTCAGCGAGAGTTCTACCAGAATATGGATTCTGATTATTTGAAAATAATACTCACTCAGCCTGTGTTCTAACAGAATGTGGACTCAGTCTATATTTAAAGAATACTCACTCACCTCAGTGTTCTAACAGAACACTCACTCAGCCTGTGTTCTAACAGAATACTAACTCAGCCTGCGTTCTAACAGAATGTGGATTCAGATCAAAAATTACTAACTCAGTCTGTGTTCTAACAGAATGTGGACTCAGATTTTGTTCAAAAATTACTCTGTGTTCTAACAGAATATGGACTCAGCCTGTGTTCTAACAGAATACTCACACAGCCTGTGTTCTAACAGAATACTAACTAAGCCAGTGTTTTAAGAGAATATGGATTCAGATTATTTTCAAAGAATACTCACTCAGCCAGTGTTTTAAGAGAATATGGATTCGGATTATTTTCAAAGAATACTCACTCAGCCTGTGTTCGAACAAAATATGGACTCAGTTTATTTTTATATATTACCAACTCAGCCTGTGTTCTAAATAATATGGACTCAGTTTATTTTTAATAATAACCACTCAGCCTGTGTTCTAAGAGAATACCCACCGAGCCTGGGTTTTAACAAAATACTAACTCAGCAAGTGTTCTAACAGGATATTGACTCAGATTATTTTCAAAGAGTACTCACTCAGCCTGTGTTGTAACAGAATATGGACTCAGTCTATATTTAAAGAATACTCACTCACCTAAGTGTTCTAACAGAACACTCACTCAGCCTGTGTTCTAACAGAATACTAACTCAGCCTGCGTTCTAACAGAATGTGGATTCAGATCAAAAATTACTAACTCAGTCTGTGTTCTAACAGAATGTGGACTCAGATTTTGTTCAAAAATTACTCTGTCTGTGTTCTAACAGAATATGGACTCAGCCTGTGTTCTAACAGAATACTCACACAGCCTGTGTTCTAACAGAATACTCACTCAGCCAGTGTTTTAAGAGAATATGGATTCAGATTATTTTCAAAGAATACTCACTCAGCCTGTGTTCGAACAAAATATGGACTCAGTTTTTTTTTATATATTACCCACTCAGGCTGTGTTTTAACAGAATGTGGACTCAGATTTGATCAAAAATTATTAACTCAGTCTGTTTTCTAACAGAATATGGACGCAGTCTATGTTTAAAGAATACTCACTCAGCCTGTGTTCTAATAGAATACACACTCAGCCTGGTTTTTAATAAAATACTCACGCAGCCAGTGTACTAACAGGATATTGACTCAGATTATTTTCAAAGAATACTCAATGAGCCTGTTTACTAACAGATTACTCACTCAGCCTGTGTTCTAACAGAATACTCACTCAGCTAGAGTTCTACCAGAATATGGATTCAGATTATTTTAAAATACTACTCACTCAGCCTGTGTTCTAACAGAATATGGACTCAATCTATGTTTAAAGAATACTCACTCAGCCTGTGTTCTAACAGAATACTAATTCAGCCTGTGTTTTAACAGAATGTGGACTCAGATTTTATTAAAAGAATACTCACTCAGTCTGTGTTATAAAGAATATGGACTTAGTTTATTTTTAAATAATATCCACTCAGCCTGTGAACTAACACAATACTCACTCAGCCTGGGTTTTAACAAATACTAACTCAGCAAGTGTTCTAACAGGATATTGACTCAGATTGTTTTCAAAGAATACTCACTCAGCCTGTGTTCTAACAGAATGTGGACTCAGATATTGATCAAAAATTACTAACTCAGTCTGTGTTCTAGCAGAATTAGGATGCAGTCTATGTTTAAAGAATACTCACTCAGCCTGTGTTCCAAAAGAATAGGCACTCAGCCTGGTTTTTAATAAAATATTCACGCAGCCAGTGTACTAACAGGATATTGACTCAGAGTATTTTCAAAGAATACTCAATGAGCCTGTTTCCTAACAGAATACTCACTCAGCCTGTGTTCTAACAGAATACTCACTCAGTGAGAGTTCTACCAGAATATGGATTCAGATTATTTGAAAATAATACTCACTCAGCCTGTGTTCTAACAGAATGTGGACTCAGTCTATATTTAAAGAATACTCACTCACCTCAGTGTTCTAACAGAACACTCACTCAGCCTGTGTTCTAACAGAATGTGGATTCAGATCAAAAATTACTAACTCAGTCTGTGTTCTAACAGAATGTGGACTCAGATTTTGTTCAAAAATTACTCTGTCTGTGTTCTAACAGAATATGGACACAGCCTATGTTCTAACAGAATACTCACACAGCCTGTGTTCTAACAGAATACTAACTAAGCCAGTGTTTTAAGAGAATATGGATTCAGATTATTTTCAAAGAATACTCACTTAGCCAGTTTTTAAGAGAATATGGATTCAGATTATTTTCAAAGAGTACTCAGCCTGTTTTCGAACCAAATATGGACTCAGTTTATTTTTATATATTACCCACTCAGGCTGTGTTTTAACAGAATGTGGACTCAGAATTTGATCAAAAATTATTAACTCAGTCTGTTTTCTAATAGAATATGGACTCAGTCTATGTTGAGAGAATACTCACTCAGCCTGTGTTCTAAATAATATGGACTCAGTTTATTTTTAATAATAACCACTCATCCTGTGTTCTAACAGAATACCCACCGAGCCTGGGTTTTAACAAAATACTAACTCAGCAAGTGTTCTAACAGTATATAGACTCAGATTATTTTCAAAGAGTACTCACTCAGCCTGTGTTCTAACAGAATATAGACTCAGTCTATATTTAAAGAATACTCACTCAGCCTGTGTTCTAACAGAATACTCACTCAGCGAGAGTTCTACCAGAATATGAATTCAGATTATTTTAAAATAATACTCACTCAGCCTGTATTCTAACAGAATGTGGACTCAGATATTGATCAAAAATTACTAACTCAGTTTGTGTTCTAGCATAATTAGGACGCAGTCTATGTTTAAAGAATACTCACTCAGCCTGGGTTCTAAAAGAATAGGCACTCAGCCTGGTTTTTAATAAAATATTCACGCAGCCAGTGTAGTAACAGGATATTGACTCAGAGTATTTTCAAAGAATACTCAATGAGCCTGTTTACTAACAGAATACTCACTCAGCCTGTGTTCTAACTGAATACTCACTCAGCGAGAGTTCTACCAGAATATGGATTCTGATTATTTTAAAATAATACTCACTCAGCCTGTGTTCTAACAGAATATGGACTCAGTCTATGTTTAAAGAATACTCACGCAGCCTGTGTTCTAACAGAATACTCACTCAGCGAGAGTTCTACCAGAATATGGATTCACATTATTTTAAAATAATACTCACTCCTCCTGTGTTCTAACAGAATACTAATTCAGCCTGTGTTTTAACAGAATGTGGATTCAGATCAAAAATTACTAACTCAGTCTGTGTTCTAAAAGAATGTGGACTCAGATTTTGTTCAAAAATTACTCTGTGTTCTAACAGAATATGGACTCAGCCTGTGTTCTAACAGAATACTCACACAGCCTGTGTTCTAACTGAATACTAACTAAGCCACTTTTTTAAGAAAATATGGATTCAGATTATTTTCAAAGAATACTCACTCAGCCAGTGTTTTAAGAGAATATGGATTCAGATTATTTTCAAAGAATTCTCACTCAGCCTGTGTTCGAACAAAATATGGACTCAGTTTATTTTTATATATTACCCACTCAGGCTGTGTTTTAACAGAATGTGGACTCAGATCAAAAATTACTTACTCAGTCTGTGTTCTAACAGAATGTGGACTCAGATTTTGTTCAAAAATTACACTTTCTGTGTTCTAACAGAATATGGACTCAGCCTGTGTTCTAACAGAATACTCACACAGCCTGTGTTCTAACAGAATACTCACTCAGCCAGTGTTTTAAGAGAATATGGATTCAGATTATTTTCAAAGAATACTCACTCAGCCTGTGTTCGAACAAAATATGGACTCAGTTTATTTTTATATATTACCCACCCAGGCTGTGTTTTAACAGAATGTGGACTCAGATTTTGATCAAAAATTATTAACTCAGTCTGTTTTCTAACAGAATATGGACGCAGTCTTTGTTTAAAGAATACTCACTCAGCCTGTGTTCTAATAGAATACACACACAGCCTGGTTTTTAATAAAATACTCACGCAGCCAGTGTACTAACAGGATATTGACTCAGATTATTTTCAAAGAATACTCAATGAGCCTGTTTACTAACAGATTACTCACTCAGCCTGTGTTCTAACAGAATACTCACTCAGCTAGAGTTCTACCAGAATATGGATTCAGATTATTTTAAAATAATACTCACTCAGCCTGTGTTCTAACAGAATATGGACTCAGTCTATGTTTAAAGAATACTCACTCAGCCTGTGTTCTAATAGAATACTCACTCAGCGAGAGTTCTACCAGAATATGGATTCAGATTATTTTAAAATAATACTCACTCCGCCTGTATTCTAACAGAATATGGACTCAGTCTATGTTTAAAGAATACTCACTCAGCCTGTGTTCTAACAGAATACTAATTCAGCCTGTGTTTTAACAGAATGTGGACTCAGATTTTATTAAAAGAATACTCACTTACTCTGCGTTATAAAGAATATGGACTTAGTTTATTTTTAAATAATATCCACTCAGCCTGTGTACTAACACAATACTCACTCAGCCTGGGTTTTAACAAAATACTAACTCAGCAAGTGTTCTAACAGGATATTGAATCAGATTGTTTTCAAAGAATACTCACTCAGCAAGTGTTATACCAGAATATGGATTCAGATTATTTTCAAAGAATACTCACTCAGCCTGTGTTCTAACAGAATACTCACTCAGCGAGAGTTCTACCAGAATATGGATTCTGATTATTTGAAAATAATACTCACTCAGCCTGTGTTCTAACAGAATGTGGACTCAGTCTATATTTAAAGAATACTCACTCACCTCAGTGTTCTAACAGAACACTCACTCAGCCTGTGTTCTAACAGAATGTGGATTCAGATCAAAAATTACTAACTCAGTCTGTGTTCTAACAGAATGTGGACTCAGATTTTGTTCAAAAATTACTCTGTCTGTGTTCTAACAGAATATGGACACAGCCTATGTTCTAACAGAATACTCACACAGCCTGTGTTCTAACAGAATACTAACTAAGCCAGTGTTTTTAGAGAATATGGATTCAGATTATTTTCAAAGAATACTCACTTAGCCAGTTTTTAAGAGAATATGGATTCAGATTATTTTCAAAGAATACTCAGCCTGTTTTCGAACCAAATATGGACTCAGTTTATTTTTATATATTACCCACTCAGGCTGTGTTTTAACAGAATGTGGACTCAGAATTTGATCAAAAATTATTAACTCAGTCTGTTTTCTAACAGAATATGGACTCAGTCTATGTTGAGAGAATACTCACTCAGCCTGTGTTCTAAATAATATGGACACAGTTTATTTTTAATAATAACCACTCATCCTGTGTTCTAACAGAATACCCACTGTGCCTGGGTTTTAACAAAATACTAACTCAGCAAGTGTTCTAACAGGATATTGACTCAGATTATTTTCAAAGAGTACTCACTCAACCTGTGTTCTAACAGAATATGGACTCAGTCTATATTTAAAGAATACTCACTCAGCCTGTGTTCTAACAGAATACTCACTCAGCGAGAGTTCTACCAGAATATGGATTCAGATTATTTTAAAATAATACTCACTCAGCCTGTGTTCTAACAGAATGTGGACTCAGATATTGATCAAAAATTACTAACTCAGTCTGTGTTCTAGCAGAATTAGGACGCAGTCTATGTTTAAAGAATACTCACTCAGCCTGTGTTCTAAAAGAATAGGCACTCAGCGTGGTTTTTAATAAAATATTCACGCAGCCAGTGTAGTAACAGGATATTGACTCAGAGTATTTTCAAAGAATACTCAATGAGCCTGTTTACTAACAGAATACTCACTCAGCCTGTGTTCTAACTGAATACTCACTCAGCGAGAGTTCTACCAGAATATGGATTCTGATTATTTTATAATAATACTCACTCAGCCTGTGTTCTAACAGAATATGGACTCAGTCTATGTTTAAAGAATACTCTCTCAGCCTCTGTTCTAACAGAATACTCACTCAGCGAGAGTTCTACCAGAAAATGGATTCACATTATTTTAAAATAATACTCACTCCGCCTGTGTTCTAACAGAATACTAATTCAGCCTGTGTTTTAACAGAATGTGGATTTAGATCAAAAATTACTAACTCAGTCTGTGTTCTAAAAGAATGTGGACTCATATTTTGTTCAAAATTACTCTGTGTTCTAACAGAATATGGACTCAGCCTGTGTTCTAACAGAATACTCACACAGCCTGTGTTCTAACAGAATACTAACTAAGCCACTTTTTTAAGAGAATATGGATTCAGATTATTTTCAAAGAATACTCACTCAGCCAGTGTTTTAAGAGAATATGGATTCAGATTATTTTCAAAGAATTCTCACTCAGCCTGTGTTCGAACAAAATATGGACTCAGTTTATTTTTATATATTACCCACTCAGGCTGTGTTTTAACAGAATGTGGACTCAGATCAAAAATTACTTACTCAGTCTGTGTTCTAACAGAATGTGGACTCAGATTTTGTTCAAAAATTACACTTTCTGTGTTCTAACAGAATATGGACTCAGCCTGTGTTCTAACAGAATACTCACACAGCCTGTGTTCTAACAGAATACTCACTCATCCAGTGTTCTAACAGAATACTGACTCAGCCTGCGTTTTAACAGAATGTGGATTCAGATCAAAAATTACTAACTCAGTCTGTGTTCTAACAGAATGTGGACTCAGATTTTGTTCAAAAATTACTCTGTCTGTGTTCTAACAGAATATGGACTCAGCCTGGGTTCTAACAGAATACTCACACAGCCTGTGTTCTAACAGAATACTCACTCAGCCAGTGTTTTAAGAGAATATGGATTCAGATTATTTTCAAAGAATACTCACTCAGCCTGTGTTCGAACAAAATATGGACTCAGTTTATTTTTATATATTACCCACCCAGGCTGTGTTTTAACAGAATGTGGACTCAGATTTTGATCAAAAATTATTAACTCAGTCTGTTTTCTAACAGAATATGGACGCAGTCTTTGTTTAAAGAATACTCACTAAGCCTATGTGCTAATAGAATACCCACACAGCCTGGTTTTTAATAAAATACTCACGCAGCCAGTGTACTAACAGGATATTGACTCAGATTATTTTCAAAGAATACTCAATGAGCCTGTTTACTAACAGTTTACTCACTCAGCCTGTGTTCTAACACAATACTCACTCAGCTAGAGTTCTACCAGAATATGGATTCAGATTATTTTAAAATAATACTCACTCAGCCTGTGTTCTAACAGAATATGGACTCAGTCTATGTTTAAAGAATACTCACTCAGCCTGTGTTCTAATAGAATACTCACTCAGCGAGAGTTCTACCAGAATATGGATTCAGATTACTTTAAAATAATACTCACTCCGCCTGTGTTCTAACAGAATATGGACTCAGTCTATGTTTAAAGAATACTCACTCAGCCTGTGTTCTAACAGAATACTAATTCAGCCTGTGTTTTAACAGAATGTGGACTCAGATTTTATTAAAAGAATACTCACTCAGTCTGTGTTATAAAGAATATGGACTCAGTTTATTTTTAAATAATATCCACTCAGCCTGTGTTCTAACAGAATACTCCCTCAGCCTGGGTTTTAACAAAATACTAACTCAGCAAGTGTTCTAACAGTATATTGACTCAGATTGTTTTCAAAGAATACTCACTCAGCCAGTGTTCTACCAGAATATGGATTCAGATTATTTTCAAAGAATTCTCACTCAGCCTGTGTTCTAACAGAATGTGGACTCAGATATTGATCAAAAATTACTAACTCAGTCTGTGTTCCAACAGAATTAGGACGCACACTATGTTTAAAGAATACTCACTCAGCCTGTGTTCTAAAAGAATAGGCACTCAGCCTGGTTTTTAATAAAATATTCACGCAGGCAGTGTAGTAACAGGATATTGACTCAGAGTATTTTCAAAGAATACTCAAAGAGCCTGTTTACTAACAGAATACTCACTCAGCCTGTGTTCTAACAGAATACTCACTCAGCGAGAGTTCTACCAGAATATGGATTCTGATTATTTTAAAATAATACTCACTCAGCCTGTGTTCTAACAGAATATGGACTCAGTCTATGTTTAAAGAATACTCACTCAGCCTGTGTTCTAACAGAATACTCACACAGCGAGAGTTCTACCAGAATATGGATTCACATTATTTTAAAATAATACTAACTCCGCCTGTGTTCTAACAGAATACTAATTCAGCCTGTGTTTTAACAGAATGTGGATTCAGATCAAAAATTACTAACTCAGTCTGTGTTCTAACAGAATGTGGACTCAGATTTTGTTCAAAAATTACACTTTTTGTGTTCTAACAGAATATGGACTCAGCCTGTGTTCTAACAGAATACTCACACAGCCTGTGTTCTAACAGAATACTCACTCAGCCAGTGTTTTAAGAGAATATGGATTCCGATTATTTTCAAAGAATACTCACTCAGCCTGTGTTCTAACAGAATGTGGACTCAGATATTGATCAAAAATTACTAACTCAGTCTGTGTTCTAGCAGAATTAGGACGCAGTCTATGTTTAAAGAATACTCACTCAGCCTGTGTTGTAAAAGAATAGGAACTCAGCCGAGTTTTTAATAAAATATTAACGCAGCCAGTGTACTAACAGGATATTGACTCAGAGTATATTCAAAGAATACTCAATGAGCCTGTTTACTAACAGAATACTCACTCATCCTGTGTTCTAACAGAATACTCACTCAGCGAGAGTTCTACCAGAATATGGATTCTGATTATTTGAAAATAATACTCACTCAGCCTGTGTTCTAACAGAATATGGACTCAGTCTATGTTTAGAGAATACTCACTCAGCCTGTGTTCTAAATAATATGGACTCAGTTTATTTTTAATAATAACCACTCAGCCTGTGTTCTAACAGAATACCCACCGAGCCAGAGTTTTAACAAAATACTAACTCAGCAAGTGTTCTAACAGGATATTGACTCAGTCTATGTTTAAAGAATACTCACTCACCTAAGTGTTCTAACAGAACACTCACTCAGCCTGTGTTCTAACAGAATACTAACTCAGCCTGCGTTTTAACAGAATGTGGATTCAGATCAAAAATTACTAACTCAGTCTGTGTTCTAACAGAATGTGGACTCAGATTTTGTTCAAAAATTACTCTGTCTGTGTTCTAACAGAATATGGACTCAGCCTGTGTTCTAACAGAATACTCACACAACCTGTGTTCTAACAGAATACTCACTCAGCCAGTGTTTTAAGAGAATATGGATTCAGATTATTTTCAAAGAATACTCACTCAGCCTGTGTTGGAACAAAATATGGACTCAGTTTATTTTTATATATTACCCACTCAGGCTGTGTTTTAACAGAATGTGGACTCAGATTTTGATCAAAAATTATTAACTGAGTCTGTTTTCTAACAGAATATGGATGCAGTCTATGTTTAAAGAATACTCACTTAACCTGTGTTCTAATAGATTACACACTCAGCCTGGTTTTTAATAAAATACTGATGAAGCCAGTGTACTAAGAGGAGATTGACTCAGATTATTTTCAAAGAATACTCAATGAGCCTGTTTACTAACAGAATACTCACTCAGCCTGTGTTCTAACAGAATACTCACTCAGCGAGGGTTCTACCAGAATATGGATTCAGATTATTTTAAAATAATACTCACTCCGCCTGTGTTCTAACAGAATATGGACTCAGTCTATGTTTAAAGAATACTCACTCAGCCTGTGTTCTAACAGAATACTAATTCAGCCTGTGTTTTAACAGAATGTGGACTCAGATTTTATTAAAAGAATACTCACTCAGTCTGTGTTATAAAGAATATGGACTCAGTTTATTTTTAAATAATATCCACTCAGCCTGTGTTCTAACAGAATACTCACTCAGCCTGGGTTTTAACAAAATACTAACTCAGCAAGTGTTCTAACAGGATATTGACTCAGATTGTTTTCAAAGAATACTCATTCAGCCAGTGTTCTACCAGAATATGGATTCAGATTATTTTCAAAGAATACTCACTCAGCCTGTGTTCTAACAGAATGTGGACTAAGATATTGATCCAAAATTACTAACTCAGTCTGTATTCTAGCAGAATTAGGACGCAGTCTATGTTTAAAGAATACTCACTCAGCCTGTGTTCTAAAAGAATAGGCACTCAGCCTGGTTTTTAATAAAATATTCACGCAGCCAGTGTACTAACAGGATATTGACTCAGAGTATTTTCAAAGAATACTCAATGAGCCTGTTTACTAACAGAATATCACTCAGCCTGTGTTCTAACAGAATACTCACTCAGCGAGAGTTCTACCAGAATATGGATTCTGATTATTTGAAAATAATACTCACTCAGCCTGCGTTTTAACAGAATGTGGATTCAGATCAAAAATTACTAACTCAGTCTGTGTTCCAATAGAATGTGGACTCAGATTTTGTTCAAAAATTACACTGTCTGTGTTCTAACAGAATATGGACTCAGCCTGTGTTCTAACAGAATACTCACACAGCCTGTGTTCGAACAAAATATGGACGCAGTTTATTTTTATATATTACCCACTCAGGCTGTGTTTTAACAGAATGTGGACTCAGATTTTGATCAAAAATTATTAACTCAGTCTGTTTTCTAACAGAATATAGACGCAGTCTATGTTTAAAGAATACTCACTCAACCTGTGTTCTAACAGAATACTCACTCAGCCTGGGTTTTAACAAATACTAACTCAGCAAGTTTTCTAACAGGATATTGACTCAGATTGTTTTCAAAGAATACTCACTCAGCCAGTGTTCTAACAGAATGTGGACTCAGATATTGATCAAAAATTACTAACTCAGTCTGTGTTCCAGCAGAATTAGGACGCAGTCTATGTTTAAAGAATACTCACTCAGCCTGTGTTCTAAAAGAATAGGCACTCAGCCTGGTTTTTAATAAGATATTCACGCAGCCAGTGTACTAACAGGATATTGACTCAGAGTATTTTCAAAGAATACTCAATGAGCCTGTTTACTAACAGAATACTCACTCAGCCTGTGTTCTAACAGAATACTCATTCAGCGAGAGTTCTACCAGAATATGGATTCTGATTATTTGAAAATAATACTCACTCAGCCTGTGTTCTAACAGAATGTGGACTCAGTCTATATTTAAAGAATACTCACTCACCTCAGTGTTCTAACAGAACACTCACTCAGCCTGTGTTCTAACAGAATACTAACTCAGCCTGCGTTCTAACAGAATGTGGATTCAGATCAAAAATTACTAACTCAGTCTGTGTTCTAACAGAATGTGGACTCAGATTTTGTTCAAAGATTACTCTGTCTGTGTTCTAACAGAAAATGGACTCAGCCTGTGTTCTAACAGAATACTCACACAGCCTGTGTTCTAACAGAATACTAACTAAGTCAGTGTTTTAAGAGAATATGGATTCAGATTATTTTCAAAGAATACTCACTCAGCCTGTGTTGGAACAAAATATGGACTCGGTTTATTTTTATATATTACCCAGTCAGGCTGTGTTTTAACAGAATGTGGACTCAGAATTTGATCAAAAATTATTAACTCAGTCTGTTTTCTAACAGAATATGGACTCAGTCTAGGTTTAGAGAATACTCACTCAGCCTGTGTTCTAAATAATATGGACTCAGTTTATTTTTATATAATAACCGCTCAGCCTGTGTTCTAACAGAATACCCACCGAGCCTGTGTTTTAACAAAATACTAACTCAGCAAGTGTTCTAACAGGATATTGACTCAGATTATTTTCAAAGAGTACTCACTCAGCCTGTGTTCTAACAGGATATGGACTCAGTCTATACTTAAAGAATACTCACTCACCTAAGTGTTCTAACAGAACACTCACTCAGCCTGTGTTCTAACAGAATACTAACTCAGCCTGCGTTTTAACAGAATGTGGATTCAGATCAAAAATTACTAACTCAGTCTGTGTTCTAATAGAATGTGGACTCAGATTTTGTTCAAAAATTACACTGTCTGTGTTCTAACAGAATATGGACTCAGCCTGTGTTCTAACAGAATACTCACACAGCCTGTGTTCTAACAGAATACTCACTCAGCCAGTGTTTTAAGAGAATATGGATTCAGATTATTTTCAAAGAAAACTCACTCAGCCTGTGTTCGAACAAAATATGGACTCAGTTTATTTTTATATATTACCCACTCTGGCTGTGTTTTAACAGAATGTGGACTCAGAATTTGATCAAAAATTATTAACTCAGTCTGTTTTCTAACAGAATATGGACTCAGTCTATGTTTAGAGAATACTCACTCAGCCTGTGTTCTAAATAATATGGACTCAGTTTATTTTTAATAATAAACACTCCGCCTGTGTTCTAACAGAATACCCACCGAGCCTGGGTTTTAACAAAATACTAACTCAGCAAGTGTTCTAACAGGATATTGACTCAGATTATTTTCAAAGAATACTCACTCAGCCTGTGTTCTAACAGAATATGTACTCAGTCTATATTTAAGAATACTCACTCACCTAAGTGTTCTAACAGAACACTCACTCAGCCTGTGTTCTAACAGAATACTAACTCAGCCTGTGTTTTAACAGAATGTGGATTCAGATCAAAAATTACTAACTCACTCTGTGTTCTAACAGAATATGGACTCAGTCTATGTTTAAAGAATACTCACACAGCCTGTGTTCTAACAGAATACTAGTTCAGCCTGTGTTTTAACAGAATGTGGACTCAGATTTTATTAAAAGAATACTCACTCAGTCTGTGTTATAAAAATATGCACTCAGTTTATTTTTAAATAATACCCACTCAGCCTGTGTTCTAACAGAATACTCACTCAGCCTGGGTTTTAACAAATACTAACTCAGCAAGTGTTCTAACAGGATATTGACTCAGATTGTTTTCAAAGAATACTCACTCAGCCAGTGTTCTACCAGAATATGGATTCAGATTATTTTCAAAGAATACTCACTCAGCCTGTGTTCTAACAGAATGTGGACTCAGATATTGATCAAAAATTACTAACTCAGTCTGTGTCCTAGCAGAATTAGGACGCAGTCTATGTTTAAAGAATACTCACTCAGCCTGTGTTCTAAAAGAATAGGCACTCAGCCTGGTTTTTAATAAGATATTCATGCAGCCAGTGTACTAATAGGATATTGACTCAGAGTATTTTCAAAGAATACTAAAAGAGCCTGTTTACTAACAGAATACTCACTCAGCCTGTGTTCTAACAGAATACTCACTCAGCGAGAGTTCTACCAGAATATGGATTCTGATTATTTGAAAATATTACTCACTCAGCCTGTGTTCTAACAGAATGTGGACTCAGTCTCTATTTAAAGAATACTCACTCACCGAAGTGTTCTAACAGAACACTCACTCAGCCTGTGTTCTAACAGAATACTAACTCAGCCTGCGTTTTAACAAAATGTGGATTCAGATCAAAAATTACTAACTCAGTCTGTGTTCTAATAGAATGTGGACTCAGATTTTGTTCAAAAATTACACTGTCTGTGTTCTAACAGAATATGGACTCAGCCTGTGTTCTAACAGAATACTCACACAGCCTATGTTCTAACAGAATACTAACTAAGCCAGTGTTTTAAGAGAATATGGATTCAGATTATTTTCAGAGAATACTCACTCAGCCTGTGTTCGAACAAAATATGGACTCAGTTTATTTTTATATATTACCCACTCAGGCTGTGTTTTAACAGAATGTGGACTCAGATTTTGATCAAAAATTATTAACTCAGTCTGTTTTCTAACAGAATATGGACGCAGTCTATGTTTAAAGTATACTCACTGAGCCTGTGTTCTAATAGAATACACACTCAGCCTGGTTTTTAATAAAATACTCACTCAGCCAGTGTACTAACAGGATATTGACTCAGATTATTTTCAAAGAATACTCAATGAGCCTGTTTACTAACAGAATACTCACTCAGCCTGTGTTCTAACAGAATACTCACTCAGCGAGGGTTCTACCAGATTATGGATTCAAATTATTTTAAAATAATACTCACTCCGCCTGTGTTCTAACAGAATATGGAATCAGTGTATGTTTAAAGAATACTCACACAGCCTGTGTCCTAACAGAATACTCACTCAGCGAGAGTTCTACCAGAATATGGATTCAGATTATTTTAAAATAATACTCACTCCGCCTGTGTTCTAACAGAATATGGACTCAGTCTATGTTTAAAGAATACTCACACAGCCTGTGTTCTAACAGAATACTAATTCAGCCTCTGTTTTAACAGAATGTGGACTCATATTTTATTAAAAGAATACTCACTCAGTCTGTGTTTTAAAGAATATGGACTCAGTTTATTTTTAAATAATACCCACTCAGCCTGTGTTCTAACAGAATACTCACTCAGCCTGGGTTTTAACAAAATACTAACTCAGCAAGTGTTCTAACAGTATATTGACTCAGATTGTTTTCAAAGAATACTCACTCAGCCTGTGTTCTACCAGAATATGGATTCAGATTATTTTCAAAGAATTCTCACTCATCATGTGTTCTAACAGAATGTGGACTCAGAATTTGATCAAAAATTATTAACTCAGTCTGTTTTCTAACAGAATATGGACTCAGTCTATGTTTAGAGAATAATCACTCAGCCTGTGTTCTAAATAATATGGACTCAGTTTATTTTTAATAATAAACACTCCGCCTGTGTTCTAACAGAATACCCACCGAGCCTGGGTTTTAACAAAATACTAACTCAGCAAGTGTTCTAACAGGATATTGACTCAGATTATTTTCAAAGAATACTCACTCAGCCTGTGTTCTAACAGAATACTCACTCAGCCAGTGTTTTAAGAGAATATTGACTCAGATTATTTTCAAAGAATACTCACTCAGCCTGTTTTCTAACAGAATATGTACTCAGTCTATATTTAAAGAATACTCACACACCTAAGTGTTCTAACAGAACACTCACTCAGCCTGTGTTCTAACAGAATACTAACTCAGCCTGTGTTTTAACAGAATGTGGATTCAGATCAAAAATTACTAACTCAGTCTGTGTTCTAACAGAATATGGACTCAGTCTATGTTTAAAGAATACTCACACAGCCTGTGTTCTAACAGAATACTAGTTAAGCCTGTGTTTTAACAGAATGTGGACTAAGATTTTATTAAAAGAATACTCACTCAGTCTGTGTTATAAAAATATGGACTCAGTTTATTTTTAAATAATACCCACTCAGCCTGTGTTCTAACAGAATACTCACTCATCCTGGGTTTTAACAAATACTAACTCAGCAAGTGTTCTAACAGGATATTGACTCAGATTGTTTTCAAAGAATACTCACTCAGCCAGTGTTCTACCAGAATATGGATTCAGATTATTTTCAAAGAATACTCACTCAGCCTGTGTTCTAACAGAATGTGGACTCAGATATTGATCAAAAATTACTAACTCAGTCTGTGTCCTAGCAGAATTAGGACGCTGTCTATGTTTAAAGAATACTCACTCAGCCTGTGTTCTAAAAGAATAGGCACTCAGCCTGGTTTTTAATAAGATATTCACGCAGCCAGTGTACTAACAGGATATTGACTCAGAGTATTTTCAAAGAATACTCAATGAGCCTGTTTACTAACAGAATACTCACTCAGCCTGTGTTCTAACAGAATACTCACTCAGCGAGAGTTCTACCAGAATATGGATTCTGATTATTTGAAAATAATACTCACTCAGCCTGTGTTCTAACAGAATGTGGACTCAGTCTATATTTAAAGAATACTCACTCACCTCAGTGTTCTAACAGAACACTCACTCAGCCTGTGTTCTAACAGAGTACTAACTCAGCCTGCGTTCTAACAGAATGTGGATTCAGATCAAAAATTACTAACTCAGTCTGTGTTCTAACAGAATGTGGATTCAGATTTTGTTCAAAGATTACTCTGTCTGTGTTCTAACAGAATATGGACTCAGCCTGTGTTCTAACAGAATACTCACACAGCCTGTGTTCTAACAGAATACTAACTAAGTCAATGTTTTAAGAGAATATGGATTCAGATTATTTTCAAAGAATACTCACTCAGCCAGTGTTTTAAGAGAATATGGATTCAGATTATTTTCAAAGAATACTCACTCAGCCTGTGTTGGAACAAAATATGGACTCGGTTTATTTTTATATATTACCCAGTCAGGCTGTGTTTTAACAGAATGTGGACTCAGAATTTGATCTAAAATTATTAACTCAGTCTGTTTTCTAACAGAATATGGACTCAGTCTAGGTTTAGAGAATACTCACTCAGCCTGTGTTCTAAATAATATGGACTCAGTTTATTTTTATATAATAACCGCTCAGCCTGTGTTCTAACAGAATACCCACCGAGCCTGGGTTTTAACAAAATACTAACTCAGCAAGTGTTCTAACAGGATATTGACTCAGATTATTTTCAAAGGGTACTCACTCAGCCTGTGTTCTAACAGGATATGGACTCAGTCTATACTTAAAGAATACTCACTCACCTAAGTGTTCTAACAGAACACTCACTCAGCCTGTGTTCTAACAGAATACTAACTCAGCCTGCGTTTTAACAGAATGTGGATTCAGATCAAAAATTACTAACTCAGTCTGTGTTCTAATAGAATGTGGACTCAGATTTTGTTCAAAAATTACACTGTCTGTGTTCTAACAGAATATGGACTCAGCCTGTGTTCTAACAGAATACTCACACAGCCTGTGTTCTAACAGAATACTCACTCAGCCAGTGTTTTAAGAGAATATGGATTCAGATTATTTTCAAAGAATACTCACTCAGCCTGTGTTCGAACAAAATATGGACTCAGTTTATTTTTATATATTACCCACTCTGGCTGTGTTTTAACAGAATGTGGACTCAGATTTTGATCAAAATTATTAACTCAGTCTGTTTTCTAACAGAATATGGACGCAGTCTATGTTTAAAAAATACTCACTCAGCCTGTGTTCTAATAGAATACACACTCAGCCTGGTTTTTAATAAAATACTCACGCAGCCAGTGTACTAACAGGATATTGACTCAGATTATTTCAAAGAATACTCAATGAGCCTGTTTACTAACAGAATACTCACTCAGCCTGTGTTCTAACAGAATACTCACTCAGCGAGAGTTCTACCAGAATATGGATTCTGATTATTTGAAAATATTACTCACTCACCCTGTGTTCTAACAGAATGTGGACTCAGTCTCTATTTAAAGAATACTCACTCACCGAAGTGTTCTAACAGAACACTCACTCAGCCTGTGTTCTAACAGAATACTCACTCAGCGAGGGTTCTACCAGATTATGGATTCAAATTATTTTAAAATAATACTCACTCCGCCTGTGTTCTAACAGAATATGGAATCAGTGTATGTTTAAAGAATACTCACACAGCCTGTGTCCTAACAGAATACTCACTCAGCGAGAGTTCTACCAGAATATGGATTCAGATTATTTTAAAATAATACTCACTCCGCCTGTGTTCTAACAGAATATGGACTCAGTCTATGTTTAAAGAATACTCACACAGCCTGTGTTCTAACAGAATACTAATTCAGCCTCTGTTTTAACAGAATGTGGACTCATATTTTATTAAAAGAATACTCACTCAGTCTGTGTTTTAAAGAATATGGACTCAGTTTATTTTTAAATAATACCCACTCAGCCTGTGTTCTAACAGAATACTCACTCAGCCTGGGTTTTAACAAAATACTAACTCAGCAAGTGTTCTAACAGTATATTGACTCAGATTGTTTTCAAAGAATACTCACTCAGCCTTTGTTCTACCAGAATATGGATTCAGATTATTTTCAAAGAATACTCACTCATCCTGTGTTCTAACAGAATGTGGACTCAGAATTTGATCAAAAATTTTTAACTCAGTCTGTTTTCTAACAGAATATGGACTCAGTCTATGTTTAGAGAATAATCACTCAGCCTGTGTTCTAAATAATATGGACTCAGTTTATTTTTAATAATAAACACTCCGCCTGTGTTCTAACAGAATACCCACCGAGCCTGGGTTTTAACAAAATACTAACTCAGCAAGTGTTCTAACAGGATATTGACTCAGATTATTTTCAAAGAATACTCACTCAGCCTGTGTTCTAACAGAATACTCACTCAGCCAGTGTTTTAAGAGAATATTGACTCAGATTATTTTCAAAGAATACTCACTCAGCCTGTTTTCTAACAGAATATGTACTCAGTCTATATTTAAAGAATACTCACTCACCTAAGTGTTCTAACAGAACACTCACTCAGCCTGTGTTCTAACAGAATACTAACTCAGCCTGTGTTTTAACAGAATGTGGATTCAGATCAAAATTACTAACTCAGTCTGTGTTCTAACAGAATATGGACTCAGTCTATGTTTAAAGAATACTCACACAGCCTGTGTTCTAACAGAATACTAGTTAAGCCTGTGTTTTAACAGAATGTGGACTAAGATTTTATTAAAAGAATACTCACTCAGTCTGTGTTATAAAAATATTAACTCAGTTTATTTTTAAATAATACCCACTCAGCCTGTGTTCTAACAGAATACTCACTCATCCTGGGTTTTAACAAATACTAACTCAGCAAGTGTTCTAACAGGATATTGACTCAGATTGTTTTCAAAGAATACTCACTCAGCCAGTGTTCTACCAGAATATGGATTCAGATTATTTTCAAAGAATACTCACTCAGCCTGTGTTCTAACAGAATGTGGACTCAGATATTGATCAAAAATTACTAACTCAGTCTGTGTCCTAGCAGAATTAGGACGCTGTCTATGTTTAAAGAATACTCACTCAGCCTGTGTTCTAAAAGAATAGGCACTCAGCCTGGTTTTTAATAAGATATTGACGCAGCCAGTGTACTAACAGGATATTGACTCAGAGTATTTTCAAAGAATACTCAATGAGCCTGTTTACTAACAGAATACTCACTCAGCCTGTGTTCTAACATAATACTCACTCAGCGAGAGTTCTACCAGAATATGGATTCTGATTATTTGAAAATAATACTCACTCAGCCTGTGTTCTAACAGAATGTGGACTCAGTCTATATTTAAAGAATACTCACTCACCTCAGTGTTCTAACAGAACACTCACTCAGCCTGTGTTCTAACAGAGTACTAACTCAGCCTGCGTTCTAACAGAATGTGGATTCAGATCAAAAATTACTAACTCAGTCTGTGTTCTAACAGAATGTGGATTCAGATTTTGTTCAAAGATTACTCTGTCTGTGTTCTAACAGAATATGGACTCAGCCTGTGTTCTAACAGAATACTCACACAGCCTGTGTTCTAACAGAATACTAACTAAGTCAATGTTTTAAGAGAATATGGATTCAGATTATTTTCAAAGAATACTCACTCAGCCAGTGTTTTAAGAGAATATGGATTCAGATTATTTTCAAAGAATACTCACTCAGCCTGTGTTGGAACAAAATATGGACTCGGTTTATTTTTATATATTACCCAGTCAGGCTGTGTTTTAACAGAATGTGGACTCAGAATTTGATCAAAAATTATTAACTCAGTCTGTTTTCTAACAGAATATGGACTCAGTCTAGGTTTAGAGAATACTCACTCAGCCTGTGTTCTAAATAATATGGACTCAGTTTATTTTTATATAATAACCGCTCAGCCTGTGTTCTAACAGAATACCCACCGAGCCTGGGTTTTAACAAAATACTAACTCAGCAAGTGTTCTAACAGGATATTGACTCAGATTATTTTCAAAGGGTACTCACTCAGCCTGTGTTCTAACAGGATATGGACTCAGTCTATACTTAAAGAATACTCACTCACCTAAGTGTTCTAACAGAACACTCACTCAGCCTGTGTTCTAACAGAATACTAACTCAGCCTGCGTTTTAACAGAATGTGGATTCAGATCAAAAATTACTAACTCAGTCTGTGTTCTAATAGAATGTGGACTCAGATTTTGTTCAAAAATTACACTGTCTGTGTTCTAACAGAATATGGACTCAGCCTGTGTTCTAACAGAATACTCACACAGCCTGTGTTCTAACAGAATACTCACTCAGCCAGTGTTTTAAGAGAATATGGATTCAGATTATTTTCAAAGAATACTCACTCAGCCTGTGTTCGAACAAAATATGGACTCAGTTTATTTTTATATATTAACCACTCTGGCTGTGTTTTAACAGAATGTGGACTCAGATTTTGATCAAAATTATTAACTCAGTCTGTTTTCTAACAGAATATGGACGCAGTCTATGTTTAAAGAATACTCACTCAGCCTCTGTTCTAATAGAATACACACTCAGCCTGGTTTTTAATAAAATACTCACGCAGCCAGTGTACTAACAGGATATTGACTCAGATTATTTCAAAGAATACTCAATGAGCCTGTTTACTAACAGAATACTCACTCAGCCTGTGTTCTAACAGAATACTCACTCAGCGAGAGTTCTACCAGAATATGGATTCTGATTATTTGAAAATATTACTCACTCAGCCTGTGTTCTAACAGAATGTGGACTCAGTCTCTATTTAAAGAATACTCACTCACCGAAGTGTTCTAACAGAACACTCACTCAGCCTGTGTTCTAACAGAATACTAACTCAGCCTGCGTTTTAACAGAATGTGGATTCAGATCAAAAATTACTAACTCAGTCTGTGTTCTAATAGAATGTGGACTCAGATTTTGTTCAAAAATTACACTGTCTGTGTTCTAACAGAATATGGACTCAGCCTGTGTTCTAACAGAATACTCACACAGCCTGTGTTCTAATAGAATACTAACTAAGCCAGTGTTTTAAGAGAATATGGATTCAGATTATTTTCAGAGAATACTCACTCAGCCTGTGTTCGAACAAAATATGGACTCAGTTTATTTTTATATATTACCCACTCAGGCTGTGTTTTAACAGAATGTGGACTCAGATTTTGATCAAAAATTATTAACTCAGTCTGTTTTCTAACAGAATATGGACGCAGTCTATGTTTAAAGTATACTCACTGAGCCTGTGTTCTAATAGAATACACACTCAGCCTGGTTTTTAATAAAATACTCACTCAGCCAGTGTACTAACAGGATATTGACTCAGATTATTTTCAAAGAATACTCAATGAGCCTGTTTACTAACAGAATACTCACTCAGCCTGTGTTCTAACAGAATACTCACTCAGCGAGGGTTCTACCAGATTATGGATTCAAATTATTTTAAAATAATACTCACTCCGCCTGTGTTCTAACAGAATATGGAATCAGTGTATGTTTAAAGAATACTCACACAGCCTGTGTCCTAACAGAATACTCACTCAGCGAGAGTTCTACCAGAATATGGATTCAGATTATTTTAAAATAATACTCACTCCGCCTGTGTTCTAACAGAATATGGACTCAGTCTATGTTTAAAGAATACTCACACAGCCTGTGTTCTAACAGAATACTAATTCAGCCTCTGTTTTAACAGAATGTGGACTCATATTTTATTAAAAGAATACTCACTCAGTCTGTGTTTTAAAGAATATGGACTCAGTTTATTTTTAAATAATACCCACTCAGCCTGTGTTCTAACAGAATACTCACTCAGCCTGGGTTTTAACAAAATACTAACTCAGCAAGTGTTCTAACAGTATATTGACTCAGATTGTTTTCAAAGAATACTCACTCAGCCTGTGTTCTACCAGAATATGGATTCAGATTATTTTCAAAGAATACTCACTCATCCTGTGTTCTAACAGAATGTGGACTGAGAATTTGATCAAAAATTATTAACTCAGTCTGTTTTCTAACAGAATATGGACTCAGTCTATGTTTAGAGAATAATCACTCAGCCTGTGTTCTAAATAATATGGACTCAGTTTATTTTTAATAATAAACACTCCGCCTGTGTTCTAACAGAATACACACCGAGCCTGGGTTTTAACAAAATACTAACTCAGCAAGTGTTCTAACAGGATATTGACTCAGATTATTTTCAAAGAATACTCACTCAGCCTGTGTTCTAACAGAATACTCACTCAGCCAGTGTTTTAAGAGAATATTGACTCAGATTATTTTCAAAGAATACTCACTCAGCCTGTTTTCTAACAGAATATGTACTCAGTCTATATTTAAAGAATACTCACTCACCTAAGTGTTCTAACAGAACACTCACTCAGCCTGTGTTCTAACAGAATACTAACTCAGCCTGTGTTTTAACAGAATGTGGATTCAGATCAAAATTACTAACTCAGTCTGTGTTCTAACAGAATATGGACTCAGTCTATGTTTAAAGAATACTCACACAGCCTGTGTTCTAACAGAATACTAGTTAAGCCTGTGTTTTAACAGAATGTGGACTAAGATTTTATTAAAAGAATACTCACTCAGTCTGTGTTATAAAAATATGGACTCAGTTTATTTTTAAATAATACCCACTCAGCCTGTGTTCTAACAGAATACTCACTCATCCTGGGTTTTAACAAATACTAACTCAGCAAGTGTTCTAACAGGATATTGACTCAGATTGTTTTCAAAGAATACTCACTCAGCCAGTGTTCTACCAGAATATGGATTCAGATTATTTTCAAAGAATACTCACTCAGCCTGTGTTCTAACAGAATGTGGACTCAGATATTGATCAAAAATTACTAACTCAGTCTGTGTCCTAGCAGAATTAGGACGCTGTCTATGTTTAAAGAATACTCACTCAGCCTGTGTTCTAAAAGAATAGGCACTCAGCCTGGTTTTTAATAAGATATTCACGCAGCCAGTGTACTAACAGGATATTGACTCAGAGTATTTTCAAAGAATACTCAATGAGCCTGTTTACTAACAGAATACTCACTCAGCCTGTGTTCTAACAGAATACTCACTCAGCGAGAGTTCTACCAGAATATGGATTCTGATTATTTGAAAATAATACTCACTCAGCCTGTGTTCTAACAGAATGTGGACTCAGTCTATATTTAAAGAATACTCACTCACCTCAGTGTTCTAACAGAACACTCACTCAGCCTGTGTTCTAACAGAGTACTAACTCAGCCTGCGTTCTAACAGAATGTGGATTCAGATCAAAAATTACTAACTCAGTCTGTGTTCTAACAGAATGTGGATTCAGATTTTGTTCAAAGATTACTCTGTCTGTGTTCTAACAGAATATGGACTCAGCCTGTGTTCTAACAGAATACTCACACAGCCTGTGTTCTAACAGAATACTAACTAAGTCAATGTTTTAAGAGAATATGGATTCAGATTATTTTCAAAGAATACTCACTCAGCCAGTGTTTTAAGAGAATATGGATTCAGATTATTTTCAAAGAATACTCACTCAGCCTGTGTTGGAACAAAATATGGACTCGGTTTATTTTTATATATTACCCAGTCAGGCTGTGTTTTAACAGAATGTGGACTCAGAATTTGATCAAAAATTATTAACTCAGTCTGTTTTCTAACAGAATATGGACTCAGTCTAGGTTTAGAGAATACTCACTCAGCCTGTGTTCTAAATAATATGGACTCAGTTTATTTTTATATAATAACCGCTCAGCCTGTGTTCTAACAGAATACCCACCGAGCCTGGGTTTTAACAAAATACTAACTCAGCAAGTGTTCTAACAGGATATTGACTCAGATTATTTTCAAAGGGTACTCACTCAGCCTGTGTTCTAACAGGATATGGACTCAGTCTATACTTAAAGAATACTCACTCACCTAAGTGTTCTAACAGAACACTCACTCAGCCTGTGTTCTAACAGAATACTAACTCAGCCTGCGTTTTAACAGAATGTGGATTCAGATCAAAAATTACTAACTCAGTCTGTGTTCTAATAGAATGTGGACTCAGATTTTGTTCAAAAATTACACTGTCTGTGTTCTAACAGAATATGGACTCAGCCTGTGTTCTAACAGAATACTCACACAGCCTGTGTTCTAACAGAATACTCACTCAGCCAGTGTTTTAAGAGAATATGGATTCAGATTATTTTCAAAGAATACTCACTCAGCCTGTGTTCGAACAAAATATGGACTCAGTTTATTTTTATATATTACCCACTCTGGCTGTGTTTTAACAGAATGTGGACTCAGATTTTGATCAAAATTATTAACTCAGTCTGTTTTCTAACAGAATATGGACGCAGTCTATGTTTAAAGAATACTCACTCAGCCTGTGTTCTAATAGAATACACACTCAGCCTGGTTTTTAATAAAATACTCACGCAGCCAGTGTACTAACAGGATATTGACTCAGATTATTTTCAAAGAATACTCAATGAGCCTGTTTACTAACAGAATACTCACTGAGCCTGTGTTCTAACAGAATACTCACTCAGCGAGGGTTCTACCAGATTATGGATTCAGATTATTTTAAAATAATACTCACTCCGCCTGTGTTCTAACAGAATATGGACTCAGTCTATCTTTAAAGAATACTCACTCAGCCTGTGTCCTAACAGAATACTCACTCAGCGAGAGTTCTACCAGAATATGGATTCAGATTATTTTAAAATAATACTCACTCCGCCTGTGTTCTAACAGAATATGGACTCAGTCTATGTTTAAAGAATACTCACACAGCCTGTGTTGTAACAGAATACTAATTCAGCCTCTGTTTTAACAGAATGTGTACTCATATTTTATTAAAAGAATACTCACTCAGTCTGTGTTATAAAGAATATGGACTCAGTTAATTTTTAAATAATATCCACTCAGCCTGTGTTCTAACAGAATACTCACTAAGCCTGGGTTTTAACAAAATACTAACTCAGCAAGTGTTCTAACAATATATTGACTCAGATTGTTTTCAAAGAATACTCACTCAGCCTGTGTTCTAACAGAATGTGGACTCAGTCTATATTTAAAGAATACTCACTCACCTCAGTGTTCTAACAGAACACTCACTCAGCCTGTGTTCTAACAGAATACTAACTCAGCCTGCGTTCTAACAGAATGTGGATTCAGGTCAAAAATTACTAACTCAGTCTGTGTTCTAACAGAATGTGGACTCAGATTTTGTTCAAAGATTACTCTGTCTGTGTTCTAACAGAATATGGACTCAGCCTGTGTTCTAACAGAATACTCACACAGCCTGTGTTCTAACAGAATACTAACTAAGCCAGTGTTTTAAGAGAATATGGATTCAGATTATTTTCAGAGAATACTCACTCAGCCTGTGTTCGAACAAAATATGGACTCAGTTTATTTTTATATATTACCCACTCAGGCTGTGTTTTAACAGAATGTGGACTCAGAATTTGATCAAAAATTATTAAGTCAGTCTGTTTTCTAACAGAATATGGACTCAGTCTATGTTGAGAGAATACTCACTCAGCCTGTGTTCTAAATAATATGGACTCAGTTTATTTTTAATAATAACCGCTCAGCCTGTGTTCTAACAGAATATGGACTCAGTCAATATTTAAAGAATACTCACTCACCTAAGTGTTCCAACAGAACACTCACTCAGCCTGTGTTCTAACAGAATACTAACTCAGCCTGCGTTTTAACAGAATGTGGATTCAGATCAAAAATTGCTAACTCAGTCTGTGTTCTAACAGAATGTGGACTCAGATTTTGTTCAAAAATTACTCTGTCTGTGTTCTAACAGAATATGGACTCAGCCTGTGTTCTAACAGAATACTCACACAGCCTGTGTTCTAACAGAATACTCACTCAGCCAGTGTTTTAAGAGAATATGGATTCAGATTATTTTCAAAGAATACTCACTCAGCCTGTGTTCGAACAAAATATGGACTCAGTTTATTTTTATATATTACCCACTCAGGCCGTGTTTTAACAGAATGTGGACTCAGATTTTGATCAAAAATTATTAACTCAGTCTGTTTTCTAACAGAATATGGACGCAGTCTATGTTTAAAGAAAACTCACTCAGCCTGTGTTCTAATAGAATACACACTCAGCCTGGTTTTTAATAAAATACTCACGCAGCCAGTGTACTAACAGGATATTGACTCAGATTATTTTCAAAGTATACTCACTCAGCCTGTGTACTAACAGAGTACTGACTAAGCTAGAGTTCTACCAGAATATGGATTCTGATTATTTGAAAATAATACTCACTCAGCCTGTGTTCTAACAGAATACTAATTCAGCCTGTGTTTTAACAGAATGTGGACTCAGATTTTATTAAAAGAATACTCACTCAGTCTGTGTTATAAAGAATATGGACTCAGTTTATTTTTAAATAATATCCACTCAGCCTGTGTTCTAACAGAATACTCACTCAGCCTGGGTTTTAACAAAATACTAACTCAGCAAGTGTTCTAACAGGATATTGACTCAGATTGCTTTCAAAGAATACTCACTCAGCCAGTGTTCTACCAGAATATGGATTCAGATTACTTTCAAAGAATACTCACTCAGCCTGTGTTCTAACAGAATGTGGACTCAGATATTGATCAAAAATTATTAACTCAGTCTGTGTTCTGGCAGAATTAGGACGCAGTCTATGTTTAAAGAATACTCACTCAGCCTGTGTTCTAATAGAATACGCACTCAGCCTGGTTTTTAATAAAATATTCATGCAGCCAGTGTACTAACAGGATATTGATTCAGAGTATTTTCGAAGAATACTCAATGAGCCTGTGTACTACCAGAATACTCACTCAGCCTGTGTTCTTACAGAATAATCACTCAGCGAGAGTTCTACCAGAATATGGATTCTGATTATTTGAAAATAATACTCACTCAGCCTGTTTTCTAACAGAATATGGACGCAGTCTATGTTTAAAGAAAACTCACTCAGCCTGTGTTCTAATAGAATACACACTCAGCCTGGTTTTTAATAAAATACTCACGCAGCCAGTGTACTAACAGGATATTGACTCAGATTATTTTCAAAGAATACTCAATGAGCCTGTTTACTAACAGAATACTCACTCAGCCTGTGTTCTAACAGAATACTCACTCAGCGAGAGTTCTACCAGAATATGGATTCAGATTATTTTAAAATAATACTCACTCAGCCTGTGTTCTAACAGAATATGGACTCAGTCTATGTTTAAAGAATACTCACTCAGCCTGTGTTCTAACAGAATACTCACTCAGCGAGAGTTCTACCAGAATATGGATTCAGATTATTTTAAAATAATACTCACTCCGCCTGTGTTCTAACAGAATATGGACTCAGTCTATGTTTAAAAAATACTCACTCAGTCTGTGTTCTAACAGAATACTAATTCAGCCTGTGTTTTAACAGAATGTGGACTCAGATTTTATAAAAGAATACTCACTCAGTCTGTGTTATAAAGAATATGGACTCAGTTTATTTTTAAATAATACCCACTCAGCCTGTGTTCTAACAGAATATGGACTCAGTCAATATTTAAAGAATACTCACTCACCTAAGTGTTCCAACAGAACACTCACACAGCCTGTGTTCTAACAGAATACTAACTCAGCCTGCGTTTTAACAGAATGTGGATTCAGATCAAAAATTGCTAACTCAGTCTGTGTTCTAACAGAATGTGGACTCAGATTTTGTTCAAAAATTACTCTGTCTGTGTTCTAACAGAATATGGACTCAGCCTGTGTTCTAACAGAACACTCACACAGCCTGTGTTCTAACAGAATACTCACTCAGCCAGTGTTTTAAGAGAATATGGATTCAGATTATTTTCAAAGAATACTCACTCAGCCTGTGTTCGAACAAAATATGGACTCAGTTTATTTTTATATATTACCCACTCAGGCTGTGTTTTAACAGAATGTGGAATCAGATTTTGATCAAAAATTATTAACTCGGTCTGTTTTCTAACAGAATATGGACGCAGTCTATGTTTAAAGAAAACTCACTCAGCCTGTGTTCTAATAGAATACACACTCAGCCTGGTTTTTAATAAAATACTCACGCAGCGAGTGTACTAACAGGATATTGACTCAGATTATTTTCAAAGAATACTCAATGAGCCTCTTTACTAACGGAATACTCACTCAGCCTGTGTTCTAACAGAATACTCACTCAGCGAGAGTTCTACCAGAATATGGATTCAGATTATTTTAAAATAATACTCACTCAGCCTGTGTTCTAACAAATATGGACTCAGTCTATGTTTAAAGAATACTCACTCAGCCTGTGTTCTAACAGAATACTCACTCAGCGAGAGTTCTACCAGAATATGGATTCAGATTATTTTAAAATAATACTCACTCAGCCTGTGTTCTAACAGAATATGGACTCAGTGTATGTTTAAAGAATACTCACTCAGCCAGTGTTCTAACAGAATACTAATTCAGCCTCTGTTTTAACAGAATGTGGACTCAGATTTTATTAAAAGAATACTCACTCAGTCTGTGTTATAAAGAATATGGACTCAGTTTATTTTTAAATAATATCCACTCAGCCTGTGTTCTAACAGAATACTCACTCAGCCTGGGTTTTAACAAAATACTAACTCAGCAAGTGTTCTAACAGGATATTGACTCAGATTGCTTTCAAAGAATACTCACTCAGCCAGTGTTCTACCAGAATATGGATTCAGATTACTTTCAAAGAATACTCACTCAGCCTGTGTTCTAACAGAATGTGGACTCAGATATTGATCAAAAATTATTAACTCAGTCTGTGTTCTGGCAGAATTAGGACGCAGTCTATGTTTAAAGAATACTCACTCAGCCTGTGTTCTAATAGAATACGCACTCAGCCTGGTTTTTAATAAAATATTCATGCAGCCAGTGTACTAACAGGATATTGATTCAGAGTATTTTCGAAGAATACTCAATGAGCCTGTGTACTACCAGAATACTCACTCAGCCTGTGTTCTTACAGAATAATCACTCAGCGAGAGTTCTACCAGAATATGGATTCTGATTATTTGAAAATAATACTCACTCAGCCTGTTTTCTAACAGAATATGGACGCAGTCTATGTTTAAAGAAAACTCACTCAGCCTGTGTTCTAATAGAATACACACTCAGCCTGGTTTTTAATAAAATACTCACGCAGCCAGTGTACTAACAGGATATTGACTCAGATTATTTTCAAAGAATACTCAATGAGCCTGTTTACTAACAGAATACTCACTCAGCCTGTGTTCTAACAGAATACTCACTCAGCGAGAGTTCTACCAGAATATGGATTCAGATTATTTTAAAATAATACTCACTCAGCCTGTGTTCTAACAGAATATGGACTCAGTCTATGTTTAAAGAATACTCACTCAGCCTGTGTTCTAACAGAATACTCACTCAGCGAGAGTTCTACCAGAATATGGATTCAGATTATTTTAAAATAATACTCACTCCGCCTGTGTTCTAACAGAATATGGACTCAGTCTATGTTTAAAAAATACTCACTCAGTCTGTGTTCTAACAGAATACTAATTCAGCCTGTGTTTTAACAGAATGTGGACTCAGATTTTATAAAAGAATACTCACTCAGTCTGTGTTATAAAGAATATGGACTCAGTTTATTTTTAAATAATACCCACTCAGCCTGTGTTCTAACAGAATATGGACTCAGTCAATATTTAAAGAATACTCACTCACCTAAGTGTTCCAACAGAACACTCACACAGCCTGTGTTCTAACAGAATACTAACTCAGCCTGTGTTTTAACAGAATGTGGATTCAGATCAAAAATTGCTAACTCAGTCTGTGTTCTAACAGAATGTGGACTCAGATTTTGTTCAAAAATTACTCTGTCTGTGTTCTAACAGAATATGGACTCAGCCTGTGTTCTAACAGAACACTCACACAGCCTGTGTTCTAACAGAATACTCACTCAGCCAGTGTTTTAAGAGAATATGGATTCAGATTATTTTCAAAGAATACTCACTCAGCCTGTGTTCGAACAAAATATGGACTCAGTTTATTTTTATATATTACCCACTCAGGCTGTGTTTTAACAGAATGTGGAATCAGATTTTGATCAAAAATTATTAACTCGGTCTGTTTTCTAACAGAATATGGACGCAGTCTATGTTTAAAGAAAACTCACTCAGCCTGTGTTCTAATAGAATACACACTCAGCCTGGTTTTTAATAAAATACTCACGCAGCGAGTGTACTAACAGGATATTGACTCAGATTATTTTCAAAGAATACTCAATGAGCCTCTTTACTAACGGAATACTCACTCAGCCTGTGTTCTAACAGAATACTCACTCAGCGAGAGTTCTACCAGAATATGGATTCAGATTATTTTAAAATAATACTCACTCAGCCTGTGTTCTAACAAATATGGACTCAGTCTATGTTTAAAGAATACTCACTCAGCCTGTGTTCTAACAGAATACTCACTCAGCGAGAGTTCTACCAGAATATGGATTCAGATTATTTTAAAATAATACTCACTCAGCCTGTGTTCTAACAGAATATGGACTCAGTGTATGTTTAAAGAATACTCACTCAGCCAGTGTTCTAACAGAATACTAATTCAGCCTCTGTTTTAACAGAATGTGGACTCAGATTTTATTAAAAGAATACTCACTCAGTCTGTGTTATAAAGAATATGGACTCAGTTTATTTTTAAATAATACCCACTCAGCCTGTTTTCTAACAGAATACTAACTCAGCCTGGGTTTTAACAAATACTAACTCAGCAAGTGTTCTAACAGGATATTGACTCAGATTGTTTTCAAAGAATACTCACTCAGCCAGTGTTCTACCAGAATATGGATTCAGATTATTTTCAAAGAATTCTCACTCAGCCTGTGTTCTAACAGAATGTGGACTCAGATATTGATCAAAAATTACTAACTCAGTCTGTGTTCTAGCAGAATTAGGACGCAGTCTATGTTTAAAGAATACTCACTCAGCCTGTGTTCTAACAGAATGTGGACTCAGTCTATATTTAAAGAATACTCACTCACCTCAGTGTTCTAACAGAACACTCACTCAGCCTGTGTTCTAACAGAATACTAACTCAGCCTGTGTTCTAACAGAATGTGGATTCAGATCAAAAATTACTAAGTCTGTGTTCTAACAGAATGTGGACTCAGATTTTGTTCAAAAATTACTCTGTCTGTGTTCTAACAGAATATGGACTCAGCCTGTGTTCTAACAGAATACTCACACAGCCTGTGTTCTAACAGAATACTAACTAAGCCAGTGTTTTAAGAGAATATGGATTCAGATTATTTTCAGAGAATACTCACTCAGCCTGTTTTCGAACAAAATATGGACTCAGTTTATTTTTATATATTACCCACTCAGGCTGTGTTTTAACAGAATGTGGAATCAGATTTTGATCAAAAATTATTAACTCAGTCTGTTTTCTAACAGAATATGGACGCAGTCTATGTTTAAAGAAAACTCACTCAGCCTGTGCTCTAATAGAATACACACTCAGCCTGGTTTTTAATAAAATACTCACGCAGCCAGTGTACTAACAGGATATTGACTCAGATTATTTTCAAAGAATACTCAATTAGCCTCTTTACTAACAGAATACTCACTCAGCCTGTGTTCTAACAGAATACTCACTCAGCTAGAGTTCTACCAGAATATGGATTCAGATTATTTTAAAATAATACTCACTCAGCCTGTGTTCTAACAGAATACTCACTCAGCGAGAGTTCTACCAGAATATGGATTCAGATTATTTTAAAATAATACTCACTCCGCCTGTGTTCTAACAGAATATGGACTCAGTGTATGTTTAAAGAATACTCACTCAGCCTGTGTTCTAACAGAATACTAATTCAGCCTGTGTTTTAACAGAATGTGGACTAAGATTTTATTACAAGAATACTCACTCAGCCTGTGTTCTAACAGAATACTCACTCAGCTAGAGTTCTACCAGAATATGGATTCAGATTATTTTAAAATAATACTCACTCAGCCTGTGTTCTAACAGAATATGGACTCAGTCTATGTTTAAAGAATACTCACTCAGCCTGTGTTCTAACAGAATACTCACTCAGCGTGAGTTCTACCAGAATATGGATTCAGATTATTTTAAAATAATACTCACTCCGCCTGTGTTCTAACAGAATATGGACTCAGTGTATGTTTAAAGAATACTCACTCAGCCTGTGTTCTAACAGAATACTAATTCAGCCTGTGTTTTAACAGAATGTGGACTCAGATTTTATTAAAAGAATACTCACTCAGTCTGTGTTATAAAGAATATGGACTCAGTTTATTTTTAAATAATACCCACTCAGCCTGTGTTCTAACAGAATACTCACTCAGCCTGGGTTTTAACAAATACTAACTCAGCAAGTGTTCTAACAGGATATTGACTCAGATTGTTTTCAAAGAATACTCACTCAGCCAGTGTTCTACCAGAATATGGATTCAGATTATTTTCAAAGAATTCTCACTCAGCCTGTGTTCTAACAGAATGTGGACTCAGATATTGATCAAAAATTACTAACTCAGTCTGTGTTCTAGCAGAATTAGGACGCAGTCTATGTTTAAAGAATACTCACTCAGCCTGTGTTCTAACAGAATGTGGACTCAGTCTATATTTAAAGAATACTCACTCACCTCAGTGTTCTAACAGAACACTCACTCAGCCTGTGTTCTAACAGAATACTAACTCAGCCTGCGTTCTAACAGAATGTGGATTCAGATCAAAAATTAGTAACTCAGTCTGTGTTCTAACAGAATATGGACTCAGCCTGTGTTCTAACAGAATACTCACACAGCCTGTGTTCTAACAGAATACTAACTAAGCCAGTGTTTTAAGAGAATATGGATTCAGATTATTTTCAGAGAATACTCACTCAGCCTGTGTTCGAACAAAATATGGACTCAGTTTATTTTTATATATTACCCACTCAGGCTGTGTTTTAACAGAATGTGGAATCAGATTTTGATCAAAAATTATTAACTCAGTCTGTTTTCTAACAGAATATGGACGCAGTCTATGTTTAAAGAAAACTCACTCAGCCTGTGCTCTAATAGAATACACACTCAGCCTGGTTTTTAATAAAATACTCACGCAGCCAGTGTACTAACAGGATATTGACTCAGATTATTTTCAAAGAATACTCAATTAGCCTCTTTACTAACAGAATACTCACTCAGCCTGTGTTCTAACAGAATACTCACTCAGCTAGAGTTCTACCAGAATATGGATTCAGATTATTTTAAAATAATACTCACTCAGCCTGTGTTCTAACAGAATACTCACTCAGCGAGAGTTCTACCAGAATATGGATTCAGATTATTTTAAAATAATACTCACTCCGCCTGTGTTCTAACAGAATATGGACTCAGTGTATGTTTAAAGAATACTCACTCAGCCTGTGTTCTAACAGAATACTAATTCAGCCTGTGTTTTAACAGAATGTGGACTAAGATTTTATTACAAGAATACTCACTCAGCCTGTGTTCTAACAGAATACTCACTCAGCTAGAGTTCTACCAGAATATGGATTCAGATTATTTTAAAATAATACTCACTCAGCCTGTGTTCTAACAGAATATGGACTCAGTCTATGTTTAAAGAATACTCACTCAGCCTGTGTTCTAACAGAATACTCACTCAGCGTGAGTTCTACCAGAATATGGATTCAGATTATTTTAAAATAATACTCACTCCGCCTGTGTTCTAACAGAATATGGACTCAGTGTATGTTTAAAGAATACTCACTAAGCCTGTGTTCTAACAGAATACTAACTCAGCCTGCGTTTTAACAGAATGTGGATTCAGATCAAAAATTACTAACTCAGTCTGTGTTCTAATAGAATGTGGACTCAGATTTTGTTCAAAAATTACACTGTCTGTGTTCTAACAGAATATGGACTCAGCCTGTGTTCTAACAGAATACTCACACAGCCTGTGTTCTAACAGAATACTAACTAAGCCAGTGTTTTAAGAGAATATGGATTCAGATTATTTTCAGAGAATACTCACTCAGCCTGTGTTCGAACAAAATATGGACTCAGTTTATTTTTATATATTACCCACTCAGGCTGTGTTTTAACAGAATGTGGACTCAGATTTTGATCAAAAATTATTAACTCAGTCTGTTTTCTAACAGAATATGGACGCAGTCTATGTTTAAAGTATACTCACTGAGCCTGTGTTCTAATAGAATACACACTCAGCCTGGTTTTTAATAAAATACTCACTCAGCCAGTGTACTAACAGGATATTGACTCAGATTATTTTCAAAGAATACTCAATGAGCCTGTTTACTAACAGAATACTCACTCAGCCTGTGTTCTAACAGAATACTCACTCAGCGAGGGTTCTACCAGATTATGGATTCAAATTATTTTAAAATAATACTCACTCCGCCTGTGTTCTAACAGAATATGGAATCAGTGTATGTTTAAAGAATACTCACACATCCTGTGTCCTAACAGAATACTCACTCAGCGAGAGTTCCACCAGAATATGGATTCAGATTATTTTAAAATAATACTCACTCCGCCTGTGTTCTAACAGAATATGGACTCAGTCTATGTTTAAAGAATACTCACACAGCCTGTGTTCTAACAGAATACTAATTCAGCCTCTGTTTTAACAGAATGTGGACTCATATTTTATTAAAAGAATACTCACTCAGTCTGTGTTTTAAAGAATATGGACTCAGTTTATTTTTAAATAATACCCACTCAGCCTGTGTTCTAACAGAATACTCACTCAGCCTGGGTTTTAACAAAATACTAACTCAGCAAGTGTTCTAACAGTATATTGACTCAGATTGTTTTCAAAGAATACTCACTCAGCCTGTGTTCTACCAGAATATGGATTCAGATTATTTTCAAAGAATACTCACTCATCCTGTGTTCTAACAGAATGTGGACTGAGAATTTGATCAAAAATTATTAACTCAGTCTGTTTTCTAACAGAATATGGACTCAGTCTATGTTTAGAGAATAATCACTCAGCCTGTGTTCTAAATAATATGGACTCAGTTTATTTTTAATAATAAACACTCCGCCTGTGTTCTAACAGAATACCCACCGAGCCTGGGTTTTAACAAAATACTAACTCAGCAAGTGTTCTAACAGGATATTGACTCAGATTATTTTCAAAGAATACTCACTCAGCCTGTGTTCTAACAGAATACTCACTCAGCCAGTGTTTTAAGAGAATATTGACTCAGATTATTTTCAAAGAATACTCACTCAGCCTGTTTTCAAACAGAATATGTACTCAGTCTATATTTAAAGAATACTCACTCACCTAAGTGTTCTAACAGAACACTCACTCAGCCTGTGTTCTAACAGAATACTAACTCAGCCTGTGTTTTAACAGAATGTGGATTCAGATCAAAAATTACTAACTCAGTCTGTGTTCTAACAGAATATGGACTCAGTCTATGTTTAAAGAATACTCACACAGCCTGTGTTCTAACAGAATACTAGTTAAGCCTGTGTTTTAACAGAATGTGGACTAAGATTTTATTAAAAGAATACTCACTCAGTCTGTGTTATAAAAATATGGACTCAGTTTATTATTAAATAATACCCACTCAGCCTGTGTTCTAACAGAATACTCACTCATCCTGGGTTTTAACAAATACTAACTCAGCAAGTGTTCTAACAGGATATTGACTCAGATTGTTTTCAAAGAATACTAACTCAGCCAGTGTTCTACCAGAATATGGATTCAGATTATTTTCAAAGAATACTCACTCAGCCTGTGTTCTAACAGAATGTGGACTCAGATATTGATCAAAAATTACTAACTCAGTCTGTGTCCTAGCAGAATTAGGACGCTGTCTATGTTTAAAGAATACTCACTCAGCCTGTGTTCTAAAAGAATAGGCACTCAGCCTGGTTTTTAATAAGATATTCACGCAGCCAGTGTACTAACAGGATATTGACTCAGAGTATTTTCAAAGAATACTCAATGAGCCTGTTTACTAACAGAATACTCACTCAGCCTGTGTTCTAACAGAATACTCACTCAGCGAGAGTTCTACCAGAATATGGATTCTGATTATTTGAAAATAATACTCACTCAGCCTGTGTTCTAACAGAATGTGGACTCAGTCTATATTTAAAGAATACTCACTCACCTCAGTGTTCTAACAGAACACTCACTCAGCCTGTGTTCTAACAGAGTACTAACTCAGCCTGCGTTCTAACAGAATGTGGATTCAGATCAAAAATTACTAACTCAGTCTGTGTTCTAACAGAATGTGGATTCAGATTTTGTTCAAAGATTACTCTGTCTGTGTTCTAACAGAATATGGACTCAGCCTGTGTTCTAACAGAATACTCACACAGCCTGTGTTCTAACAGAATACTAACTAAGTCAATGTTTTAAGAGAATATGGATTCAGATTATTTTCAAAGAATACTCACTCAGCCAGTGTTTTAAGAGAATATGGATTCAGATTATTTTCAAAGAATACTCACTCAGCCAGTGTTTTAAGAGAATATGGATTCAGATTATTTTCAAAGAATACTCACTCAGCCTGTGTTGGAACAAAATATGGACTCGGTTTATTTTTATATATTACCCAGTCAGGCTGTGTTTTAACAGAATGTGGACTCAGAATTTGATCAAAAATTATTAACTCAGTCTGTTTTCTAACAGAATATGGACTCAGTCTAGGTTTAGAGAATACTCACTCAGCCTGTGTTCTAAATAATATGGACTCAGTTTATTTTTATATAATAACCGCTCAGCCTGTGTTCTAACAGAATACCCACCGAGCCTGGGTTTTAACAAAATACTAACTCAGCAAGTGTTCTAACAGGATATTGACTCAGATTATTTTCAAAGGGTACTCACTCAGCCTGTGTTCTAACAGGATATGGACTCAGTCTATACTTAAAGAATACTCACTCACCTAAGTGTTCTAACAGAACACTCACTCAGCCTGTGTTCTAACAGAATACTAACTCAGCCTGCGTTTTAACAGAATGTGGATTCAGATCAAAAATTACTAACTCAGTCTGTGTTCTAATAGAATGTGGACTCAGATTTTGTTCAAAAATTACACTGTCTGTGTTCTAACAGAATATGGACTCAGCCTGTGTTCTAACAGAATACTCACACAGCCTGTGTTCTAACAGAATACTCACTCAGCCAGTGTTTTAAGAGAATATGGATTCAGATTATTTTCAAAGAATACTCACTCAGCCTGTGTTCGAACAAAATATGGACTCAGTTTATTTTTATATATTACCCACTCTGGCTGTGTTTTAACAGAATGTGGACTCAGATTTTGATCAAAATTATTAACTCAGTCTGTTTTCTAACAGAATATGGACGCAGTCTATGTTTAAAGAATACTCACTCAGCCTGTGTTCTAATAGAATACACACTCAGCCTGGTTTTTAATAAAATACTCACGCAGCCAGTGTACTAACAGGATATTGACTCAGATTATTTTCAAAGAATACTCAATGAGCCTGTTTACTAACAGAATACTCACTGAGCCTGTGTTCTAACAGAATACTCACTCAGCGAGGGTTCTACCAAATTATGGATTCAGATTATTTTAAAATAATACTCACTCCGCCTGTGTTCTAACAGAATATGGACTCAGTCTATGTTTAAAGAATACTCACTCAGCCTGTGTCCTAACAGAATACTCACTCAGCGAGAGTTCTACCAGAATATGGATTCAGATTATTTTAAAATAATACTCACTCCGCCTGTGTTCTAACAGAATATGGACTCAGTCTATGTTTAAAGAATACTCACACAGCCTGTGTTGTAACAGAATACTAATTCAGCCTCTGTTTTAACAGAATGTGTACTCATATTTTATTAAAAGAATACTCACTCAGTCTGTGTTATAAAGAATATGGACTCAGTTTATTTTTAAATAATATCCACTCAGCCTGTGTTCTAACAGAATACTCACTAAGCCTGGGTTTTAACAAAATACTAACTCAGCAAGTGTTCTAACAATATATTGACTCAGATTGTTTTCAAAGAATACTCACTCAGCCAGTGATCTACCAGAATATGGATTCAGATTATTTTCAAAGGATACTCACTCAGCCTGTGTTCTAACAGAATGTGGAGTCAGTCTATATTTAAAGAATACTCACTCACCTCAGTGTTCTAACAGAACACTCACTCAGCCTGTGTTCTAACAGAATACTAACTCAGCCTGCGTTCTAACAGAATGTGGATTCAGATCAAAAATTACTAACTCAGTCTGTGTTCTAACAGAATGTGGACTCAGATTTTGTTCAAAGATTACACTGTCTGTGTTCTAACAGAATATGGACTCAGCCTGTGTTCTAACAGAATACTCACACAGCCTGTGCTCTAACAGAATACTAACTAAGTCAGTGTTTTAAGAGAATATGGATTCAGATTATTTTCAAAGAATACTCACTCAGCCAGTGTTTTAAACGAATATGGATTCAGATTATTTTCAAAGAATACTCACTCAGCCTGTGTTGGAACAAAATATGGACTCGGTTTATTTTTATATATTACCCAGTCAGGCTGTGTTTTAACAGAATGTGGACTCAGAATTTGATCAAAAATTATTAACTCAGTCTGTTTTCTAACAAAATATGGACTCAGTCTATGTTTAGAGAATACTCACTCAGCCTGTGTTCTAAATAATATGGACTCAGTTTATTTTTATATAATAACCGCTCAGCCTGTGTTCTAACAGAATACCCACCGAGCCTGGGTTTTAACAAAATACTAACTCAGCAAGTGTTCTAACAGGATATTGACTCAGATTATTTTCAAAGAGTACTCACTCAGCCTGTGTTCTAACAGGATATGGACTCAGTCTATACTTAAAGAATACTCACTCACCTAAGTGTTCTAACAGAACACTCACTCAGCCTGTGTTCTAACAGAATACTAACTCAGCCTGCGTTTTAACAGAATGTGGATTAAGATCAAAAATTACTAACTCAGTCTGTGTTCTAATAGAATGTGGACTCAGTCTATATTTAAAGAATACTCACTCAGCCTGTGTCCTAACAGAATACTCACTCAGCGAGAGTTCTACCAGAATATGGATTCAGATTATTTTAAAATAATACTCATTGCGCCTGTGTTCTAACAGAATATGGACTCAGTCTATGTTTAAAGAATACTCACACAGCCTGTGTTCTAACAGAATACTAATTCAGCCTCTGTTTTAACAGAATGTGTACTCATATTTTATTAAAAGAATACTCACTCAGTCTGTGTTATAAAGAATATGGACTCAGTTTATTTTTAAATAATATCCACTCAGCCTGTGTTCTAACAGAATACTCACTAAGCCTGGGTTTTAACAAAATACTAACTCAGCAAGTGTTCTAACAGTATATTGACTCAGATTGTTTTCAAAGAATACTCACTCAGCCAGTGATCTACCAGAATATGGATTCAGATTATTTTCAAAGAATACTCAATCAGCCTGTGTTCTAACGGAATGTGGACTCAGAATTTGATCAAAAATTATTAACTCAGTCTGTTTTCTAACAGAATATGGACTCAGTCTATGTTTAGAGAATACTCACTCAGCCTGTGTTCTAAATAATATGGACTCAGTTTATTTTTAATAATAAACACTCTGCCTGTGTTCTAACAGAATACCCACCGAGACTGGGTTTTAACAAAATACTAACTCAGCAAGTGTTCTAACAGGATATTGACTCAGATTATTTTCAAAGAATACTCACTCAGCCTGTTTTCTAACAGAATATGTACTCAGTCTATATTTAAAGTATACTCACTCACCTAAGAGTTCTAACAGAACACTCACTCAGCCTGTGTTCTAACAGAATACTAACTCAGCCTGTGTTTTAACAGAATGTGGATTCAGATCAAAAATTACTAACTCAGTCTGTGTTCTAACAGAATATGGACTCAGTCTATGTTTAAAGAATACTCACACAGCCTGTGTTCTAACAGAATACTAGTTCAGCCTGTGTTTTAACAGAATGTGGACTCAGATTTTATTAAAAGAATACTCACTCAGTCTGTGTTATAAAAATATGGACTCAGTTTATTTTTAAATAATACTCACTCCGCCTGTGTTCTAACAGAATGTGGACTCAGTCTCTATTTAAAGAATACTCACTCACCGAAGTGTTCTAACAGAACACTCACTCAGCCTGTGTTCTAACAGAATACTAACTCAGCCTGCGTTTTAACAGAATGTGGATTCAGATCAAAAATTACTAACTCAGTCTGTGTTCTAATAGAATGTGGACTAAGATTCGGTTCAAAAATTACACTGTCTGTTTTCTAACAGAATATGGACTCAGCCTGTGTTCTAACAGAATACTCACACAGCCTGTGTTCTAACAGAATACTCACTCAGCCAGTGTTTTAAGAGAATATGGATTCAGATGATTTTTAAAGAATACTCACTCAGCCTGTGTTCGAACAAAATATGGACTCAGTTTATTTTTATATATTACCCATTCAGGCTGTGTTTTCACAAAATGTGGACTCAGAATTTGATCAAAAATTATTAACTCAGTCTGTTTTCTAACAGAATATGGACTCAGTCTATGTTTAGAGAATACTCACTCAGCCTGTGTTCTAAATAATATGGACTCCGTTTATTTTTATATAATAACCGCTCAGCCTGTGTTCTAACAGAAAACCCACCGAGCCTGGGTTTTAACAAAATACTAACTCAGCAAGTGTTCTAACAGTATATTGACTCAGATTATTTTCAAAGAGTACTCACTCAGCCTGTGTTCTAACGGAATATGGACTCAGTCTATATTTAAAGAATACTCACTCACCTAAGTGTTCTAACAGAACACTCACTCAGCCTGTGTTCTAACAGAATACTAACTCAGCCTGCGTTTTAACAGAATGTGGATTCAGAACAAAAATTACTAACTCAGTCTGTGTTCTAACAGAATGTGGACTCAGATTTTGTTCAAAAATTACTCTGTCTGTGTTCTAACAGAATATGGACTCAGCCTGTGTTCTAACAGAATACTCACACAGCCTGTGTTCTACACAGAATACTCACTCAGCCAGTGTTTTAAGAGAATATGGATTCAGATTATTTTCAAAGAATACTCACTCAGCCAGTGTTCTACCAGAATATGGATTCAGATTATTTTCAAAGAAAACTCACTCAGCCTGTGTTCTAACAGAATGTGGACTCGGTTTATTTTTATATATTACCCACTCAGGCTGTGTTTTAACAAAATGTGGACTCAGAATTTGATCAAAAATTATTAACTCAGTCTGTTTTCTAACAGAATATGGACTCAGTCTATGTTTAGAGAATACTCACTCAGCCTGTGTTCTAAATAATATGGACTCAGTTTATTTTTATATAATAACCGCTCAGCCTGTGTTCTAACAGAATCCACACCGAGCCTGGGTTTTAACAAAATACTAACTCAGCAAGTGTTCTAACAGTATATTGACTCAGATTATTTTCAAAGAGTACTCACTCAGCCTGTGTTCTAACAGAATATTGACTCAGTCTATATTTAAAGAATACTCACTCACCTAAGTGTTCTAACAGAACACTCACTCAGCCTGTATTCTAACAGAATACAAACTCAGCCTGCGTTTTAACAGAATGTGGATTCAGAACAAAAATTACTAACTCAGTCTGTGTTCTAACAGAATGTGGACTCAGATTTTGTTCAAAAATTACTCTGTCTGTGTTCTAACAGAATATGGACTCAGCCTGTGTTCTAACAGAATACTCACACAGCCTGTGTTCTAACAGAATACTCACTCAGCCAGTGTTTTAAGAGAATATGGATTCAGATTACTTTCAAAGAATACTCACTCAGCCTGTGTTCGAACAAAATATGGACTCAGTTTATTTTTATATATTACCCACTCAGGCTGTGTTTTAACAGAATGTGGACTCAGATTTTGATCAAAAATTATTAACTCAGTCTGTTTTCTAACAGAATATGGACGGAGTCTATGTTTAAAGAATACTCACTCAGCCTGTGTTCTAATAGAATACACACTCAGCCTGGTTTTTAATAAAATACTGACGCAGCCAGTGTACTAACAGGAGATTGACTCAGAATATTTTCAAAGAATACTCAATGAGCCTGTTTACTAACAGAATACTCACTCAGCCTGTGTTCTAACAGAATACTCACTCAGCGAGAGTTCTACCAGAATATGGATTCAGAATATTTTAAAATAATACTAACTCCGCCTGTGTTCTAACAGAATATGGACTCAGTCTATGTTTAAAGAATACTCACTCAGCCTGTGTTCTAACAGAATACTAATTCAGCCTGTGTTTTAACAGAATGTGGACTCAGATTTTATTAAAAGAATACTCACTCAGTCTGTGTTATAAAGAATATGGACTCAGTTTATTTTTAAATAATATCCACTCAGCCTGTGTTCTAACAGAATACTCACTCAGCCTGGGTTTTAACAAAATACTAACTCAGCAAGTGTTCTAACAGGATATTGACTCAGATTGCTTTCAAAGAATACTCACTCAGCCAGTGTTCTACCAGAATATGGATTCAGATTACTTTCAAAGAATACTCACTCAGCCTGTGTTCTAACAGAATGTGGACTCAGATATTGATCAAAAATTATTAACTCAGTCTGTGTTCTGGCAGAATTAGGACGCAGTCTATGTTTAAAGAATACTCACTCAGCCTGTGTTCTAATAGAATACGCACTCAGCCTGGTTTTTAATAAAATATTCATGCAGCCAGTGTACTAACAGGATATTGATTCAGAGTATTTTCGAAGAATACTCAATGAGCCTGTGTACTACCAGAATACTCACTCAGCCTGTGTTCTAACAGAATAATCACTCAGCGAGAGTTCTACCAGAATATGGATTCTGATTATTTGAAAATAATACTCACTCAGCCTGTGTTCTAACAGAATGTGGACTCAGTCTATATTTAAAGAATACTCACTCACCTCAGTGTTCTAACAGAACACTCACTCAGCCTGTGTTCTAACAGAATACTAACTCAGCCTGCGTTCTAACAGAATGTGGATTCAGATCAAAAATTACTAACTCAGTCTGTGTTCTAACAGAATGTGGACTCAGATTTTGTTCAAAGATTACTCTGTCTGTGTTCTAACAGAATATGGACTCAGCCTGTGTTCTAACAGAATACTCACACAGCCTTTGTTCTAACAGAATACTAACTAAGCCAGTGTTTTAAGAGAATATGGATTCAGATTATTTTCAAAGAATACTCACTCAGCCAGTGTTCTACCAGAATATGGATTCAGATTATTTTCAAAGAAAACTCACTCAGCCTGTGTTCTAACAGAATGTGGACTCGGTTTGTTTTTATATATTACCCACTCAGGCTGTGTTTTAACAAAATGTGGACTCAGAATTTGATCAAAAATTATTAACTCAGTCTGTTTTCTAACAGAATATGGACTCAGTCTATGTTTAGAGAATACTCACTCAGCCTGTGTTCTAAATAATATGGACTCAGTTTATTTTTATATAATAACCGCTCAGCCTGTGTTCTAACAGAATCCACACCGAGCCTGGGTTTTAACAAAATACTAACTCAGCAAGTGTTCTAACAGTATATTGACTCATATTATGTTCAAAGAGTACTCACTCAGCCTGTGTTCTAACAGAATATTGACTCAGTCTATATTTAAAGAATACTCACTCACCTAAGTGTTCTAACAGAACACTCACTCAGCCTGTATTCTAACAGAATACAAACTCAGCCTGCGTTTTAACAGAATGTGGATTCAGAACAAAAATTACTAACTCAGTCTGTGTTCTAACAGAATGTGGACTCAGATTTTGTTCAAAAATTACTCTGTCTGTGTTCTAACAGAATATGGACTCAGCCTGTGTTCTAACAGAATACTCACACAGCCTGTGTTCTAACAGAATACTCACTCAGTCTGCGTTCTAACAGAATGTGGATTCAGATCAAAAATTACTAACTCAGTCTGTGTTCTAACAGAATGTGGACTCAGATTTTGTTCAAAGATTACTCTGTCTGTGTTCTAACAGAATATGGACTCAGCCTGTGTTCTAACAGAATACTCACACAGCCTGTGTTCTAACAGAATACTAACTAAGCCAGTGTTTTAAGAGAATATGGATTCAGATTATTTTCAAAGAATACTCACTCAGCCAGTGTTCTACCAGAATATGGATTCAGATTATTTTCAAAGAAAACTCACTCAGCCTGTGTTCTAACGGAATGTGGACTCGGTTTGTTTTTATATATTACCCACTCAGGCTGTGTTTTAACAAAATGTGGACTCAGAATTTGATCAAAAATTATTAACTCAGTCTGTTTTCTAACAGAATATGGACTCAGTCTATGTTTAGAGAATACTCACTCAGCCTGTGTTCTAAATAATATGGACTCAGTTTATTTTTATATAATAACCGCTCAGCCTGTGTTCTAACAGAATCCACACCGAGCCTGGGTTTTAACAAAATACTAACTCAGCAAGTGTTCTAACAGTATATTGACTCAGATTATTTTCAAAGAGTACTCACTCAGCCTGTGTTCTAACAGAATATTGACTCAGTCTATATTTAAAGAATACTCACTCACCTAAGTGTTCTAACAGTACACTCACTCAGCCTGTATTCTAACAGAATACAAACTCAGCCTGCGTTTTAACAGAATGTGGATTCAGAACAAAAATTACTAACTCAGTCTGTGTTCTAACAGAATGTGGACTCAGATTTTGTTCAAAAATTACTCTGTCTGTGTTCTAACAGAATATGGACTCAGCCTGTGTTCTAACAGAATACTCACACAGCCTGTGTTCTAACAGAATACTCACTCAGCCAGTGTTTTAAGAGAATATGGATTCAGATTACTTTCAAAGAATACTCACTCAGCCTGTGTTCGAACAAAATATGGACTCAGTTTATTTTTATATATTACCCACTCAGGCTGTGTTTTAACAGAATGTGGACTCAGATTTTGATCAAAAATTATTAACTCAGTCTGTTTTCTAACAGAATATGGACGGAGTCTATGTTTAAAGAATACTCACTCAGCCTGTGTTCTAACAGAATAATCACTCAGCGAGAGTTCTACCAGAATATGGATTCTGATTATTTGAAAATAATACTCACTCAGCCTGTGTTCTAACAGAATGTGGACTCAGTCTATATTTAAAGAATACTCACTCACCTCAGTGTTCTAACAGAACACTCACTCAGCCTGTGTTCTAACAGAATACTAACTCAGCCTGCGTTCTAACAGAATGTGGATTCAGATCAAAAATTACTAACTCAGTCTGTGTTCTAACAGAATGTGGACTCAGATTTTGTTCAAAGATTACTCTGTCTGTGTTCTAACAGAATATGGACTCAGCCTGTGTTCTAACAGAATACTCACACAGCCTGTGTTCTAACAGAATACTAACTAAGCCAGTGTTTTAAGAGAATATGGATTCAGATTATTTTCAAAGAATACTCACTCAGCCAGTGTTCTACCAGAATATGGATTCAGATTATTTTCAAAGAAAACTCACTCAGCCTGTGTTCTAACAGAATGTGGACTCGGTTTGTTTTTATATATTACCCACTCAGGCTGTGTTTTAACAAAATGTGGACTCAGAATTTGATCAAAAATTATTAACTCAGTCTGTTTTCTAACAGAATATGGACTCAGTCTATGTTTAGAGAATACTCACTCAGCCTGTGTTCTAAATAATATGGACTCAGTTTATTTTTATATAATAACCGCTCAGCCTGTGTTCTAACAGAATCCACACCGAGCCTGGGTTTTAACAAAATACTAACTCAGCAAGTGTTCTAACAGTATATTGACTCATATTATGTTCAAAGAGTACTCACTCAGCCTGTGTTCTAACAGAATATTGACTCAGTCTATATTTAAAGAATACTCACTCACCTAAGTGTTCTAACAGAACACTCACTCAGCCTGTATTCTAACAGAATACAAACTCAGCCTGCGTTTTAACAGAATGTGGATTCAGAACAAAAATTACTAACTCAGTCTGTGTTCTAACAGAATGTGGACTCAGATTTTGTTCAAAAATTACTCTGTCTGTGTTCTAACAGAATATGGACTCAGCCTGTGTTCTAACAGAATACTCACACAGCCTGTGTTCTAACAGAATACTCACTCAGTCTGCGTTCTAACAGAATGTGGATTCAGATCAAAAATTACTAACTCAGTCTGTGTTCTAACAGAATGTGGACTCAGATTTTGTTCAAAGATTACTCTGTCTGTGTTCTAACAGAATATGGACTCAGCCTGTGTTCTAACAGAATACTCACACAGCCTGTGTTCTAACAGAATACTAACTAAGCCAGTGTTTTAAGAGAATATGGATTCAGATTATTTTCAAAGAATACTCACTCAGCCAGTGTTCTACCAGAATATGGATTCAGATTATTTTCAAAGAAAACTCACTCAGCCTGTGTTCTAACGGAATGTGGACTCGGTTTGTTTTTATATATTACCCACTCAGGCTGTGTTTTAACAAAATGTGGACTCAGAATTTGATCAAAAATTATTAACTCAGTCTGTTTTCTAACAGAATATGGACTCAGTCTATGTTTAGAGAATACTCACTCAGCCTGTGTTCTAAATAATATGGACTCAGTTTATTTTTATATAATAACCGCTCAGCCTGTGTTCTAACAGAATCCACACCGAGCCTGGGTTTTAAAAAAATACTAACTCAGCAAGTGTTCTAACAGTATATTGACTCAGATTATTTTCAAAGAGTACTCACTCAGCCTGTGTTCTAACAGAATATTGACTCAGTCTATATTTAAAGAATACTCACTCACCTAAGTGTTCTAACAGTACACTCACTCAGCCTGTATTCTAACAGAATACAAACTCAGCCTGCGTTTTAACAGAATGTGGATTCAGAACAAAAATTACTAACTCAGTCTGTGTTCTAACAGAATGTGGACTCAGATTTTGTTCAAAAATTACTCTGTCTGTGTTCTAACAGAATATGGACTCAGCCTGTGTTCTAACAGAATACTCACACAGCCTGTGTTCTAACAGAATACTCACTCAGCCAGTGTTTTAAGAGAATATGGATTCAGATTACTTTCAAAGAATACTCACTCAGCCTGTGTTCGAACAAAATATGGACTCAGTTTATTTTTATATATTACCCACTCAGGCTGTGTTTTAACAGAATGTGGACTCAGATTTTGATCAAAAATTATTAACTCAGTCTGTTTTCTAACAGAATATGGACGGAGTCTATGTTTAAAGAATACTCACTCAGCCTGTGTTCTAACAGAATAATCACTCAGCGAGAGTTCTACCAGAATATGGATTCTGATTATTTGAAAATAATACTCACTCAGCCTGTGTTCGAACAGAATGTGGACTCAGTCTATATTTAAAGAATACTCACTCACCTCAGTGTTCTAACAGAACACTCACTCAGCCTGTGTTCTAACAGAATACTAACTCAGCCTGCGTTCTAACAGAATGTGGATTCAGATCAAAAATTACTAACTCAGTCTGTGTTCTAACAGAATGTGGACTCAGATTTTGTTCAAAGATTACTCTGTCTGTGTTCTAACAGAATATGGACTCAGCCTGTGTTCTAACAGAATACTCACACAGCCTGTGTTCTAACAGAATACTAACTAAGCCAGTGTTTTAAGAGAATATGGATTCAGATTATTTTCAAAGAATACTCACTCAGCCAGTGTTCTACCAGAATATGGATTCAGATTATTTTCAAAGAAAACTCACTCAGCCTGTGTTCTAACAGAATGTGGACTCGGTTTGTTTTTATATATTACCCACTCAGGCTGTGTTTTAACAAAATGTGGACTCAGAATTTGATCAAAAATTATTAACTCAGTCTGTTTTCTAACAGAATATGGACTCAGTCTATGTTTAGAGAATACTCACTCAGCCTGTGTTCTAAATAATATGGACTCAGTTTATTTTTATATAATAACCGCTCAGCCTGTGTTCTAACAGAATCCACACCGAGCCTGGGTTTTAACAAAATACTAACTCAGCAAGTGTTCTAACAGTATATTGACTCAGATTATTTTCAAAGAGTACTCACTCAGCCAGTGTTCTACCAGAATATGGATTCAGATTACTTTCAAAGAATACTCACTCAGCCTGTGTTCTAACAGAATGTGGACTCAGATATTGATCAAAAATTATTAACTCAGTCTGTGTTCTGGCAGAATTAGGACGCAGTCTATGTTTAAAGAATACTCACTCAGCCTGTGTTCTAATAGAATACGTACTCAGCCTGGTTTTTAATAAAATATTCATGCAGCCAGTGTACTAACAGGATATTGATTCAGAGTATTTTCGAAGAATACTCAATGAGCCTGTGTACTACCAGAATACTCACTCAGCCTGTGTTCTAACAGAATAATCACTCAGCGAGAGTTCTACCAGAATATGGATTCTGATTATTTGAAAATAATACTCACTCAGCCTGTGTTCGAACAGAATGTGGACTCAGTCTATATTTAAAGAATACTCACTCACCTCAGTGTTCTAACAGAACACTCACTCAGCCTGTGTTCTAACAGAATACTAACTCAGCCTGCGTTCTAACAGAATGTGGATTCAGATCAAAAATTACTAACTCAGTCTGTGTTCTAACAGAATGTGGACTCAGATTTTGTTCAAAGATTACTCTGTCTGTGTTCTAACAGAATATGGACTCAGCCTGTGTTCTAACAGAATACTCACACAGCCTGTGTTCTAACAGAATACTAACTAAGCCAGTGTTTTAAGAGAATATGGATTCAGATTATTTTCAAAGAATACTCACTCAGCCAGTGTTCTACCAGAATATGGATTCAGATTATTTTCAAAGAAAACTCACTCAGCCTGTGTTCTAACAGAATGTGGACTCGGTTTATTTTTATATATTACCCACTCAGGCTGTGTTTTAACAAAATGTGGACTCAGAATTTGATCAAAAATTATTAACTCAGTCTGTTTTCTAACAGAATATGGACTCAGTCTATGTTTAGAGAATACTCACTCAGCCTGTGTTCTAAATAATATGGACTCAGTTTATTTTTATATAATAACCTCTCAGCCTGTGTTCTAACAGAATCCACACCGAGCCTGGGTTTTAACAAAATACTAACTCAGCAAGTGTTCTAACAGTATATTGACTCAGATTATTTTCAAAGAGTACTCACTCAGCCTGTGTTCTAACAGAATATTGACTCAGTCTATATTTAAAGAATACTCACTCACCTAAGTGTTCTAACAGAACACTCACTCAGCCTGTATTCTAACAGAATACAAACTCAGCCTGCGTTTTAACAGAATGTGGATTCAGAACAAAAATTACTAACTCAGTCTGTGTTCTAACAGAATGTGGACTCAGATTTTGTTCAAAGATTACTCTGTCTGTGTTCTAACAGAATATGGACTCAGCCTGTGTTCTAACAGAATACTCACACAGCCTGTGTTCTAACAGAATACTCACTCAGCCAGTGTTTTAAGAGAATATGGATTCAGATTACTTTCAAAGAATACTCACTCAGCCTGTGTTCGAACAAAATATGGACTCAGTTTATTTTTATATATTACCCACTCAGGCTGTGTTTTAACAGAATGTGGACTCAGATTTTGATGAAAAATTATTAACTCAGTCTGTTTTCTAACAGAATATGGACGGAGTCTATGTTTAAAGTATACTCACTCAGCCTGTGTTCTAATAGAATACACACTCAGCCTGGTTTTTAATAAAATACTGACGCAGCCAGTGTACTAACAGGAGATTGACTCAGAATATTTTCAAAGAATACTCAATGAGCCTGTTTACTAACAGAATACTCACTCAGCCTGTGTTCTAACAGAATACTCACTCAGCGAGAGTTCTACCAGAATATGGATTCAGAATATTTTAAAATAATACTAACTCCGCCTGTGTTCTAACAGAATATGGACTCAGTCTATGTTTAAAGAATACTCACTCAGCCTGTGTTCTAACAGAATACTAATTCAGCCTGTGTTTTAACAGAATGTGGACTCAGATTTTATTAAAAGAATACTCACTCAGTCTGTGTTATAAAGAATATGGACTCAGTTTATTTTTAAATAATATCCACTCAGCCTGTGTTCTAACAGAATACTCACTCAGCCTGGGTTTTAACAAAATACTAACTCAGCAAGTGTTCTAACAGGATATTGACTCAGATTGCTTTCAAAGAATACTCACTCAGCCAGTGTTCTACCAGAATATGGATTCAGATTACTTTCAAAGAATACTCACTCAGCCTGTGTTCTAACAGAATGTGGACTCAGATATTGATCAAAAATTATTAACTCAGTCTGTGTTCTGGCAGAATTAGGACGCAGTCTATGTTTAAAGAATACTCACTCAGCCTGTGTTCTAATAGAATACGTACTCAGCCTGGTTTTTAATAAAATATTCATGCAGCCAGTGTACTAACAGGATATTGATTCAGAGTATTTTCGAAGAATACTCAATGAGCCTGTGTACTACCAGAATACTCACTCAGCCTGTGTTCTAACAGAATAATCACTCAGCGAGAGTTCTACCAGAATATGGATTCTGATTATTTGAAAATAATACTCACTCAGCCTGTGTTCTAACAGAATGTGGACTCAGTCTATATTTAAAGAATACTCACTCACCTCAGTGTTCTAACAGAACACTCACTCAGCCTGTGTTCTAACAGAATACTAACTCAGCCTGCGTTCTAACAGAATGTGGATTCAGATCAAAAATTACTAACTCAGTCTGTGTTCTAACAGAATGTGGACTCAGATTTTGTTCAAAGATTACTCTGTCTGTGTTCTAACAGAATATGGACTCAGCCTGTGTTCTAACAGAATACTCACACAGCCTGTGTTCTAACAGAATACTAACTAAGCCAGTGTTTTAAGAGAATATGGATTCAGATTATTTTCAAAGAATACTCACTCAGCCAGTGTTCTACCAGAATATGGATTCAGATTATTTTCAAAGAAAACTCACTCAGCCTGTGTTCTAACAGAATGTGGACTCGGTTTATTTTTATATATTACCCACTCAGGCTGTGTTTTAACAAAATGTGGACTCAGAATTTGATCAAAAATTATTAACTCAGTCTGTTTTCTAACAGAATATGGACTCAGTCTATGTTTAGAGAATACTCACTCAGCCTGTGTTCTAAATAATATGGACTCAGTTTATTTTTATATAATAACCTCTCAGCCTGTGTTCTAACAGAATCCACACCGAGCCTGGGTTTTAACAAAATACTAACTCAGCAAGTGTTCTAACAGTATATTGACTCAGATTATTTTCAAAGAGTACTCACTCAGCCTGTGTTCTAACAGAATATTGACTCAGTCTATATTTAAAGAATACTCACTCACCTAAGTGTTCTAACAGAACACTCACTCAGCCTGTATTCTAACAGAATACAAACTCAGCCTGCGTTTTAACAGAATGTGGATTCAGAACAAAAATTACTAACTCAGTCTGTGTTCTAACAGAATGTGGACTCAGATTTTGTTCAAAGATTACTCTGTCTGTGTTCTAACAGAATATGGACTCAGCCTGTGTTCTAACAGAATACTCACACAGCCTGTGTTCTAACAGAATACTCACTCAGCCAGTGTTTTAAGAGAATATGGATTCAGATTACTTTCAAAGAATACTCACTCAGCCTGTGTTCGAACAAAATATGGACTCAGTTTATTTTTATATATTACCCACTCAGGCTGTGTTTTAACAGAATGTGGACTCAGATTTTGATCAAAAATTATTAACTCAGTCTGTTTTCTAACAGAATATGGACGGAGTCTATGTTTAAAGAATACTCACTCAGCCTGTGTTCTAATAGAATACACACTCAGCCTGGTTTTTAATAAAATACTGACGCAGCCAGTGTACTAACAGGAGATTGACTCAGAATATTTTCAAAGAATACTCAATGAGCCTGTTTACTAACAGAATACTCACTCAGCCTGTGTTCTAACAGAATACTCACTCAGCGAGAGTTCTACCAGAATATGGATTCAGAATATTTTAAAATAATACTAACTCCGCCTGTGTTCTAACAGAATATGGACTCAGTCTATGTTTAAAGAATACTCACTCAGCCTGTGTTCTAACAGAATACTAATTCAGCCTGTGTTTTAACAGAATGTGGACTCAGATTTTATTAAAAGAATACTCACTCAGTCTGTGTTATAAAGAATATGGACTCAGTTTATTTTTAAATAATATCCACTCAGCCTGTGTTCTAACAGAATACTCACTCAGCCTGGGTTTTAACAAAATACTAACTCAGCAAGTGTTCTAACAGGATATTGACTCAGATTGCTTTCAAAGAATACTCACTCAGCCAGTGTTCTACCAGAATATGGATTCAGATTACTTTCAAAGAATACTCACTCAGCCTGTGTTCTAACAGAATGTGGACTCAGATATTGATCAAAAATTATTAACTCAGTCTGTGTTCTGGCAGAATTAGGACGCAGTCTATGTTTAAAGAATACTCACTCAGCCTGTGTTCTAATAGAATACGCACTCAGCCTGGTTTTTAATAAAATATTCATGCAGCCAGTGTACTAACAGGATATTGATTCAGAGTATTTTCAAAGAATACTCAATGAGCCTGTGTACTACCAGAATACTCACTCAGCCTGTGTTCTAACAGAATAATCACTCAGCGAGAGTTCTACCAGAATATGGATTCTGATTATTTGAAAATAATACTCACTCAGCCTGTGTTCTAACAGAATGTGGACTCAGTCTATATTTAAAGAATACTCACTCACCTCAGTGTTCTAACAGAACACTCACTCAGCCTGTGTTCTAACAGAATACTAACTCAGCCTGCGTTCTAACAGAATGTGGATTCAGATCAAAAATTACTAACTCAGTCTGTGTTCTAACAGAATGTGGACTCAGATTTTGTTCAAAGATTACTCTGTCTGTGTTCTAACAGAATATGGACTCAGCCTGTGTTCTAACAGAATACTCACACAGCCTTTGTTCTAACAGAATACTAACTAAGCCAGTGTTTTAAGAGAATATGGATTCAGATTATTTTCAAAGAATACTCACTCAGCCAGTGTTCTACCAGAATATGGATTCAGATTATTTTCAAAGAAAACTCACTCAGCCTGTGTTCTAACAGAATGTGGACTCGGTTTGTTTTTATATATTACCCACTCAGGCTGTGTTTTAACAAAATGTGGACTCAGAATTTGATCAAAAATTATTAACTCAGTCTGTTTTCTAACAGAATATGGACTCAGTCTATGTTTAGAGAATACTCACTCAGCCTGTGTTCTAAATAATATGGACTCAGTTTATTTTTATATAATAACCGCTCAGCCTGTGTTCTAACAGAATCCACACCGAGCCTGGGTTTTAACAAAATACTAACTCAGCAAGTGTTCTAACAGTATATTGACTCATATTATGTTCAAAGAGTACTCACTCAGCCTGTGTTCTAACAGAATATTGACTCAGTCTATATTTAAAGAATACTCACTCACCTAAGTGTTCTAACAGAACACTCACTCAGCCTGTATTCTAACAGAATACAAACTCAGCCTGCGTTTTAACAGAATGTGGATTCAGAACAAAAATTACTAACTCAGTCTGTGTTCTAACAGAATGTGGACTCAGATTTTGTTCAAAAATTACTCTGTCTGTGTTCTAACAGAATATGGACTCAGCCTGTGTTCTAACAGAATACTCACACAGCCTGTGTTCTAACAGAATACTCACTCAGTCTGCGTTCTAACAGAATGTGGATTCAGATCAAAAATTACTAACTCAGTCTGTGTTCTAACAGAATGTGGACTCAGATTTTGTTCAAAGATTACTCTGTCTGTGTTCTAACAGAATATGGACTCAGCCTGTGTTCTAACAGAATACTCACACAGCCTGTGTTCTAACAGAATACTAACTAAGCCAGTGTTTTAAGAGAATATGGATTCAGATTATTTTCAAAGAATACTCACTCAGCCAGTGTTCTACCAGAATATGGATTCAGATTATTTTCAAAGAAAACTCACTCAGCCTGTGTTCTAACGGAATGTGGACTCGGTTTGTTTTTATATATTACCCACTCAGGCTGTGTTTTAACAAAATGTGGACTCAGAATTTGATCAAAAATTATTAACTCAGTCTGTTTTCTAACAGAATATGGACTCAGTCTATGTTTAGAGAATACTCACTCAGCCTGTGTTCTAAATAATATGGACTCAGTTTATTTTTATATAATAACCGCTCAGCCTGTGTTCTAACAGAATCCACACCGAGCCTGGGTTTTAACAAAATACTAACTCAGCAAGTGTTCTAACAGTATATTGACTCATATTATGTTCAAAGAGTACTCACTCAGCCTGTGTTCTAACAGAATATTGACTCAGTCTATATTTAAAGAATACTCACTCACCTAAGTGTTCTAACAGAACACTCACTCAGCCTGTATTCTAACAGAATACAAACTCAGCCTGCGTTTTAACAGAATGTGGATTCAGAACAAAAATTACTAACTCAGTCTGTGTTCTAACAGAATGTGGACTCAGATTTTGTTCAAAAATTACTCTGTCTGTGTTATAACAGAATATGGACTCAGCCTGTGTTCTAACAGAATACTCACACAGCCTGTGTTCTAACAGAATACTCACTCAGTCTGCGTTCTAACAGAATGTGGATTCAGATCAAAAATTACTAACTCAGTCTGTGTTCTAACAGAATGTGGACTCAGATTTTGTTCAAAGATTACTCTGTCTGTGTTCTAACAGAATATGTACTCAGCCTGTGTTCTAACAGAATACTCACACAGCCTGTGTTCTAACAGAATACTAACTAAGCCAGTGTTTTAAGAGAATATGGATTCAGATTATTTTCAAAGAATACTCACTCAGCCAGTGTTCTACCAGAATATGGATTCAGATTATTTTCAAAGAAAACTCACTCAGCCTGTGTTCTAACGGAATGTGGACTCGGTTTGTTTTTATATATTACCCACTCAGGCTGTGTTTTAACAAAATGTGGACTCAGAATTTGATCAAAAATTATTAACTCAGTCTGTTTTCTAACAGAATATGGACTCAGTCTATGTTTAGAGAATACTCACTCAGCCTGTGTTCTAAATAATATGGACTCAGTTTATTTTTATATAATAACCGCTCAGCCTGTGTTCTAACAGAATCCACACCGAGCCTGGGTTTTAAAAAAATACTAACTCAGCAAGTGTTCTAACAGTATATTGACTCAGATTATTTTCAAAGAGTACTCACTCAGCCTGTGTTCTAACAGAATATTGACTCAGTCTATATTTAAAGAATACTCACTCACCTAAGTGTTCTAACAGTACACTCACTCAGCCTGTATTCTAACAGAATACAAACTCAGCCTGCGTTTTAACAGAATGTGGATTCAGAACAAAAATTACTAACTCAGTCTGTGTTCTAACAGAATGTGGACTCAGATTTTGTTCAAAAATTACTCTGTCTGTGTTCTAACAGAATATGGACTCAGCCTGTGTTCTAACAGAATACTCACACAGCCTGTGTTCTAACAGAATACTCACTCAGCCAGTGTTTTAAGAGAATATGGATTCAGATTACTTTCAAAGAATACTCACTCAGCCTGTGTTCGAACAAAATATGGACTCAGTTTATTTTTATATATTACCCACTCAGGCTGTGTTTTAACAGAATGTGGACTCAGATTTTGATCAAAAATTATTAACTCAGTCTGTTTTCTAACAGAATATGGACGGAGTCTATGTTTAAAGAATACTCACTCAGCCTGTGTTCTAACAGAATAATCACTCAGCGAGAGTTCTACCAGAATATGGATTCTGATTATTTGAAAATAATACTCACTCAGCCTGTGTTCTAACAGAATGTGGACTCAGTCTATATTTAAAGAATACTCACTCACCTCAGTGTTCTAACAGAACACTCACTCAGCCTGTGTTCTAACAGAATACTAACTCAGCCTGCGTTCTAACAGAATGTGGATTCAGATCAAAAATTACTAACTCAGTCTGTGTTCTAACAGAATGTGGACTCAGATTTTGTTCAAAGATTACTCTGTGTTCTAACAGAATATGGACTCAGCCTGTGTTCTAACAGAATACTCACACAGCCTGTGTTCTAACAGAATACTAACTAAGCCAGTGTTTTAAGAGAATATGGATTCAGATTATTTTCAAAGAATACTCACTCAGCCAGTGTTCTACCAGAATATGGATTCAGATTATTTTCAAAGAAAACTCACTCAGCCTGTGTTCTAACAGAATGTGGACTCGGTTTGTTTTTATATATTACCCACTCAGGCTGTGTTTTAACAAAATGTGGACTCAGAATTTGATCAAAAATTATTAACTCAGTCTGTTTTCTAACAGAATATGGACTCAGTCTATGTTTAGAGAATACTCACTCAGCCTGTGTTCTAAATAATATGGACTCAGTTTATTTTTATATAATAACCGCTCAGCCTGTGTTCTAACAGAATCCACACCGAGCCTGGGTTTTAACAAAATACTAACTCAGCAAGTGTTCTAACAGTATATTGACTCAGATTATTTTCAAAGAGTACTCACTCAGCCAGTGTTCTACCAGAATATGGATTCAGATTACTTTCAAAGAATACTCACTCAGCCTGTGTTCTAACAGAATGTGGACTCAGATATTGATCAAAAATTATTAACTCAGTCTGTGTTCTGGCAGAATTAGGACGCAGTCTATGTTTAAAGAATACTCACTCAGCCTGTGTTCTAATAGAATACGTACTCAGCCTGGTTTTTAATAAAATATTCATGCAGCCAGTGTACTAACAGGATATTGATTCAGAGTATTTTCGAAGAATACTCAATGAGCCTGTGTACTACCAGAATACTCACTCAGCCTGTGTTCTAACAGAATAATCACTCAGCGAGAGTTCTACCAGAATATGGATTCTGATTATTTGAAAATAATACTCACTCAGCCTGTGTTCGAACAGAATGTGGACTCAGTCTATATTTAAAGAATACTCACTCACCTCAGTGTTCTAACAGAACACTCACTCAGCCTGTGTTCTAACAGAATACTAACTCAGCCTGCGTTCTAACAGAATGTGGATTCAGATCAAAAATTACTAACTCAGTCTGTGTTCTAACAGAATGTGGACTCAGATTTTGTTCAAAGATTACTCTGTCTGTGTTCTAACAGAATATGGACTCAGCCTGTGTTCTAACAGAATACTCACACAGCCTGTGTTCTAACAGAATACTAACTAAGCCAGTGTTTTAAGAGAATATGGATTCAGATTATTTTCAAAGAATACTCACTCAGCCAGTGTTCTACCAGAATATGGATTCAGATTATTTTCAAAGAAAACTCACTCAGCCTGTGTTCTAACAGAATGTGGACTCGGTTTGTTTTTATATATTACCCACTCAGGCTGTGTTTTAACAAAATGTGGACTCAGAATTTGATCAAAAATTATTAACTCAGTCTGTTTTCTAACAGAATATGGACTCAGTCTATGTTTAGAGAATACTCACTCAGCCTGTGTTCTAAATAATATGGACTCAGTTTATTTTTATATAATAACCGCTCAGCCTGTGTTCTAACAGAATCCACACCGAGCCTGGGTTTTAACAAAATACTAACTCAGCAAGTGTTCTAACAGTATATTGACTCAGATTATTTTCAAAGAGTACTCACTCAGCCAGTGTTCTACCAGAATATGGATTCAGATTACTTTCAAAGAATACTCACTCAGCCTGTGTTCTAACAGAATGTGGACTCAGATATTGATCAAAAATTATTAACTCAGTCTGTGTTCTGGCAGAATTAGGACGCAGTCTATGTTTAAAGAATACTCACTCAGCCTGTGTTCTAATAGAATACGTACTCAGCCTGGTTTTTAATAAAATATTCATGCAGCCAGTGTACTAACAGGATATTGATTCAGAGTATTTTCGAAGAATACTCAATGAGCCTGTGTACTACCAGAATACTCACTCAGCCTGTGTTCTAACAGAATAATCACTCAGCGAGAGTTCTACCAGAATATGGATTCTGATTATTTGAAAATAATACTCACTCAGCCTGTGTTCGAACAGAATGTGGACTCAGTCTATATTTAAAGAATACTCACTCACCTCAGTGTTCTAACAGAACACTCACTCAGCCTGTGTTCTAACAGAATACTAACTCAGCCTGCGTTCTAACAGAATGTGGATTCAGATCAAAAATTACTAACTCAGTCTGTGTTCTAACAGAATGTGGACTCAGATTTTGTTCAAAGATTACTCTGTCTGTGTTCTAACAGAATATGGACTCAGCCTGTGTTCTAACAGAATACTCACACAGCCTGTGTTCTAACAGAATACTAACTAAGCCAGTGTTTTAAGAGAATATGGATTCAGATTATTTTCAAAGAATACTCACTCAGCCAGTGTTCTACCAGAATATGGATTCAGATTATTTTCAAAGAAAACTCACTCAGCCTGTGTTCTAACAGAATGTGGACTCGGTTTATTTTTATATATTACCCACTCAGGCTGTGTTTTAAGAAAATGTGGACTCAGAATTTGATCAAAAATTATTAACTCAGTCTGTTTTCTAACAGAATATGGACTCAGTCTATGTTTAGAGAATACTCACTCAGCCTGTGTTCTAAATAATATGGACTCAGTTTATTTTTATATAATAACCTCTCAGCCTGTGTTCTAACAGAATCCACACCGAGCCTGGGTTTTAACAAAATACTAACTCAGCAAGTGTTCTAACAGTATATTGACTCAGATTATTTTCAAAGAGTACTCACTCAGCCTGTGTTCTAACAGAATATTGACTCAGTCTATATTTAAAGAATACTCACTCACCTAAGTGTTCTAACAGAACACTCACTCAGCCTGTATTCTAACAGAATACAAACTCAGCCTGCGTTTTAACAGAATGTGGATTCAGAACAAAAATTACTAACTCAGTCTGTGTTCTAACAGAATGTGGACTCAGATTTTGTTCAAAGATTACTCTGTCTGTGTTCTAACAGAATATGGACTCAGCCTGTGTTCTAACAGAATACTCACACAGCCTGTGTTCTAACAGAATACTCACTCAGCCAGTGTTTTAAGAGAATATGGATTCAGATTACTTTCAAAGAATACTCACTCAGCCTGTGTTCGAACAAAATATGGACTCAGTTTATTTTTATATATTACCCACTCAGGCTGTGTTTTAACAGAATGTGGACTCAGATTTTGATCAAAAATTATTAACTCAGTCTGTTTTCTAACAGAATATGGACGGAGTCTATGTTTAAAGTATACTCACTCAGCCTGTGTTCTAATAGAATACACACTCAGCCTGGTTTTTAATAAAATACTGACGCAGCCAGTGTACTAACAGGAGATTGACTCAGAATATTTTCAAAGAATACTCAATGAGCCTGTTTACTAACAGAATACTCACTCAGCCTGTGTTCTAACAGAATACTCACTCAGCGAGAGTTCTACCAGAATATGGATTCAGAATATTTTAAAATAATACTAACTCCGCCTGTGTTCTAACAGAATATGGACTCAGTCTATGTTTAAAGAATACTCACTCAGCCTGTGTTCTAACAGAATACTAATTCAGCCTGTGTTTTAACAGAATGTGGACTCAGATTTTATTAAAAGAATACTCACTCAGTCTGTGTTATAAAGAATATGGACTCAGTTTATTTTTAAATAATATCCACTCAGCCTGTGTTCTAACAGAATACTCACTCAGCCTGGGTTTTAACAAAATACTAACTCAGCAAGTGTTCTAACAGGATATTGACTCAGATTGCTTTCAAAGAATACTCACTCAGCCAGTGTTCTACCAGAATATGGATTCAGATTACTTTCAAAGAATACTCACTCAGCCTGTGTTCTAACAGAATGTGGACTCAGATATTGATCAAAAATTATTAACTCAGTCTGTGTTCTGGCAGAATTAGGACGCAGTCTATGTTTAAAGAATACTCACTCAGCCTGTGTTCTAATAGAATACGTACTCAGCCTGGTTTTTAATAAAATATTCATGCAGCCAGTGTACTAACAGGATATTGATTCAGAGTATTTTCGAAGAATACTCAATGAGCCTGTGTACTACCAGAATACTCACTCAGCCTGTGTTCTAACAGAATAATCACTCAGCGAGAGTTCTACCAGAATATGGATTCTGATTATTTGAAAATAATACTCACTCAGCCTGTGTTCTAACAGAATGTGGACTCAGTCTATATTTAAAGAATACTCACTCACCTCAGTGTTCTAACAGAACACTCACTCAGCCTGTGTTCTAACAGAATACTAACTCAGCCTGCGTTCTAACAGAATGTGGATTCAGATCAAAAATTACTAACTCAGTCTGTGTTCTAACAGAATGTGGACTCAGATTTTGTTCAAAGATTACTCTGTCTGTGTTCTAACAGAATATGGACTCAGCCTGTGTTCTAACAGAATACTCACACAGCCTGTGTTCTAACAGAATACTAACTAAGCCAGTGTTTTAAGAGAATATGGATTCAGATTATTTTCAAAGAATACTCACTCAGCCAGTGTTCTACCAGAATATGGATTCAGATTATTTTCAAAGAAAACTCACTCAGCCTGTGTTCTAACAGAATGTGGACTCGGTTTATTTTTATATATTACCCACTCAGGCTGTGTTTTAACAAAATGTGGACTCAGAATTTGATCAAAAATTATTAACTCAGTCTGTTTTCTAACAGAATATGGACTCAGTCTATGTTTAGAGAATACTCACTCAGCCTGTGTTCTAAATAATATGGACTCAGTTTATTTTTATATAATAACCTCTCAGCCTGTGTTCTAACAGAATCCACACCGAGCCTGGATTTTAACAAAATACTAACTCAGCAAGTGTTCTAACAGTATATTGACTCAGATTATTTTCAAAGAGTACTCACTCAGCCTGTGTTCTAACAGAATATTGACTCAGTCTATATTTAAAGAATACTCACTCACCTAAGTGTTCTAACAGAACACTCACTCAGCCTGTATTCTAACAGAATACAAACTCAGCCTGCGTTTTAACAGAATGTGGATTCAGAACAAAAATTACTAACTCAGTCTGTGTTCTAACAGAATGTGGACTCAGATTTTGTTCAAAGATTACTCTGTCTGTGTTCTAACAGAATATGGACTCAGCCTGTGTTCTAACAGAATACTCACACAGCCTGTGTTCTAACAGAATACTCACTCAGCCAGTGTTTTAAGAGAATATGGATTCAGATTACTTTCAAAGAATACTCACTCAGCCTGTGTTCGAACAAAATATGGACTCAGTTTATTTTTATATATTACCCACTCAGGCTGTGTTTTAACAGAATGTGGACTCAGATTTTGATCAAAAATTATTAACTCAGTCTGTTTTCTAACAGAATATGGACGGAGTCTATGTTTAAAGTATACTCACTCAGCCTGTGTTCTAATAGAATACACACTCAGCCTGGTTTTTAATAAAATACTGACGCAGCCAGTGTACTAACAGGAGATTGACTCAGAATATTTTCAAAGAATACTCAATGAGCCTGTTTACTAACAGAATACTCACTCAGCCTGTGTTCTAACAGAATACTCACTCAGCGAGAGTTCTACCAGAATATGGATTCAGAATATTTTAAAATAATACTAACTCCGCCTGTGTTCTAACAGAATATGGACTCAGTCTATGTTTAAAGAATACTCACTCAGCCTGTGTTCTAACAGAATACTAATTCAGCCTGTGTTTTAACAGAATGTGGACTCAGATTTTATTAAAAGAATACTCACTCAGTCTGTGTTATAAAGAATATGGACTCAGTTTATTTTTAAATAATATCCACTCAGCCTGTGTTCTAACAGAATACTCACTCAGCCTGGGTTTTAACAAAATACTAACTCAGCAAGTGTTCTAACAGGATATTGACTCAGATTGCTTTCAAAGAATACTCACTCAGCCAGTGTTCTACCAGAATATGGATTCAGATTACTTTCAAAGAATACTCACTCAGCCTGTGTTCTAACAGAATGTGGACTCAGATATTGATCAAAAATTATTAACTCAGTCTGTGTTCTGGCAGAATTAGGACGCAGTCTATGTTTAAAGAATACTCACTCAGCCTGTGTTCTAATAGAATACGCACTCAGCCTGGTTTTTAATAAAATATTCATGCAGCCAGTGTACTAACAGGATATTGATTCAGAGTATTTTCGAAGAATACTCAATGAGCCTGTGTACTACCAGAATACTCACTCAGCCTGTGTTCTAACAGAATAATCACTCAGCGAGAGTTCTACCAGAATATGGATTCTGATTATTTGAAAATAATACTCACTCAGCCTGTGTTCTAACAGAATGTGGACTCAGTCTATATTTAAAGAATACTCACTCACCTCAGTGTTCTAACAGAACACTCACTCAGCCTGTGTTCTAACAGAATACTAACTCAGCCTGCGTTCTAACAGAATGTGGATTCAGATCAAAAATTACTAACTCAGTCTGTGTTCTAACAGAATGTGGACTCAGATTTTGTTCAAAGATTACTCTGTCTGTGTTCTAACAGAATATGGACTCAGCCTGTGTTCTAACAGAATACTCACACAGCCTGTGTTCTAACAGAATACTAACTAAGCCAGTGTTTTAAGAGAATATGGATTCAGATTATTTTCAAAGAATACTCACTCAGCCAGTGTTCTACCAGAATATGGATTCAGATTATTTTCAAAGAAAACTCACTCAGCCTGTGTTCTAACAGAATGTGGACTCGGTTTATTTTTATATATTACCCACTCAGGCTGTGTTTTAACAAAATGTGGACTCAGAATTTGATCAAAAATTATTAACTCAGTCTGTTTTCTAACAGAATATGGACTCAGTCTATGTTTAGAGAATACTCACTCAGCCTGTGTTCTAAATAATATGGACTCAGTTTATTTTTATATAATAACCGCTCAGCCTGTGTTCTAACAGAATCCACACCGAGCCTGGGTTTTAACAAAATACTAACTCAGCAAGTGTTCTAACAGTATATTGACTCAGATTATTTTCAAAGAGTACTCACTCAGCCTGTGTTCTAACAGAATATTGACTCAGTCTATATTTAAAGAATACTCACTCACCTAAGTGTTCTAACAGAACACTCACTCAGCCTGTATTCTAACAGAATACAAACTCAGCCTGCGTTTTAACAGAATGTGGATTCAGAACAAAAATTACTAACTCAGTCTGTGTTCTAACAGAATGTGGACTCAGATTTTGTTCAAAAATTACTCTGTCTGTGTTCTAACAGAATATGGACTCAGCCTGTGTTCTAACAGAATACTCACACAGCCTGTGTTCTAACAGAATACTAACTAAGCCAGTGTTTTAAGAGAATATGGATTCAGATTACTTTCAAAGAATACTCACTCAGCCTGTGTTCGAACAAAATATGGACTCAGTTTATTTTTATATATTACCCACTCAGGCTGTGTTTTAACAGAATGTGGACTCAGATTTTGATCAAAAATTATTAACTCAGTCTGTTTTCTAACAGAATATGGACGGAGTCTATGTTTAAAGAATACTCACTCAGCCTGTGTTCTAATAGAATACACACTCAGCCTGGTTTTTAATAAAATACTGACGCAGCCAGTGTACTAACAGGAGATTGACTCAGAATATTTTCAAAGAATACTCAATGAGCCTGTTTACTAACAGAATACTCACTCAGCCTGTGTTCTAACAGAATACTCACTCAGCGAGAGTTCTACCAGAATATGGATTCAGAATATTTTAAAATAATACTAACTCCGCCTGTGTTCTAACAGAATATGGACTCAGTCTATGTTTAAAGAATACTCACTCAGCCTGTGTTCTAACAGAATACTAATTCAGCCTGTGTTTTAACAGAATGTGGACTCAGATTTTATTAAAAGAATACTCACTCAGTCTGTGTTATAAAGAATATGGACTCAGTTTATTTTTAAATAATATCCACTCAGCCTGTGTTCTAACAGAATACTCACTCAGCCTGGGTTTTAACAAAATACTAACTCAGCAAGTGTTCTAACAGGATATTGACTCAGATTGCTTTCAAAGAATACTCACTCAGCCAGTGTTCTACCAGAATATGGATTCAGATTACTTTCAAAGAATACTCACTCAGCCTGTGTTCTAACAGAATGTGGACTCAGATATTGATCAAAAATTATTAACTCAGTCTGTGTTCTGGCAGAATTAGGACGCAGTCTATGTTTAAAGAATACTCACTCAGCCTGTGTTCTAATAGAATACGTACTCAGCCTGGTTTTTAATAAAATATTCATGCAGCCAGTGTACTAACAGGATATTGATTCAGAGTATTTTCGAAGAATACTCAATGAGCCTGTGTACTACCAGAATACTCACTCAGCCTGTGTTCTAACAGAATAATCACTCAGCGAGAGTTCTACCAGAATATGGATTCTGATTATTTGAAAATAATACTCACTCAGCCTGTGTTCTAACAGAATGTGGACTCAGTCTATATTTAAAGAATACTCACTCACCTCAGTGTTCTAACAGAACACTCACTCAGCCTGTGTTCTAACAGAATACTAACTCAGCCTGCGTTCTAACAGAATGTGGATTCAGATCAAAAATTACTAACTCAGTCTGTGTTCTAACAGAATGTGGACTCAGATTTTGTTCAAAGATTACTCTGTCTGTGTTCTAACAGAATATGGACTCAGCCTGTGTTCTAACAGAATACTCACACAGCCTGTGTTCTAACAGAATACTAACTAAGCCAGTGTTTTAAGAGAATATGGATTCAGATTATTTTCAAAGAATACTCACTCAGCCAGTGTTCTACCAGAATATGGATTCAGATTATTTTCAAAGAAAACTCACTCAGCCTGTGTTCTAACAGAATGTGGACTCAGTTTATTTTTATATATTACCCACTCAGGCTGTGTTTTAACAAAATGTGGACTCAGAATTTGATCAAAAATTATTAACTCAGTCTGTTTTCTAACAGAATATGGACTCAGTCTATGTTTAGAGAATACTCACTCAGACTGTATTCTAAATAATATGGACTCAGTTTATTTTTATATAATAACCGCTCAGCCTGTGTTCTAACAGAATCCACACCGAGCCTGGGTTTTAACAAAATACTAACTCAGCAAGTGTTCTAACAGTATATTGACTCAGATTATTTTCAAAGAGTACTCACTCAGCCTGTGTTCTAACAGAATATTGACTCAGTCTATATTTAAAGAATACTCACTCACCTAAGTGTTCTAACAGAACACTCACTCAGCCTGTATTCTAACAGAATACAAACTCAGCCTGCGTTTTAACAGAATGTGGATTCAGAACAAAAATTACTAACTCAGTCTGTGTTCTAACAGAATGTGGACTCAGATTTTGTTCAAAAATTACTCTGTCTGTGTTCTAACAGAATATGGACTCAGCCTGTGTTCTAACAGAATACTCACACAGCCTGTGTTCTAACAGAATACTCACTCAGCCAGTGTTTTAAGAGAATATGGATTCAGATTACTTTCAAAGAATACTCACTCAGCCTGTGTTCGAACAAAATATGGACTCAGTTTATTTTTATATATTACCCACTCAGGCTGTGTTTTAAGAGAATGTGGACTCAGATTTTGATCAAAAATTATTAACTCAGTCTGTTTTCTAACAGAATATGGACGGAGTCTATGTTTAAAGAATACTCACTCAGCCTGTGTTCTAATAGAATACACACTCAGCCTGGTTTTTAATAAAATACTGACGCAGCCAGTGTACTAACAGGAGATTGACTCAGAATATTTTCAAAGAATACTCAATGAGCCTGTTTACTAACAGAATACTCACTCAGCCTGTGTTCTAACAGAATACTCACTCAGCGAGAGTTCTACCAGAATATGGATTCAGAATATTTTAAAATAATACTAACTCCGCCTGTGTTCTAACAGAATGTGGACTCAGATTTTATTAAAAGAATACTCACTCAGTCTGTGTTATAAAGAATATGGACTCAGTTTATTTTTAAATAATATCCACTCAGCCTGTGTTCTAACAGAATACTCACTCAGCCTGGGTTTTAACAAAATACTAACTCAGCAAGTGTTCTAACAGGATATTGACTCAGATTGCTTTCAAAGAATACTCACTCAGCCAGTGTTCTACCAGAATATGGATTCAGATTACTTTCAAAGAATACTCACTCAGCCTGTGTTCTAACAGAATGTGGACTCAGATATTGATCAAAAATTATTAACTCAGTCTGTGTTCTGGCAGAATTAGGACGCAGTCTATGTTTAAAGAATACTCACTCAGCCTGTGTTCTAATAGAATACGCACTCAGCCTGGTTTTTAATAAAATATTCATGCAGCCAGTGTACTAACAGGATATTGATTCAGAGTATTTTCGAAGAATACTCAATGAGCCTGTGTACTACCAGAATACTCACTCAGCCTGTGTTCTTACAGAATAATCACTCAGCGAGAGTTCTACCAGAATATGGATTCTGATTATTTGAAAATAATACTCACTCAGCCTGTGTTCTAACAGAATGTGGACTCAGTCTATATTTAAAGAATACACACTCACCTCAGTGTTCTAACAGAACACTCACTCAGCCTGTGTTCTAACAGAATACTAACTCAGCCTGCGTTCTAACAGAATGTGGATTCAGATCAAAAATTACTAACTCAGTCTGTGTTCTAACAGAATGTGGACTCGGTTTATTTTTATATATTACCCACTCAGGCTGTGTTTTAACAGAATGTGGACTCAGAATTTGATCAAAAATTATTAACTCAGTCTGTTTTCTAACAGAATATGGACTCAGTCTATGTTGAGAGAATACTCACTCAGCCTGTGTTCTAAATAATATGGACTCAGTTTATTTTTAATAATAACCGCTCAGCCTGTGTTCTAACAGAATACCCACTGAGCCTGGGTTTTAACAAAATACTAACTCAGCTAGTGTTCTAACAGGATATTTACTCAGATTACTTTCAAAGAGTACTCACTCAGCCTGTGTTCTAACAGAATACTAACTCAGCCTGCGTTTTAACAGAATGTGGATTCAGATCAAAAATTACTAACTCAGTCTTTGTTCTAACAGAATGTGGACTCAGATATTGATCAAAAATTACTAACTCAGTCTGTGTTCTAGCAGAATTAGGACGCAGTCTATGTTTAAAGAATACTCACTCAGCCTGTGTTCTAACAGAATGTGGACTCAGTCTATATTTAAAGAATACTCACTCACCTCAGTGTTCTAACAGAACACTCACTCAGCCTGTGTTCTAACAGAATACTAACTCAGCCTGCGTTCTAACAGAATGTGGATTCAGGTCAAAAATTACTAACTCAGTCTGTGTTCTAACAGAATGTGGACTCAGATTTTGTTCAAAGATTACTCTGTCTGTGTTCTAACAGAATATGGACTCAGCCTGTGTTCTAACAGAATACTCACACAGCCTGTGTTCTAACAGAATACTAACTAAGCCAGTGTTTTAAGAGAATATGGATTCAGATTATTTTCAGAGAATACTCACTCAGCCTGTGTTCGAACAAAATATGGACTCAGTTTATTTTTATATATTACCCACTCAGGCTGTGTTTTAACAGAATGTGGACTCAGAATTTGATCAAAAATTATTAAGTCAGTCTGTTTTCTAACAGAATATGGACTCAGTCTATGTTGAGAGAATACTCACTCAGCCTGTGTTCTAAATAATATGGACTCAGTTTATTTTTAATAATAACCGCTCAGCCTGTGTTCTAACAGAATATGGACTCAGTCAATATTTAAAGAATACTCACTCACCTAAGTGTTCTAACAGAACACTCACTCAGCCTGTGTTCTAACAGAATACTAACTCAGCCTGCGTTTTAACAGAATGTGGATTCAGATCAAAAATTGCTAACTCAGTCTGTGTTCTAACAGAATGTGGACTCAGATTTTGTTCAAAAATTACTCTGTCTGTGTTCTAACAGAATATGGACTCAGCCTGTGTTCTAACAGAATACTCACACAGCCTGTGTTCTAACAGAATACTCACTCAGCCAGTGTTTTAAGAGAATATGGATTCAGATTATTTTCAAAGAATACTCACTCAGCCTGTGTTCGAACAAAATATGGACTCAGTTTATTTTTATATATTACCCACTCAGGCCGTGTTTTAACAGAATGTGGACTCAGATTTTGATCAAAAATTATTAACTCAGTCTGTTTTCTAACAGAATATGGACACAGTCTATGTTTAAAGAAAACTCACTCAGCCTGTGTTCTAATAGAATACACACTCAGCCTGGTTTTTAATAAAATACTCACGCAGCCAGTGTACTAACAGGATATTGACTCAGATTATTTTCAAAGTATACTCACTCAGCCTGTGTACTAACAGAGTACTGACTAAGCTAGAGTTCTACCAGAATACGGATTCTGATTATTTGAAAATAATACTCACTCAGCCTGTGTTCTAACAGAATACTAATTCAGCCTGTGTTTTAACAGAATGTGGACTCAGATTTTATTAAAAGAATACTCACTCAGTCTGTGTTATAAAGAATATGGACTCAGTTTATTTTTAAATAATATCCACTCAGCCTGTGTTCTAACAGAATACTCACTCAGCCTGGGTTTTAACAAAATACTAACTCAGCAAGTGTTCTAACAGGATATTGACTCAGATTGCTTTCAAAGAATACTCACTCAGCCAGTGTTCTACCAGAATATGGATTCAGATTACTTTCAAAGAATACTCACTCAGCCTGTGTTCTAACAGAATGTGGACTCAGATATTGATCAAAAATTATTAACTCAGTCTGTGTTCTGGCAGAATTAGGACGCAGTCTATGTTTAAAGAATACTCACTCAGCCTGTGTTCTAATAGAATACGCACTCAGCCTGGTTTTTAATAAAATATTCATGCAGCCAGTGTACTAACAGGATATTGATTCAGAGTATTTTCGAAGAATACTCAATGAGCCTGTGTACTACCAGAATACTCACTCAGCCTGTGTTCTTACAGAATAATCACTCAGCGAGAGTTCTACCAGAATATGGATTCTGATTATTTGAAAATAATACTCACTCAGCCTGTGTTCTAACAGAATGTGGACTCAGTCTATATTTAAAGAATACACACTCACCTCAGTGTTATAACAGAACACTCACTCAGCCTGTGTTCTAACAGAATACTAACTCAGCCTGCGTTCTAACAGAATGTGGATTCAGATCAAAAATTACTAACTCAGTCTGTGTTCTAACAGAATGTGGACTCGGTTTATTTTTATATATTACCCACTCAGGCTGTGTTTTAACAGAATGTGGACTCAGAATTTGATCAAAAATTATTAACTCAGTCTGTTTTCTAACAGAATATGGACTCAGTCTATGTTGAGAGAATACTCACTCAGCCTGTGTTCTAAATAATATGGACTCAGTTTATTTTTAATAATAACCGCTCAGCCTGTGTTCTAACAGAATACCCACTGAGCCTGGGTTTTAACAAAATACTAACTCAGCTAGTGTTCTAACAGGATATTTACTCAGATTACTTTCAAAGAGTACTCACTCAGCCTGTGTTCTAACAGAATACTAACTCAGCCTGCGTTTTAACAGAATGTGGATTCAGATCAAAAATTACTAACTCAGTCTTTGTTCTAACAGAATGTGGACTCAGATATTGATCAAAAATTACTAACTCAGTCTGTGTTCTAGCAGAATTAGGACGCAGTCTATGTTTAAAGAATACTCACTCAGCCTGTGTTCTAACAGAATGTGGACTCAGTCTATATTTAAAGAATACTCACTCACCTCAGTGTTCTAACAGAACACTCACTCAGCCTGTGTTCTAACAGAATACTAACTCAGCCTGCGTTCTAACAGAATGTGGATTCAGGTCAAAAATTACTAACTCAGTCTGTGTTCTAACAGAATGTGGACTCAGATTTTGTTCAAAGATTACTCTGTCTGTGTTCTAACAGAATATGGACTCAGCCTGTGTTCTAACAGAATACTCACACAGCCTGTGTTCTAACAGAATACTAACTAAGCCAGTGTTTTAAGAGAATATGGATTCAGATTATTTTCAGAGAATACTCACTCAGCCTGTGTTCGAACAAAATATGGACTCAGTTTATTTTTATATATTACCCACTCAGGCTGTGTTTTAACAGAATGTGGACTCAGAATTTGATCAAAAATTATTAAGTCAGTCTGTTTTCTAACAGAATATGGACTCAGTCTATGTTGAGAGAATACTCACTCAGCCTGTGTTCTAAATAATATGGACTCAGTTTATTTTTAATAATAACCGCTCAGCCTGTGTTCTAACAGAATATGGACTCAGTCAATATTTAAAGAATACTCACTCACCTAAGTGTTCCAACAGAACACTCACTCAGCCTGTGTTCTAACAGAATACTCACTCAGCGAGAGTTCTACCAGAATATGGATTCAGAATATTTTAAAATAATACTAACTCCGCCTGTGTTCTAACAGAATATGGACTCAGTCTATGTTTAAAGAATACTCACTCAGCCTGTGTTCTAACAGAATACTAATTCAGCCTGTGTTTTAACAGAATGTGGACTCAGATTTTATTAAAAGAATACTCACTCAGTCTGTGTTATAAAGAATATGGACTCAGTTTATTTTTAAATAATATCCACTCAGCCTGTGTTCTAACAGAATACTCACTCAGCCTGGGTTTTAACAAAATACTAACTCAGCAAGTGTTCTAACAGGATATTGACTCAGATTGCTTTCAAAGAATACTCACTCAGCCAGTGTTCTACCAGAATATGGATTCAGATTACTTTCAAAGAATACTCACTCAGCCTGTGTTCTAACAGAATGTGGACTCAGATATTGATCAAAAATTATTAACTCAGTCTGTGTTCTGGCAGAATTAGGACGCAGTCTATGTTTAAAGAATACTCACTCAGCCTGTGTTCTAATAGAATACGCACTCAGCCTGGTTTTTAATAAAATATTCATGCAGCCAGTGTACTAACAGGATATTGATTCAGAGTATTTTCGAAGAATACTCAATGAGCCTGTGTACTACCAGAATACTCACTCAGCCTGTGTTCTAACAGAATAATCACTCAGCGAGAGTTCTACCAGAATATGGATTCTGATTATTTGAAAATAATACTCACTCAGCCTGTGTTCTAACAGAATGTGGACTCAGTCTATATTTAAAGAATACTCACTCACCTCAGTGTTCTAACAGAACACTCACTCAGCCTGTGTTCTAACAGAATACTAACTCAGCCTGCGTTCTAACAGAATGTGGATTCAGATCAAAAATTACTAACTCAGTCTGTGTTCTAACAGAATGTGGACTCAGATTTTGTTCAAAGATTACTCTGTCTGTGTTCTAACAGAATATGGACTCAGCCTGTGTTCTAACAGAATACTCACACAGCCTGTGTTCTAACAGAATACTAACTAAGCCAGTGTTTTAAGAGAATATGGATTCAGATTATTTTCAAAGAATACTCACTCAGCCAGTGTTCTACCAGAATATGGATTCAGATTATTTTCAAAGAAAACTCACTCAGCCTGTGTTCTAACAGAATGTGGACTCGGTTTATTTTTATATATTTCCCACTCAGGCTGTGTTTTAACAAAATGTGGACTCAGAATTTGATCAAAAATTATTAACTCAGTCTGTTTTCTAACAGAATATGGACTCAGTCTATGTTTAGAGAATACTCACTCAGACAGTATTCTAAATAATATGGACTCAGTTTATTTTTATATAATAACCGCTCAGCCTGTGTTCTAACAGAATCCACACCTAGCCTGGGTTTTAACAAAATACTAACTCAGCAAGTGTTCTAACAGTATATTGACTCAGATTATTTTCAAAGAGTACTCACTCAGCCTGTGTTCTAACAGAATATTGACTCAGTCTATATTTAAAGAATACTCACTCACCTAAGTGTTCTAACAGAACACTCACTCAGCCTGTATTCTAACAGAATACAAACTCAGCCTGCGTTTTAACAGAATGTGGATTCAGAACAAAAATTACTAACTCAGTCTGTGTTCTAACAGAATGTGGACTCAGATTTTGTTCAAAAATTACTCTGTCTGTGTTCTAACAGAATATGGACTCAGCCTGTGTTCTAACAGAATACTCACACAGCCTGTGTTCTAACAGAATACTCACTCAGCCAGTGTTTTAAGAGAATATGGATTCAGATTACTTTCAAAGAATACTCACTCAGCCTGTGTTCGAACAAAATATGGACTCAGTTTATTTTTATATATTACCCACTCAGGCTGTGTTTTAACAGAATGTGGACTCAGATTTTGATCAAAAATTATTAACTCAGTCTGTTTTCTAACAGAATATGGACGGAGTCTATGTTTAAAGAATACTCACTCAGCCTGTGTTCTAATAGAATACACACTCAGCCTGGTTTTTAATAAAATACTGACGCAGCCAGTGTACTAACAGGAGATTGACTCAGAATATTTTCAAAGAATACTCAATGAGCCTGTTTACTAACAGAATACTCACTCAGCCTGTGTTCTAACAGAATACTCACTCAGCGAGAGTTCTACCAGAATATGGATTCAGAATATTTTAAAATAATACTAACTCCGCCTGTGTTCTAACAGAATATGGACTCAGTCTATGTTTAAAGAATACTCACTCAGCCTGTGTTCTAACAGAATACTAATTCAGCCTGTGTTTTAACAGAATGTGGACTCAGATTTTATTAAAAGAATACTCACTCAGTCTGTGTTATAAAGAATATGGACTCAGTTTATTTTTAAATAATATCCACTCAGCCTGTGTTCTAACAGAATACTCACTCAGCCTGGGTTTTAACAAAATACTAACTCAGCAAGTGTTCTAACAGGATATTGACTCAGATTGCTTTCAAAGAATACTCACTCAGCCAGTGTTCTACCAGAATATGGATTCAGATTACTTTCAAAGAATACTCACTCAGCCTGTGTTCTAACAGAATGTGGACTCAGATATTGATCAAAAATTATTAACTCAGTCTGTGTTCTGGCAGAATTAGGACGCAGTCTATGTTTAAAGAATACTCACTCAGCCTGTGTTCTAATAGAATACGCACTCAGCCTGGTTTTTAATAAAATATTCATGCAGCCAGTGTACTAACAGGATATTGATTCAGAGTATTTTCGAAGAATACTCAATGAGCCTGTGTACTACCAGAATACTCACTCAGCCTGTGTTCTAACAGAATAATCACTCAGCGAGAGTTCTACCAGAATATGGATTCTGATTATTTGAAAATAATACTCACTCAGCCTGTGTTCTAACAGAATGTGGACTCAGTCTATATTTAAAGAATACTCACTCACCTCAGTGTTCTAACAGAACACTCACTCAGCCTGTGTTCTAACAGAATACTAACTCAGCCTGCGTTCTAACAGAATGTGGATTCAGATCAAAAATTACTAACTCAGTCTGTGTTCTAACAGAATGTGGACTCAGATTTTGTTCAAAGATTACTCTGTCTGTGTTCTAACAGAATATGGACTCAGCCGGTGTTCTAACAGAATACTCACACAGCCTGTGTTCTAACAGAATACTAACTAAGCCAGTGTTTTAAGAGAATATGGATTCAGATTATTTTCAAAGAATACTCACTCAGCCAGTGTTCTACCAGAATATGGATTCAGATTATTTTCAAAGAAAACTCACTCAGCCTGTGTTCTAACAGAATGTGGACTCGGTTTATTTTTATATATTACCCACTCAGGCTGTGTTTTAACAAAATGTGGACTCAGAATTTGATCAAAAATTATTAACTCAGTCTGTTTTCTAACAGAATATGGACTCAGTCTATGTTTAGAGAATACTCACTCAGACTGTATTCTAAATAATATGGACTCAGTTTATTTTTATATAATAACCGCTCAGCCTGTGTTCTAACAGAATCCACACCGAGCTTGGGTTTTAACAAAATACTAACTCAGCAAGTGTTCTAACAGTATATTGACTCAGATTATTTTCAAAGAGTACTCACTCAGCCTGTGTTCTAACAGAATATTGACTCAGTCTATATTTAAAGAATACTCACTCACCTAAGTGTTCTAACAGAACACTCACTCAGCCTGTATTCTAACAGAATACAAACTCAGCCTGCGTTTTAACAGAATGTGGATTCAGAACAAAAATTACTAACTCAGTCTGTGTTCTAACAGAATGTGGACTCAGATTTTGTTCAAAAATTACTCTGTCTGTGTTCTAACAGAATATGGACTCAGCCTGTGTTCTAACAGAATACTCACACAGCCTGTGTTCTAACAGAATACTCACTCAGCCAGTGTTTTAAGAGAATATGGATTCAGATTACTTTCAAAGAATACTCACTCAGCCTTTGTTCGAACAAAATATGGACTCAGTTTATTTTTATATATTACCCACTCAGGCTGTGTTTTAACAGAATGTGGACTCAGATTTTGATCAAAAATTATTAACTCAGTCTGTTTTCTAACAGAATATGGACGGAGTCTATGTTTAAAGAATACTCACTCAGCCTGTGTTCTAATAGAATACACACTCAGCCTGGTTTTTAATAAAATACTGACGCAGCCAGTGTACTAACAGGAGATTGACTCAGAATATTTTCAAAGAATACTCAATGAGCCTGTTTACTAACAGAATACTCACTCAGCCTGTGTTCTAACAGAATACTCACTCAGCGAGAGTTCTACCAGAATATGGATTCAGAATATTTTAAAATAATACTAACTCCGCCTGTGTTCTAACAGAATATGGACTCAGTCTATGTTTAAAGAATACTCACTCAGCCTGTGTTCTAACAGAATACTAATTCAGCCTGTGTTTTAACAGAATGTGGACTCAGATTTTATTAAAAGAATACTCACTCAGTCTGTGTTATAAAGAATATGGACTCAGTTTATTTTTAAATAATATCCACTCAGCCTGTGTTCTAACAGAATACTCACTCAGCCTGGGTTTTAACAAAATACTAACTCAGCAAGTGTTCTAACAGGATATTGACTCAGATTGCTTTCAAAGAATACTCACTCAGCCAGTGTTCTACCAGAATATGGATTCAGATTACTTTCAAAGAATACTCACTCAGCCTGTGTTCTAACAGAATGTGGACTCAGATATTGATCAAAAATTATTAACTCAGTCTGTGTTCTGGCAGAATTAGGACGCAGTCTATGTTTAAAGAATACTCACTCAGCCTGTGTTCTAATAGAATACGCACTCAGCCTGGTTTTTAATAAAATATTCATGCAGCCAGTGTACTAACAGGATATTGATTCAGAGTATTTTCGAAGAATACTCAATGAGCCTGTGTACTACCAGAATACTCACTCAGCCTGTGTTCTTACAGAATAATCACTCAGCGAGAGTTCTACCAGAATATGGATTCTGATTATTTGAAAATAATACTCACTCAGCCTGTGTTCTAACAGAATGTGGACTCAGTCTATATTTAAAGAATACACACTCACCTCAGTGTTCTAACAGAACACTCACTCAGCCTGTGTTCTAACAGAATACTAACTCAGCCTGCGTTCTAACAGAATGTGGATTCAGATCAAAAATTACTAACTCAGTCTGTGTTCTAACAGAATGTGGACTCGGTTTATTTTTATATATTACCCACTCAGGCTGTGTTTTAACAGAATGTGGACTCAGAATTTGATCAAAAATTATTAACTCAGTCTGTTTTCTAACAGAATATGGACTCAGTCTATGTTGAGAGAATACTCACTCAGCCTGTGTTCTAAATAATATGGACTCAGTTTATTTTTAATAATAACCGCTCAGCCTGTGTTCTAACAGAATACCCACTGAGCCTGGGTTTTAACAAAATACTAAGTCAGCTAGTGTTCTAACAGGATATTTACTCAGATTACTTTCAAAGAGTACTCACTCAGCCTGTGTTCTAACAGAACACTAACTCAGCCTGCGTTTTAACAGAATGTGGATTCAGATCAAAAATTACTAACTCAGTCTTTGTTCTAACAGAATGTGGACTCAGATATTGATCAAAAATTACTAACTCAGTCTGTGTTCTAGCAGAATTAGGACGCAGTCTATGTTTAAAGAATACTCACTCAGCCTGTGTTCTAACAGAATGTGGACTCAGTCTATATTTAAAGAATACTCACTCACCTCAGTGTTCTAACAGAACACTCACTCAGCCTGTGTTCTAACAGAATACTAACTCAGCCTGCGTTCTAACAGAATGTGGATTCAGGTCAAAAATTACTAACTCAGTCTGTGTTCTAACAGAATGTGGACTCAGATTTTGTTCAAAGATTACTCTGTCTGTGTTCTAACAGAATATGGACTCAGCCTGTGTTCTAACAGAATACTCACACAGCCTGTGTTCTAACAGAATACTAACTAAGCCAGTGTTTTAAGAGAATATGGATTCAGATTATTTTCAGAGAATACTCACTCAGCCTGTGTTCGAACAAAATATGGACTCAGTTTATTTTTATATATTACCCACTCAGGCTGTGTTTTAACAGAATGTGGACTCAGAATTTGATCAAAAATTATTAAGTCAGTCTGTTTTCTAACAGAATATGGACTCAGTCTATGTTGAGAGAATACTCACTCAGCCTGTGTTCTAACTAATATGGACTCAGTTTATTTTTAATAATAACCGCTCAGCCTGTGTTCTAACAGAATATGGACTCAGTCAATATTTAAAGAATACTCACTCACCTAAGTGTTCCAAAAGAACACTCACTCAGCATGTGTTCTAACAGAATACTAACTCAGCCTGCGTTTTAACAGAATGTGGATTCAGATCAAAAATTGCTAACTCAGTCTGTGTTCTAACAGAATGTGGACTCAGATTTTGTTCAAAAATTACTCTGTCTGTGTTCTAACAGAATATGGACTCAGCCTGTGTTCTAACAGAATACTCACACAGCCTGTGTTCTAACAGAATACTCACTCAGCCAGTGTTTTAAGAGAATATGGATTCAGATTATTTTCAAAGAATACTCACTCAGCCTGTGTTCGAACAAAATATGGACTCAGTTTATTTTTATATATTACCCACTCAGGCCGTGTTTTAACAGAATGTGGACTCAGATTTTGATCAAAAATTATTAACTCAGTCTGTTTTCTAACAGAATATGGACGCAGTCTATGTTTAAAGAAAACTCACTCAGCCTGTGTTCTAATAGAATACACACTCAGCCTGGTTTTTAATAAAATACTCACGCAGCCAGTGTACTAACAGGATATTGACTCAGATTATTTTCAAAGTATACTCACTCAGCCTGTGTACTAACAGAGTACTGACTCAGGTAGAGTTCTACCAGAATATGGATTCAGATTATTTTAAAATAATACTCACTCAGCCTGTGTTCTAACAGAATATGGACTCAGTGTATGTTTAAAGAATACTCACTCAGCCTGTGTTCTAACAGAATACTAATTCAGCCTCTGTTTTAACAGAATGTGGACTCAGAATTTATTAAAAGAATACTCACTCAGTCTGTGTTATAAAGAATATGGACTCAGTTTATTTTTAAATAATACCCACTCAGCCTGTGTTCTAACAGAATACTCACTCAGCCTGGGTTTTAACAAATACTAACTCAGCAAGTGTTCTAACAGGATATTGACTCAGATTGTTTTCAAAGAATACTCACTCAGCCAGTGTTCTACCAGAATATGGATTCAGATTATTTTCAAAGAATTCTCACTCAGCCTGTGTTCTAACAGAATGTGGACTCAGATATTGATCAAAAATTACTAACTCAGTCTGTGTTCTAGCAGAATTAGGACGCAGTCTATGTTTAAAGAATACTCACTCAGCCTGTGTTCTAACAGAATGTGGACTCAGTCTATATTTAAAGAATACTCACTCACCTCAGTGTTCTAACAGAACACTCACTCAGCCTGTGTTCTAACAGAATACTAACTCAGCCTGCGTTCTAACAGAATGTGGATTCAGGTCAAAAATTACTAAGTCTGTGTTCTAACAGAATGTGGACTCAGATTTTGTTCAAAGATTACTCTGTCTGTGTTCTAACAGAATATGGACTCAGCCTGTGTTCTAACAGAATACTCACACAGCCTGTGTTCTAACAGAATACTAACTAAGCCAGTGTTTTAAGAGAATATGGATTCAGATTATTTTCAGAGAATACTCACTCAGCCTGTGTTCGAATAAAATATGGACTCAGTTTATTTTTATATATTACCCACTCAGGCTGTGTTTTAACAGAATGTGGACTCAGAATTTGATCAAAAATTATTAAGTCAGTCTGTTTTCTAACAGAATATGGACTCAGTCTATGTTGAGAGAATACTCACTCAGCCTGTGTTCTAAATAATATGGACTCAGTTTATTTTTAATAATAACCGCTCAGCCTGTGTTCTAACAGAATATGGACTCAGTCAATATTTAAAGAATACTCACTCACCTAAGTGTTCTAACAGAACACTCACTCAGCCTGTGTTCTAACAGAATACTAACTCAGCCTGCGTTGTAACAGAATGTGGATTCAGATCAAAAATTTGCTAACTCAGTCTGTGTTCTAACAGAATGTGGACTCAGATTTTGTTCAAAAATTACTCTGTCTGTGTTCTAACAGAATATGGACTCAGCCTGTGTTATAACAGAATACTCACACAGCCTGTGTTCTAACATAATACTCACTCAGCCAGTGTTTTAAGAGAATATGGATTCAGATTATTTTCAAAGAATACTCACTCAGCCTGTGTTCGAACAAAATATGGACTCAGTTTATTTTTATATATTACCCACTCAGGCTGTGTTTTAACAGAATGTGGAATCAGATTTTGATCAAAAATTATTAATTCAGTATGTTTTCTAACAGAATATGGACGCAGTCTATGTTTAAAGAATACTCACTCAGCCTGTGTTCTAATAGAATACACACTCAGCCTGGTTTTTAATAAAATACTCACGCAGCCAGTGTACTAACAGGATATTGACTCAGATTATTTTCAAAGTATACTCACTCAGCCTGTGTACTAACAGAGTACTGACTAAGCTAGAGTTCTACAGAATATGGATTCTGATTATTTGAAAATAATACTCACTCAGCCTGTGTTCTAACAGAATGTGGACTCAGTCTATATTTAAAGAATACTCACTCACCTCAGTGTTCTAACAGAACACTCACTCAGCCTGTGTTCTAACAGAATACTAACTCAGCCTGCGTTCTAACAGAATGTGGATTCAGATCAAAAATTACTAACTCAGTCTGTGTTCTAACAGAATGTGGACTCAGATTTTGTTCAAAGATTACTCTGTCTGTGTTCTAACAGAATATGGACTCAGCCTGTGTTCTAACAGAATACTCACACAGCCTGTGTTCTAACAGAATACTCACTCAGCCAGTGTTTAAGAGAATATGGATTCAGATTACTTTCAAAGAATACTCACTCAGCCTGTGTTCGAACAAAATATGGACTCAGTTTATTTTTATATATTACCCACTCAGGCTGTGTTTTAACAGAATGTGGACTCAGATTTTGATCAAAAAATTATTAACTCAGTCTGTTTTCTAACAGAATATGGACGGAGTCTATGTTTAAAGAATACTCACTCAGCCTGTGTTCTAATAGAATACACACTCAGCCTGGTTTTTAATAAAATACTGACGCAGCCAGTGTACTAACAGGAGATTGACTCAGAATATTTTCAAAGAATACTCAATGAGCCTGTTTACTAACAGAATACTCACTCAGCCTGTGTTCTAACAGAATACTCACTCAGCGAGAGTTCTACCAGAATATGGATTCAGAATATTTTAAAATAATACTAACTCCGCCTGTGTTCTAACAGAATATGGACTCAGTCTATGTTTAAAGAATACTCACTCAGCCTGTGTTCTAACAGAATACTAATTCAGCCTGTGTTTTAACAGAATGTGGACTCAGATTTTATTAAAAGAATACTCACTCAGTCTGTGTTATAAAGAATATGGACTCAGTTTATTTTTAAATAATATCCACTCAGCCTGTGTTCTAACAGAATACTCACTCAGCCTGGGTTTTAACAAAATACTAACTCAGCAAGTGTTCTAACAGGATATTGACTCAGATTGCTTTCAAAGAATACTCACTCAGCCAGTGTTCTACCAGAATATGGATTCAGATTACTTTCAAAGAATACTCACTCAGCCTGTGTTCTAACAGAATGTGGACTCAGATATTGATCAAAAATTATTAACTCAGTCTGTGTTCTGGCAGAATTAGGACGCAGTCTATGTTTAAAGAATACTCACTCAGCCTGTGTTCTAATAGAATACGCACTCAGCCTGGTTTTTAATAAAATATTCATGCAGCCAGTGTACTAACAGGATATTGATTCAGAGTATTTTCGAAGAATACTCAATGAGCCTGTGTACTACCAGAATACTCACTCAGCCTGTGTTCTACAGAATAATCACTCAGCGAGAGTTCTACCAGAATATGGATTCTGATTATTTGAAAATAATACTCACTCAGCCTGTGTTCTAACAGAATGTGGACTCAGTCTATATTTAAAGAATACTCACTCACCTCAGTGTTCTAACAGAACACTCACTCAGCCTGTGTTCTAACAGAATACTAACTCAGCCTGCGTTCTAACAGAATGTGGATTCAGATCAAAAATTACTAACTCAGTCTGTGTTCTAACAGAATGTGGACTCAGATTTTGTTCAAAGATTACTCTGTCTGTGTTCTAACAGAATATGGACTCAGCCTGTGTTCTAACAGAATACTCACACAGCCTGTGTTCTAACAGAATACTAACTAAGCCAGTGTTTTAAGAGAATATGGATTCAGATTATTTTCAAAGAATACTCACTCAGCCAGTGTTCTACCAGAATATGGATTCAGATTATTTTCAAAGAAAACTCACTCAAGCCTGTGTTCTAACAGAATGTGGACTCGGTTTATTTTTATATATTTCCCACTCAGGCTGTGTTTTAACAAAATGTGGACTCAGAATTTGATCAAAAATTATTAACTCAGTCTGTTTTCTAACAGAATATGGACTCAGTCTATGTTTAGAGAATACTCACTCAGACTGTATTCTAAATAATATGGACTCAGTTTATTTTTATATAATAACCGCTCAGCCTGTGTTCTAACAGAATCCACACCTAGCCTGGGTTTTAACAAAATACTAACTCAGCAAGTGTTCTAACAGTATATTGACTCAGATTATTTTCAAAGAGTACTCACTCAGCCTGTGTTCTAACAGAATATTGACTCAGTCTATATTTAAAGAATACTCACTCACCTAAGTGTTCTAACAGAACACTCACTCAGCCTGTATTCTAACAGAATACAAACTCAGCCTGCGTTTTAACAGAATGTGGATTCAGAACAAAAATTACTAACTCAGTCTGTGTTCTAACAGAATGTGGACTCAGATTTTGTTCAAAAATTACTCTGTCTGTGTTCTAACAGAATATGGACTCAGCCTGTGTTCTAACAGAATACTCACACAGCCTGTGTTCTAACAGAATACTCACTCAGCCAGTGTTTTAAGAGAATATGGATTCAGATTACTTTCAAAGAATACTCACTCAGCCTGTGTTCGAACAAAATATGGACTCAGTTTATTTTTATATATTACCCACTCAGGCTGTGTTTTAACAGAATGTGGACTCAGATTTTGATCAAAAATTATTAACTCAGTCTGTTTTCTAACAGAATATGGACGGAGTCTATGTTTAAAGAATACTCACTCAGCCTGTGTTCTAATAGAATACACACTCAGCCTGGTTTTTAATAAAATACTGACGCAGCCAGTGTACTAACAGGAGATTGACTCAGAATATTTTCAAAGAATACTCAATGAGCCTGTTTACTAACAGAATACTCACTCAGCCTGTGTTCTAACAGAATACTCACTCAGCGAGAGTTCTACCAGAATATGGATTCAGAATATTTTAAAATAATACTAACTCCGCCTGTGTTCTAACAGAATATGGACTCAGTCTATGTTTAAAGAATACTCACTCAGCCTGTGTTCTAACAGAATACTAATTCAGCCTGTGTTTTAACAGAATGTGGACTCAGATTTTATTAAAAGAATACTCACTCAGTCTGTGTTATAAAGAATATGGACTCAGTTTATTTTTAAATAATATCCACTCAGCCTGTGTTCTAACAGAATACTCACTCAGCCTGGGTTTTAACAAAATACTAACTCAGCAAGTGTTCTAACAGGATATTGACTCAGATTGCTTTCAAAGAATACTCACTCAGCCAGTGTTCTACCAGAATATGGATTCAGATTACTTTCAAAGAATACTCACTCAGCCTGTGTTCTAACAGAATGTGGACTCAGATATTGATCAAAAATTATTAACTCAGTCTGTGTTCTGGCAGAATTAGGACGCAGTCTATGTTTAAAGAATACTCACTCAGCCTGTGTTCTAATAGAATACGCACTCAGCCTGGTTTTTAATAAAATATTCATGCAGCCAGTGTACTAACAGGATATTGATTCAGAGTATTTTCGAAGAATACTCAATGAGCCTGTGTACTACCAGAATACTCACTCAGCCTGTGTTCTAACAGAATAATCACTCAGCGAGAGTTCTACCAGAATATGGATTCTGATTATTTGAAATAATACTCACTCAGCCTGTGTTCTAACAGAATGTGGACTCAGTCTATATTTAAAGAATACTCACTCACCTCAGTGTTCTAACAGAACACTCACTCAGCCTGTGTTCTAACAGAATACTAACTCAGCCTGCGTTCTAACAGAATGTGGATTCAGATCAAAAATTACTAACTCAGTCTGTGTTCTAACAGAATGTGGACTCAGATTTTGTTCAAAGATTACTCTGTCTGTGTTCTAACAGAATATGGACTCAGCCGGTGTTCTAACAGAATACTCACACAGCCTGTGTTCTAACAGAATACTAACTAAGCCAGTGTTTTAAGAGAATATGGATTCAGATTATTTTCAAAGAATACTCACTCAGCCAGTGTTCTACCAGAATATGGATTCAGATTATTTTCAAAGAAAACTCACTCAGCCTGTGTTCTAACAGAATGTGGACTCGGTTTATTTTTATATATTACCCACTCAGGCTGTGTTTTTAACAAAATGTGGACTCAGAATTTGATCAAAAATTATTAACTCAGTCTGTTTTCTAACAGAATATGGACTCAGTCTATGTTTAGAGAATACTCACTCAGACTGTATTCTAAATAATATGGACTCAGTTTATTTTTATATAATAACCGCTCAGCCTGTGTTCTAACAGAATCCACACCGAGCTTGGGTTTTAACAAAATACTAACTCAGCAAGTGTTCTAACAGTATATTGACTCAGATTATTTTCAAAGAGTACTCACTCAGCCTGTGTTCTAACAGAATATTGACTCAGTCTATATTTAAAGAATACTCACTCACCTAAGTGTTCTAACAGAACACTCACTCAGCCTGTATTCTAACAGAATACAAACTCAGCCTGCGTTTTAACAGAATGTGGATTCAGAACAAAAATTACTAACTCAGTCTGTGTTCTAACAGAATGTGGACTCAGATTTTGTTCAAAAATTACTCTGTCTGTGTTCTAACAGAATATGGACTCAGCCTGTGTTCTAACAGAATACTCACACAGCCTGTGTTCTAACAGAATACTCACTCAGCCAGTGTTTTAAGAGAATATGGATTCAGATTACTTTCAAAGAATACTCACTCAGCCTTTGTTCGAACAAAATATGGACTCAGTTTATTTTTATATATTACCCACTCAGGCTGTGTTTTAACAGAATGTGGACTCAGATTTTGATCAAAAATTATTAACTCAGTCTGTTTTCTAACAGAATATGGACGGAGTCTATGTTTAAAGAATACTCACTCAGCCTGTGTTCTAATAGAATACACACTCAGCCTGGTTTTTAATAAAATACTGACGCAGCCAGTGTACTAACAGGAGATTGACTCAGAATATTTTCAAAGAATACTCAATGAGCCTGTTTACTAACAGAATACTCACTCAGCCTGTGTTCTAACAGAATACTCACTCAGCGAGAGTTCTACCAGAATATGGATTCAGAATATTTTAAAATAATACTAACTCCGCCTGTGTTCTAACAGAATATGGACTCAGTCTATGTTTAAAGAATACTCACTCAGCCTGTGTTCTAACAGAATACTAATTCAGCCTGTGTTTTAACAGAATGTGGACTCAGATTTTATTAAAAGAATACTCACTCAGTCTGTGTTATAAAGAATATGGACTCAGTTTATTTTTAAATAATATCCACTCAGCCTGTGTTCTAACAGAATACTCACTCAGCCTGGGTTTTAACAAAATACTAACTCAGCAAGTGTTCTAACAGGATATTGACTCAGATTGCTTTCAAAGAATACTCACTCAGCCAGTGTTCTACCAGAATATGGATTCAGATTACTTTCAAAGAATACTCACTCAGCCTGTGTTCTAACAGAATGTGGACTCAGATATTGATCAAAAATTATTAACTCAGTCTGTGTTCTGGCAGAATTAGGACGCAGTCTATGTTTAAAGAATACTCACTCAGCCTGTGTTCTAATAGAATACGCACTCAGCCTGGTTTTTAATAAAATATTCATGCAGCCAGTGTACTAACAGGATATTGATTCAGAGTATTTTCGAAGAATACTCAATGAGCCTGTGTACTACCAGAATACTCACTCAGCCTGTGTTCTTACAGAATAATCACTCAGCGAGAGTTCTACCAGAATATGGATTCTGATTATTTGAAAATAATACTCACTCAGCCTGTGTTCTAACAGAATGTGGACTCAGTCTATATTTAAAGAATACACACTCACCTCAGTGTTCTAACAGAACACTCACTCAGCCTGTGTTCTAACAGAATACTAACTCAGCCTGCGTTCTAACAGAATGTGGATTCAGATCAAAAATTACTAACTCAGTCTGTGTTCTAACAGAATGTGGACTCGGTTTATTTTTATATATTACCCACTCAGGCTGTGTTTTAACAGAATGTGGACTCAGAATTTGATCAAAAATTATTAACTCAGTCTGTTTTCTAACAGAATATGGACTCAGTCTATGTTGAGAGAATACTCACTCAGCCTGTGTTCTAAATAATATGGACTCAGTTTATTTTTAATAATAACCGCTCAGCCTGTGTTCTAACAGAATACCCACTGAGCCTGGGTTTTAACAAAATACTAAGTCAGCTAGTGTTCTAACAGGATATTTACTCAGATTACTTTCAAAGAGTACTCACTCAGCCTGTGTTCTAACAGAACACTAACTCAGCCTGCGTTTTAACAGAATGTGGATTCAGATCAAAAATTACTAACTCAGTCTTTGTTCTAACAGAATGTGGACTCAGATATTGATCAAAAATTACTAACTCAGTCTGTGTTCTAGCAGAATTAGGACGCAGTCTATGTTTAAAGAATACTCACTCAGCCTGTGTTCTAACAGAATGTGGACTCAGTCTATATTTAAAGAATACTCACTCACCTCAGTGTTCTAACAGAACACTCACTCAGCCTGTGTTCTAACAGAATACTAACTCAGCCTGCGTTCTAACAGAATGTGGATTCAGGTCAAAAATTACTAACTCAGTCCTGTGTTCTAACAGAATGTGGACTCAGATTTTGTTCAAAGATTACTCTGTCTGTGTTCTAACAGAATATGGACTCAGCCTGTGTTCTAACAGAATACTCACACAGCCTGTGTTCTAACAGAATACTAACTAAGCCAGTGTTTTAAGAGAATATGGATTCAGATTATTTTCAGAGAATACTCACTCAGCCTGTGTTCGAACAAAATATGGACTCAGTTTATTTTTATATATTACCCACTCAGGCTGTGTTTTAACAGAATGTGGACTCAGAATTTGATCAAAAATTATTAAGTCAGTCTGTTTCTAACAGAATATGGACTCAGTCTATGTTGAGAGAATACTCACTCAGCCTGTGTTCTAACTAATATGGACTCAGTTTATTTTTAATAATAACCGCTCAGCCTGTGTTCTAACAGAATATGGACTCAGTCAATATTTAAAGAATACTCACTCACCTAAGTGTTCCAAAAGAACACTCACTCAGCATGTGTTCTAACAGAATACTAACTCAGCCTGCGTTTTTAACAGAATGTGGATTCAGATCAAAAATTGCTAACTCAGTCTGTGTTCTAACAGAATGTGGACTCAGATTTTGTTCAAAAATTACTCTGTCTGTGTTTCTAACAGAATATGGACTCAGCCTGTGTTCTAACAGAATACTCACACAGCCTGTGTTCTAACAGAATACTCACTCAGCCAGTGTTTTAAGAGAATATGGATTCAGATTATTTTCAAAGAATACTCACTCAGCCTGTGTTCGAACAAAATATGGACTCAGTTTATTTTTATATATTACCCACTCAGGCCGTGTTTTAACAGAATGTGGACTCAGATTTTGATCAAAAATTATTAACTCAGTCTGTTTTCTAACAGAATATGGACGCAGTCTATGTTTAAAGAAAACTCACTCAGCCTGTGTTCTAATAGAATACACACTCAGCCTGGTTTTTAATAAAATACTCACGCAGCCAGTGTACTAACAGGATATTGACTCAGATTATTTTCAAAGTATACTCACTCAGCCTGTGTACTAACAGAGTACTGACTCAGGTAGAGTTCTACCAGAATATGGATTCAGATTATTTTAAAATAATACTCACTCAGCCTGTGTTCTAACAGAATATGGACTCAGTGTATGTTTAAAGAATACTCACTCAGCCTGTGTTCTAACAGAATACTAATTCAGCCTCTGTTTTAACAGAATGTGGACTCAGAATTTATTAAAAGAATACTCACTCAGTCTGTGTTATAAAGAATATGGACTCAGTTTATTTTTAAATAATACCCACTCAGCCTGTGTTCTAACAGAATACTCACTCAGCCTGGGTTTTAACAAATACTAACTCAGCAAGTGTTCTAACAGGATATTGACTCAGATTGTTTTCAAAGAATACTCACTCAGCCAGTGTTCTACCAGAATATGGATTCAGATTATTTTCAAAGAATTCTCACTCAGCCTGTGTTCTAACAGAATGTGGACTCAGATATTGATCAAAAATTACTAACTCAGTCTGTGTTCTAGCAGAATTAGGACGCAGTCTATGTTTAAAGAATACTCACTCAGCCTGTGTTCTAACAGAATGTGGACTCAGTCTATATTTAAAGAATACTCACTCACCTCAGTGTTCTAACAGAACACTCACTCAGCCTGTGTTCTAACAGAATACTAACTCAGCCTGCGTTCTAACAGAATGTGGATTCAGGTCAAAAATTACTAAGTCTGTGTTCTAACAGAATGTGGACTCAGATTTTGTTCAAAGATTACTCTGTCTGTGTTCTAACAGAATATGGACTCAGCCTGTGTTCTAACAGAATACTCACACAGCCTGTGTTCTAACAGAATACTAACTAAGCCAGTGTTTTAAGAGAATATGGATTCAGATTATTTTCAGAGAATACTCACTCAGCCTGTGTTCGAATAAAATATGGACTCAGTTTATTTTTATATATTACCCACTCAGGCTGTGTTTTAACAGAATGTGGACTCAGAATTTGATCAAAAATTATTAAGTCAGTCTGTTTTCTAACAGAATATGGACTCAGTCTATGTTGAGAGAATACTCACTCAGCCTGTGTTCTAAATAATATGGACTCAGTTTATTTTTAATAATAACCGCTCAGCCTGTGTTCTAACAGAATATGGACTCAGTCAATATTTAAAGAATACTCACTCACCTAAGTGTTCTAACAGAACACTCACTCAGCCTGTGTTCTAACAGAATACTAACTCAGCCTGCGTTGTAACAGAATGTGGATTCAGATCAAAAATTGCTAACTCAGTCTGTGTTCTAACAGAATGTGGACTCAGATTTTGTTCAAAAATTACTCTGTCTGTGTTCTAACAGAATATGGACTCAGCCTGTGTTATAACAGAATACTCACACAGCCTGTGTTCTAACATAATACTCACTCAGCCAGTGTTTTAAGAGAATATGGATTCAGATTATTTTCAAAGAATACTCACTCAGCCTGTGTTCGAACAAAATATGGACTCAGTTTATTTTTATATATTACCCACTCAGGCTGTGTTTTAACAGAATGTGGAATCAGATTTTGATCAAAAATTATTAATTCAGTATGTTTTCTAACAGAATATGGACGCAGTCTATGTTTAAAGAATACTCACTCAGCCTGTGTTCTAATAGAATACACACTCAGCCTGGTTTTTAATAAAATACTCACGCAGCCAGTGTACTAACAGGATATTGACTCAGATTATTTTCAAAGAATACTCAATGAGCCTCTTTACTAACAGAATACTCACTCAGCCTGTGTTCTAACAGAATACTCAATCAGCTAGAGTTCTACCAGAATATGGATTCAGATTATTTTAAAATAATACTCACTCAGCCTGTGTTCTAACAGAATATGGACTCAGTCTATGTTTAAAGAATACTCACTCAGCCTGTTTTCTAACAGAATACTCACTCAGCGAGAGTTCTACCAGAATATGGATTCAGATTATTTTAAAATAATACTCACTCAGCCTGTGTTCTAACAGAATATGGACTCAGTGTATGTTTAAAGAATACTCACTCAGCCTGTGTTCTAACAGAATACTAATTCAGCCTCTGTTTTAACAGAATGTGGACTCAGATTTTATTAAAAGAATACTCACTCAGTCTGTGTTATAAAGAATATGGACTCAGTTTATTTTTAAATAATACCCACTAAGCCTGTGTTCTAACAGAATACTCACTCAGCCTGGGTTTTAACAAATACTAACTCAGCAAGTGTTCTAACAGGATATTGACTCAGACTGTTTTCAAAGAATACTCACTCAGCCAGTGTTCTACCAGAATATGGATTCAGATTATTTTCAAAGAATTCTCACTCAGCATGTGTTCTAACAGAATGTGGACTCAGATATTGATCAAAAATTACTAACTCAGTCTGTGTTCTAGCAGAATTAGGACGCAGTCTATGTTTAAAGAATACTCACTCAGCCTGTGTTCTAACAGAATGTGGACTCAGTCTATATTTAAAGAATACTCACTCACCTCAGTGTTCTAACAGAACACTCACTCAGCCTGTGTTCTAACAGAATACTAACTCAGCCTGCGTTCTAACAGAATGTGGATTCAGGTCAAAAATTACTAACTCAGTCTGTGTTCTAACAGAATGTGGACTCAGATTTTGTTCAAAGATTACTCTGTCTGTGTTCTAACAGAATATGGACTCAGCCTGTGTTCTAACAGAATACTCACACAGCCTGTGTTCTAACAGAATACTAACTAAGCCAGTGTTTTAAGAGAATATGGATTCAGATTATTTTCAGAGAATACTCACTCAGCCTGTGTTCGAACAAAATATGGACTCAGTTTATTTTTATATATTACCCACTCAGGCTGTGTTTTAACAGAATGTGGACTCAGAATTTGATCAAAAATTATGAACTCAGTCTGTTTTCTAACAGAATATGGACTCAGTCTATGTTGAGAGAATACTCACTCAGCCTGTGTTCTAAATAATATGGACTCAGTTTATTTTTAATAATAACCGCTCAGCCTGTGTTCTAACAGAATATGGACTCAGTCAATATTTAAAGAATACTCACTCACCTAAGTGTTCTAACAGAACACTCACTCAGCCTGTGTTCTAACAGAATACTAACTCAGCCTGCGTTGTAACAGAATGTGGATTCAGATCAAAAATTGCTAACTCAGTCTGTGTTCTAACAGAATGTGGACTCAGATTTTGTTCAAAAATTACTCTGTCTGTGTTCTAACAGAATATGGACTCAGCCTGTGTTCTAACAGAATACTCACACAGCCTGTGTTCTAACATAATACTCACTCAGCCAGTGTTTTAAGAGAATATGGATTCAGATTATTTTCAAAGAATACTCACTCAGCCTGTGTTTGAACAAAATATGGACTCAGTTTATTTTTATATATTACCCACTCAGGCTGTGTTTTAACAGAATGTGGAATCAGATTTTGATCAAAAATTATTAATTCAGTCTGTTTTCTAACAGAATATGGAAGCAGTCTATGTTTAAAGAAAACTCACTCAGCCTGTGTTCTAATAGAATACACACTCAGCCTGGTTTTTAATAAAATACTCACGCAGCCAGTGTACTAACAGGATATTGACTCAGATTATTTTCAAAGAATACTCAATGAGCCTCTTTACTAACAGAATACTCACTCAGCCTGTGTTCTAACAGAATACTCAATCAGCTAGAGTTCTACCAGAATATGGATACAGATTATTTTAAAATAATACTCACTCAGCCTGTGTTCTAACAGAATATGGACTCAGTCTATGTTTAAAGAATACTCACTCAGCCTGTGTTCTAACAGAATACTCACTCAGCGAGAGTTCTACCAGAATATGGATTCAGATTATTTTAAAATAATACTCACTCAGCCTGTGTTCTAACAGAATATGGACTCAGTGTATGTTTAAAGAATACTCACTCAGCCTGTGTTCTAACAGAATACTAATTCAGCCTCTGTTTTAACAGAATGTGGACTCAGATTTTATTAAAAGAATACTCACTCAGTCTGTGTTATAAAGAATATGGACTCAGTTTATTTTTAAATAATACCCACTCAGCCTGTGTTCTAACAGAATACTCACTCAGCCTGGGTTTTAACAAATACTAACTCAGCAAGTGTTCTAACAGGATATTGACTCAGACTGTTTTCAAAGAATACTCACTCAGACAGTGTTCTACCAGAATATGGATTCAGATTATTTTCAAAGAATTCTCACTCAGCATGTGTTCTAACAGAATGTGGACTCAGATATTGATCAAAAATTACTAACTCAGTCTGTGTTCTAGCAGAATTAGGACGCAGTCTATGTTTAAAGAATACTCACTCAGCCTGTGTTCTAACAGAATGTGGACTCAGTCTATATTTAAAGAATACTCACTCACCTCAGTGTTCTAACAGAACACTCACTCAGCCTGTGTTCTAACAGAATACTAACTCAGCCTGCGTTCTCACAGAATGTGGATTCAGGTCAAAAATTACTAACTCAGTCTGTGTTCTAACAGAATGTGGACTCAGATTTTGTTCAAAGATTACTCTGTCTGTGTTCTAACAGAATATGGACTCAGCCTGTGTTCTAACAGAATACTCACACAGCCTGTGTTCTAACAGAATACTCACTCATCCAGTGTTTTAAGAGAATATGGATTCAGATTATTTTCAGAGAATACTCACTCAGCCTGTGTTCGAACAAAATATGGACTCAGTTTATTTTTATATATTACCCACTCAGGCTGTGTTTTAACAGAATGTGGACTCAGAATTTGATCAAAAATTATTAAGTCAGTCTGTTTTCTAACAGAATATGGACTCAGTCTATGTTGAGAGAATACTCACTCAGCCTGTGTTCTAAATAATATGGACTCAGTTTATTTTTAATAATAACCGCTCAGCCTGTGTTCTAACAGAATATGGACTCAGTCAATATTTAAAGAATACTCACTCACCTAAGTGTTCTAACAGAACACTCACTCAGCCTGTGTTCTAACAGAATACTAACTCAGCCTGCGTTGTAACAGAATGTGGATTCAGATCAAAAATTGCTAACTCAGTCTGTGTTCTAACAGAATGTGGACTCAGATTTTGTTCAAAAATTACTCTGTCTGTGTTCTAACAGAATATGGACTCAGCCTGTGTTCTAACAGAATACTCACACAGCCTGTGTTCTAACATAATACTCACTCAGCCAGTGTTTTAAGAGAATATGGATTCAGATTATTTTCAAAGAATACTCACTCAGCCTGTGTTTGAACAAAATATGGACTCAGTTTATTTTTATATATTACCCACTCAGGCTGTGTTTTAACAGAATGTGGAATCAGATTTTGATCAAAAATTATTAATTCAGTCTGTTTTCTAACAGAATATGGAAGCAGTCTATGTTTAAAGAAAACTCACTCAGCCTGTGTTCTAATAGAATACACACTCAGCCTGGTTTTTAATAAAATACTCACGCAGCCAGTGTACTAACAGGATATTGACTCAGATTATTTTCAAAGAATACTCAATGTGCCTCTTTACTAACAGAATACTCACTCAGCCTGTGTTCTAACAGAATACTCAATCAGCTAGAGTTCTACCAGAATATGGATTCAGATTATTTAAAAATAATACTCACTCAGCCTGTGTTCTAACAGAATATGGACTCAGTCTATGTTTAAAGAATACTCACTCAGCCTGTGTTCTAACAGAATACTCACTCAGCGAGAGTTCTACCAGAATATGGATTCAGATTATTTTAAAATAATACTCACTCAGCCTGTGTTCTAACAGAATATGGACTCAGTGTATGTTTAAAGAATACTCACTCAGCCTGTGTTCTAACAGAATACTAATTCAGCCTCTGTTTTAACAGAATGTGGACTCAGATTTTATTAAAAGAATACTCACTCAGTCTGTGTTATAAAGAATATGGACTCAGTTTATTTTTAAATAATACCCACTCAGCCTGTGTTCTAACAGAATACTCACTCAGCCTGGGTTTTAACAAATACTAACTCAGCAAGTGTTCTAACAGGATATTGACTCAGACTGTTTTCAAAGAATACTCACTCAGCCAGTGTTCTACCAGAATATGGATTCAGATTATTTTCAAAGAATTCTCACTCAGCATGTGTTCTAACAGAATGTGGACTCAGATATTGATCAAAAATTACTAACTCAGTCTGTGTTCTAGCAGAATTAGGACGCAGTCTATGTTTAAAGAATACTCACTCAGCCTGTGTTCTAACAGAATGTGGACTCAGTCTATATTTAAAGAATACTCACTCACCTCAGTGTTCTAACAGAACACTCACTCAGCCTGTGTTCTAACAGAATACTAACTCAGCCTGCGTTCTAACAGAATGTGGATTCAGGTCAAAAATTACTAACTCAGTCTGTGTTCTAACAGAATGTGGACTCAGATTTTGTTCAAAGATTACTCTGTCTGTGTTCTAACAGAATATGGACTCAGCCTGTGTTCTAACAGAATACTCACACAGCCTGTGTTCTAACAGAATACTAACTAAGCCAGTGTTTTAAGAGAATATGGATTCAGATTATTTTCAGAGAATACTCACTCAGCCTGTGTTCGAACAAAATATGGACTCAGTTTATTTTTATATATTACCCACTCAGGCTGTGTTTTAACAGAATGTGGACTCAGAATTTGATCAAAAATTATTAAGTCAGTCTGTTTTCTAACAGAATATGGACTCAGTCTATGTTGAGAGAATACTCACTCAGCCTGTGTTCTAAATAATATGGACTCAGTTTATTTTTAATAATAACCGCTCAGCCTGTGTTCTAACAGAATATGGACTCAGTCAATATTTAAAGAATACTCACTCACCTAAGTGTTCCAACAGAACACTCACTCAGCCTGTGTTCTAACAGAATACTAACTCAGCCTGCGTTTTAACAGAATGTGGATTCAGATCAAAAATTGCTAACTCAGTCTGTGTTCTAACAGAATGTGGACTCAGATTTTGTTCAAAAATTACTCTGTCTGTGTCCTAACAGAATATGGACTCAGCCTGTGTTCTAACAGAATACTCACACAGCCTGTGTTCTAACAGAATACTCACTCAGCCAGTGTTTTAAGAGAATATGGATTCAGATTATTTTCAAAGAATACTCACTCAGCCTGTGTTCGAACAAAATATGGACTCAGTTTATTTTTATATATTACCCACTCAGGCCGTGTTTTAACAGAATGTGGACTCAGATTTTGATCAAAAATTATTAACTCAGTCTGTTTTCTAACAGAATATGGACGCAGTCTATGTTTAAAGAAAACTCACTCAGCCTGTGTTCTAATAGAATACACACTCAGCCTGGTTTTTAATAAAATACTCACGCAGCCAGTGTACTAACAGGATATTGACTCAGATTATTTTCAAAGAATACTCAATGAGCCTCTTTACTAACAGAGTACTGACTCAGCTAGAGTTCTACCAGAATATGGATTCAGATTATTTTAAAATAATACTCACTCAGCCTGTGTTCTAACAGAATATGGACTCAGTCTATGTTTAAAGAATACTCACTCAGCCTGTGTTCTAACAGAATACTAATTCAGCCTCTGTTTTAACAGAATGTGGACTCAGATTTTATTAAAAGAATACTCACTCAGTCTGTGTTATAAAGAATATGGACTCAGTTTATTTTTAAATAATACCCACTCAACCTGTGTTCTAACAGAATACTCACTCAGCCTGGGTTTTAACAAATACTAACTCAGCAAGTGTTCTAACAGGATATTGACTCAGATTGTTTTCAAAGAATACTCACTCAGCCAGTGTTCTACCAGAATATGGATTCAGATTATTTTCAAAGAATTCTCACTCAGCCTGTGTTCTAACAGAATGTGGACTCAGATATTGATCAAAAATTACTAACTCAGTCTGTGTTCTAGCAGAATTAGGACGCAGTCTATGTTTAAAGAATACTCACTCAGCCTGTGTTCTAACAGAATGTGGACTCAGTCTATATTTAAAGAATACTCACTCACCTCAGTGTTCTAACAGAACACTCACTCAGCCTGTGTTCTAACAGAATACTAACTCAGCCTGCGTTCTAACAGAATGTGGATTCAGGTCAAAAATTACTAAGTCTGTGTTCTAACAGAATGTGGACTCAGATTTTGTTCAAAGATTACTCTGTCTGTGTTCTAACAGAATATGGACTCAGCCTGTGTTCTAACAGAATACTCACACAGCCTGTGTTCTAACAGAATACTAACTAAGCCAGTGTTTTAAGAGAATATGGATTCAGATTATTTTCAGAGAATACTCACTCAGCCTGTGTTCGAACAAAATATGGACTCAGTTTATTTTTATATATTACCCACTCAGGCTGTGTTTTAACAGAATGTGGACTCAGAATTTGATCAAAAATTATTAAGTCAGTCTGTTTTCTAACAGAATATGGACTCAGTCTATGTTGAGAGAATACTCACTCACCCTGTGTTCTAAATAATATGGACTCAGTTTATTTTTAATAATAACCGCTCAGCCTGTGTTCTAACAGAATATGGACTCAGTCAATATTTAAAGAATACTCACTCACCTAAGTGTTCTAACAGAACACTCACTCAGCCTGTGTTCTAACAGAATACTAACTCAGCCTGCGTTGTAACAGAATGTGGATTCAGATCAAAAATTGCTAACTCAGTCTGTGTTCTAACAGAATGTGGACTCAGATTTTGTTCAAAAATTACTCTGTCTGTGTTCTAACAGAATATGGACTCAGCCTGTGTTCTAACAGAATACTCACACAGCCTGTGTTCTAACATAATACTCACTCAGCCAGTGTTTTAAGAGAATATGGATTCAGATTATTTTCAAAGAATACTCACTCAGCCTGTGTTTGAACAAAATATGGACTCAGTTTATTTTTATATATTACCCACTCAGGCTGTGTTTTAACAGAATTTGGAATCAGATTTTGATCAAAAATTATTAATTCAGTCTGTTTTCTAACAGAATATGGAAGCAGTCTATGTTTAAAGAAAACTCACTCAGCCTGTGTTCTAATAGAATACACACTCAGCCTGGTTTTTAATAAAATACTCACGCAGCCAGTGTACTAACAGGATATTGACTCAGATTATTTTCAAAGAATACTCAATGAGCCTCTTTACTAACAGAATACTCACTCAGCCTGTGTTCTAACAGAATACTCAATCAGCTAGAGTTCTACCAGAATATGGATTCAGATTATTTTAAAATAATACTCACTCAGCCTGTGTTCTAACAGAATATGGACTCAGTCTATGTTTAAAGAATACTCACTCAGCCTGTGTTCTAACAGAATACTCACTCAGCGAGAGTTCTACCAGAATATGGATTCAGATTATTTTAAAATAATACTCACTCAGCCTGTGTTCTAACAGAATATGGACTCAGTGTATGTTTAAAGAATACTCACTCAGCCTGTGTTCTAACAGAATACTAATTCAGCCTCTGTTTTAACAGAATGTGGACTCAGATTTTATTAAAAGAATACTCACTCAGTCTGTGTTATAAAGAATATGGACTCAGTTTATTTTTAAATAATACCCACTCAGCCTGTGTTCTAACAGAATACTCACTCAGCCTGGGTTTTAACAAATACTAACTCAGCAAGTGTTCTAACAGGATATTGACTCAGACTGTTTTCAAAGAATACTCACTCAGCCAGTGTTCTACCAGAATATGGATTCAGATTATTTTCAAAGAATTCTCACTCAGCATGTGTTCTAACAGAATGTGGACTCAGATATTGATCAAAAATTACTAACTCAGTCTGTGTTCTAGCAGAATTAGGACGCAGTCTATGTTTAAAGAATACTCACTCAGCCTGTGTTCTAACAGAATGTGGACTCAGTCTATATTTAAAGAATACTCACTCACCTCAGTGTTCTAACAGAACACTCACTCAGCCTGTGTTCTAACAGAATACTAACTCAGCCTGCGTTCTAACAGAATGTGGATTCAGGTCAAAAATTACTAACTCAGTCTGTGTTCGAACAGAATGTGGACTCAGATTTTGTTCAAAGATTACTCTGTCTGTGTTCTAACAGAATATGGACTCAGCCTGTGTTCTAACAGAATACTCACACAGCCTGTGTTCTAACAGAATACTAACTAAGCCAGTGTTTTAAGAGAATATGGATTCAGATTATTTTCAGAGAATACTCACTCAGCCTGTGTTCGAACAAAATATGGACTCAGTTTATTTTTATATATTACCCACTCAGGCTGTGTTTTAACAGAATGTGGACTCAGAATTTGATCAAAAATTATTAAGTCAGTCTGTTTTCTAACAGAATATGGACTCAGTCTATGTTGAGAGAATACTCACTCACCCTGTGTTCTAAATAATATGGACTCAGTTTATTTTTAATAATAACCGCTCAGCCTGTGTTCTAACAGAATATGGACTCAGTCAATATTTAAAGAATACTCACTCACCTAAGTGTTCCAACAGAACACTCACTCAGCCTGTGTTCTAACAGAATACTAACTCAGCCTGCGTTTTAACAGAATGTGGATTCAGATCAAAAATTGCTAACTCAGTCTGTGTTCTAACAGAATGTGGACTCAGATTTTGTTCAAAAATTACTCTGTCTGTGTCCTAACAGAATATGGACTCAGCCTGTGTTCTAACAGAATACTCACACAGCCTGTGTTCTAACAGAATACTCACTCAGCCAGTGTTTTAAGAGAATATGGATTCAGATTATTTTCAAAGAATACTCACTCAGCCTGTGTTCGAACAAAATATGGACTCAGTTTATTTTTATATATTACCCACTCAGGCCGTGTTTTAACAGAATGTGGACTCAGATTTTGATCAAAAATTATTAACTCAGTCTGTTTTCTAACAGAATATGGACGCAGTCTATGTTTAAAGAAAACTCACTCAGCCTGTGTTCTAATAGAATACACACTCAGCCTGGTTTTTAATAAAATACTCACGCAGCCAGTGTACTAACAGGATATTGACTCAGATTATTTTCAAAGAATACTCAATGAGCCTCTTTACTAACAGAGTACTGACTCAGCTAGAGTTCTACCAGAATATGGATTCAGATTATTTTAAAATAATACTCACTCAGCCTGTGTTCTAACAGAATATGGACTCAGTCTATGTTTAAAGAATACTCACTCAGCCTGTGTTCTAACAGAATACTAATTCAGCCTCTGTTTTAACAGAATGTGGACTCAGATTTTATTAAAAGAATACTCACTCAGTCTGTGTTATAAAGAATATGGACTCAGTTTATTTTTAAATAATACCCACTCAACCTGTGTTCTAACAGAATACTCACTCAGCCTGGGTTTTAACAAATACTAACTCAGCAAGTGTTCTAACAGGATATTGACTCAGATTGTTTTCAAAGAATACTCACTCAGCCAGTGTTCTACCAGAATATGGATTCAGATTATTTTCAAAGAATTCTCACTCAGCCTGTGTTCTAACAGAATGTGGACTCAGATATTGATCAAAAATTACTAACTCAGTCTGTGTTCTAGCAGAATTAGGACGCAGTCTATGTTTAAAGAATACTCACTCAGCCTGTGTTCTAACAGAATGTGGACTCAGTCTATATTTAAAGAATACTCACTCACCTCAGTGTTCTAACAGAACACTCACTCAGCCTGTGTTCTAACAGAATACTAACTCAGCCTGCGTTCTAACAGAATGTGGATTCAGGTCAAAAATTACTAAGTCTGTGTTCTAACAGAATGTGGACTCAGATTTTGTTCAAAGATTACTCTGTCTGTGTTCTAACAGAATATGGACTCAGCCTGTGTTCTAACAGAATACTCACACAGCCTGTGTTCTAACAGAATACTAACTAAGCCAGTGTTTTAAGAGAATATGGATTCAGATTATTTTCAGAGAATACTCACTCAGCCTGTGTTCGAACAAAATATGGACTCAGTTTATTTTTATATATTACCCACTCAGGCTGTGTTTTAACAGAATGTGGACTCAGAATTTGATCAAAAATTATTAAGTCAGTCTGTTTTCTAACAGAATATGGACTCAGTCTATGTTGAGAGAATACTCACTCACCCTGTGTTCTAAATAATATGGACTCAGTTTATTTTTAATAATAACCGCTCAGCCTGTGTTCTAACAGAATATGGACTCAGTCAATATTTAAAGAATACTCACTCACCTAAGTGTTCTAACAGAACACTCACTCAGCCTGTGTTCTAACAGAATACTAACTCAGCCTGCGTTGTAACAGAATGTGGATTCAGATCAAAAATTGCTAACTCAGTCTGTGTTCTAACAGAATGTGGACTCAGATTTTGTTCAAAAATTACTCTGTCTGTGTTCTAACAGAATATGGACTCAGCCTGTGTTCTAACAGAATACTCACACAGCCTGTGTTCTAACATAATACTCACTCAGCCAGTGTTTTAAGAGAATATGGATTCAGATTATTTTCAAAGAATACTCACTCAGCCTGTGTTTGAACAAAATATGGACTCAGTTTATTTTTATATATTACCCACTCAGGCTGTGTTTTAACAGAATGTGGAATCAGATTTTGATCAAAAATTATTAATTCAGTCTGTTTTCTAACAGAATATGGAAGCAGTCTATGTTTAAAGAAAACTCA